>NC_082662.1:50463235-50776911 GCF_025265405.1 Mesoplodon densirostris
TGCCCAATAATCTACACTGTCTCTCTGTCTGTAGAACAAAGATTCTTCATTAAAAACTAACTTTTAGTTAGGACCCTCTCGTGTGTGCCTACTTTGTACTAAGCATTTGCCAAGCTTATGCCACATAAACAGAGTGAAAGAATTAGAGAGGCTTAGTTTAGGGTCAAGTTCCAGGTCTGCAAATGAATATTTGTGTGATCGTGTGAAACTCGCTTCACCTTTTGAATCTTCGTTTCCTTGTCTATAAATCAGTGGTGATACTGCCTGCTATAAAGGACTGTTGTGAAAATGACCATGTGACAACACTCAGAGCACACAGACATGACACCCGGCACAAAGCAGGCACTCCACAAAGACCAGTCCCTTTCTCCTTCTTTCCTTTCCCTTTGAGCACCAAGGTTCTAGAATTCCACAATATAAAACATTCATACACATAGATGAGGGGTAGATGATGGGTGGTCTCTAGGGGAGTGATGTCAGAGAAAGATTTTACCAGAAACTCCATTCCAGTATCACAAACGGGCCCCTGCTTGAGCCTGTCACCCACTGTGCTCATCACCACAATATTTTACAGTGAGCATTTAACTTTTTTTTTTTTTTTACAAAAAAGAAAGAATTCTCAATGATGCATGTAATAAATATGCAGACTTTAAACCTTTTAGAAATATTAAAGGTTTCACAGCTCAATGTTTGACAGACTTGATTAATCCCTTCCACACAAATATATTCAGAAGGATAGCTGTAGTTGGGTTTTAAAGCTCCAAGAGTGTTCTTTGATAAAGGTAAAGAAAAGGTAAAGAGCTTTTAAAAAGAGAGAGGTTCTTGTGCTGCACGGAATAGACAAAGAATACGAAGACCCAGAAGGCTGCCCGAGAGGATGGAGAGCTGGAAGCTGGGGGCGGTGGGGAAAGGAGGTGGGGGAGAACAGTGCTTTAAAAGCTCTCTTCCTTGGAGGAGTTTTCAAATGAAAGGCACACATTCTGCCTGACCACAGGCCATTCGTCCAAGAGTTTTCTTCTCTGCTGTGTTCCAAAATGGATGATGTAGGAGGGGGTGGGGGGTGGGCAGGGCCGACCAACGGCAGAACAAGCTTCAGAGGGGAGTAAAATGGAATTTACCATCACCCCCTTTCATAGTCCTGGACCACTCAACAGCAGCCTGCTTGCTCCTTCAGTTACCAAGGCTATTAGCCTATTTCCCACACCAACCACTCCAATTCCCAATAGGATTTTGAGCTCCTCGAAAGAACAGGGAATAATTTTTGGCTATTTTTCCCCCTCAGCACCTACCTTAGCTTTTTGATATAAGAAGTGCCTAATAAACATTTGTTAAATGGACAGAGTTGGTGTTTAAGAAATCCTTGACAAAAGGGTCGAATGACAAAAGTGGGGGCAAAAAACCCCTACTTAAGAGCAATGCTTTAAAAATTACTACCAGATTCCACATCCTTCTGATTTCCATTCTACAAAAGAAGACTGAGTTTAGAACCTAACCACTGAAGCTTCCAAATAAAGCCTCATTCAACAGATACTGACTGAGCGCGACAACCATGCTACGCGGGCTGGACACAGTTCCCTGCTCAGCCACATGGCCTTGTAAAGGAGACCTGTCATCACGGTGGGAGGTGCTCTGATGGAAGGGTATATGGGAAAACATGGGGGACAAAGGAAGCTATACCAAACCCAGCATCTTTGTTCATGGGAGATGTTAAAAAAAAAGCCTTGAGAATGAGCAATACACACTTAAGCTGAAGGTTGAAGGACAATGCAAAGGGAGACTGGGGAAAGCATACTTCCCCATGTATCATGTACGGAGTTTTGATCTGCGACCATTTAAACTTCAAATGGAACACTTGCTCTGCTAATCAACCTCCCACACAAAATCTCAAAATGTCATCCCACCCTGCCCCTAGGTTTCCTTTGACACCCAGGTCAATCTCCAACCCCAACCCCTATTTTACTTTTATGGAAGCATTTTCCCAGAACGAAATACCAACATATTTGCCACAAGATATTATGGGGGGGCAAAGGTGTAATTCAATTATGTGACTTAATCAATTCAAATGGCTGATGTACAAGGATCTCGGGATGCCATCCAGCTTTCAACTCAAGGCATATAATTGTTCCATAATTTCTTAATTCTCCCACAAGACAGTTTAAATTAAAGGATGTCAATTTGCAAAGCCAGACCGCATTGTATTCTTAAATTGGGCCTGAAATAGCCACAAGATGAAGGGTAATAAGGCAGAGAGCAGAGCCCAGGGTGCCTGGTGCTGTGCAAAATTGTTTAACACGGTCAGACCCTTTAATCTTCATATCTACTGATGCAGAAAGCAGCATATTTATGTCACTTGTGATAAGAAACATTACTTTTTAAATTCCTTGGTGAGGCCTGCAGATCTTCTAGGCAGCCAAGATAGCAGGAATCTCTATTTCTGTGTCTGTGAACGTTTCTTTTTTTTTCGCTTAAATTGGTTTTATTTTAATCCATTTAGTCTCCAATCTAAGTCAGAGACAAGTAACCTGAATGGAACCACACAGGAGGAGAACAAAGGCTTCTGCCTTTCAGTTCTCAGATTCTACTGCCTACCAGCTCCTTGAATAATTAGTGATTAAACAAATACTGAACCTGAGAGTATAAACTTTAGGACAGGCAGTTAGTTCCAGAAAGGGAGAGGGTTGGAACAGCATCTGAGAGAAACAAAATCATGCTCCAAAGTGGAGTGTGCAGTGGAAGGGAGGGGATAATTTAAACTATTTTCATGGAAGAGTCAAGTATTTTACTTACACGTGTCCTAGGAAACGCTTGGGTCAATGCGTCCAGGCTGGGTGGGGGTAATGCTGGGGAAATGGAGGCCCCAGGATCTGGATCCAAGAAACTGGATGATGTTTTCCCAAGATTGCCAGGGCCACGAGTCAGGAATAGTCATGGAGAGAAGCCAAGGACATCGCTATAATGAAAGAAGTATAAGTCAATTTTGAAAGCAAACCAGAGTTAGCAGTCACAACGGTGTTTAGAGTTGAATGGCTCAGGATGAAGCATCATCTAAAGTGTATGTCGTGCATGTAGGTGGGCTTGGGGCACAGGGATCTGAAGGAATTGTACCAGGCTAAACAAAAGGGCATTTGTCAGTGTCTCTGTGCCAAGTGTTGTGTCAGACTACGTGGAGGGTACAAACAAAGCATAACGTATTCGTCAATCTGTATTTAAAAAATTTGGACTAGGTTATACATACACAGGTTAAAATTCAAAATGTACAAATTCCACATTTCTCACTTCTATGAATCTATCTGTAGGATAAATACCTAGAAGTGGAATTACTGGGTAAAGAAAACATGTATTATAATATTTGATAGATATTGTCAAATTACCATCTACAAAGGTTGTGCAATTTTACATCCTCTTCAGCAATATATGAAATGACAACTTTCCCATGTCCTCCCCAACAGAGCTGGTCACAGGTCTTTATTTGGGGAGACACAAGATATAAGGCATAATAATGACAACAATAATGATAATATTTAACAAATGATCATAGCATTTTAAGAGCACTTTTTAGTCTTTATATGGAATAATCCATTTATTTCCAGCAGTTATCCACTGACATAGGTACCATACTGCCATCATTAAATAGATAAGGAAACAAACATAGAGAAAGTAAGTATCTTATTCTTGTCCACAGCTATGAAGGGTGGAGCTGGGCTTCTAGCCCTGGCACCTGGCAGTACTTCAACACCCAAACTTTTAACCATTAGCTCTTATTCTAGGAGGTGGGGTGTTTATCTATGGTACTTGTTGTAAGAGGTACACACAAATGGAAACCGGAGCTGGGGTATGTGTCAAGGGAATCAGGGATACCAGTTCTTTCCATCTTAATAGAAGTAGACACAGCCTATTAAGCAGGAAAATGTTGGGTTATAGTGGTTGATAAGCAAAATTCTAAGAAGAACACGTTGACACATTATTCTTACTTTTTTCTCCTACACTTTTCACTAGAAAAATTATTCTATCAATATTCATGATGTGTAGAAAGGTCAGAGCTACAAAGATGAAAGCGTGGTGTAGTCAAATGAACATGGTACTTTAAGTTACCCATAGGCTTAAGAACCCAACCCATAGACTTGGGTTCGAGTTCAAGTTCTACCACTTTTTAGCTGGATGATGGTAAGCAAATTATGTAACTTCTCTGAACCTCATTTTCTTCAAATGAAAACAATGAGTCTATAATCCCAGGAAAATGTTTATGATGACTCAATAATACAAAATATAAACAGTGCCAAACATTCAACAAACATCATTAGTTATAAGCAATTTCTAACTACCTGTTTGATTTTATTCTCCCTGTTTCTCTTTACAGACCCTCTGCTTTCAGAAGATTAGTTTATTCACTTTTCTCAAGCATGATGGAATTTTCCAGTCTGCTTGCATTTCTGCATTCCGTTCTCTCTTGCTGAAATACTTCCCTGTCCCCAAGTCCTACCTATAGGAATTCTACCTTTAAGCCATCTAGGTTTATATCAAATGCCACCAACTCCACAGTGTCTCTTGAATAATGACCTCTGCAGTAAACTACCCCTAAGTGGTTTAATCCCTGAGTACTATTGAATTCCTATTTATTGGGCTCTACTACTTTTAAGACATTAATCATCATAATACTAGTTTAAAAATGCTTTCCTATGTACCAGGCACTGTTCTAAACACTTTCTATATCTCACTTAATCCTCCCCACAGGTGACAGATAGGTACTGTTATTATCCCCCCTAGACAGTCCTGACTGTCATTCACTATTAGCATGTCTTATCTGCAAAGCTGGAATGAAGGCCCTAAAGGGCAAAGAGGCCATGAGCATAATACTTAAACTTGTAGGCTTTGGAGTCAACGAACATGGGTTCCCGTCTTGGTCCTGATTCTATCAGCTGTGTGATATTTAGCAAATGACCAAATCTCTCCAGGCATTGATTTGGATTTGTAAAGGGGATGCTGATAATACCAACTTCAAAGAGCCATTATAAGGCTTCATTGAGTTTGTAGATATAAGAATTTGAAACAGTGTGGGACATATGGTGAGCACTTAAATATCAGCTCCTATTATTGTTATTTAAATAGCAGGTAGCTGGTTTCCAATAAAAGGCTCCCAGTCACCACTTCGAATTTGCTATTCCCTCTGCCTGTACTGCCTTTTCCCACCCTCACCCATCATTTCACTGCCAACCTGAAGAACTCAAGGCCCAGGTCACTGGGATCTTGCTCTAGCATCTCCTACTCTGTAAAGCCTCCCCTGATGGCCCCCTCTGCAGAGAAAGAGCTCCCTCCATCCCACCCTCTATTACCATATGCCCAGCTCACCTGTACCACTCATCTTACTGTGCTACAATTCCTTGTTGCCAGTCCTGCTCAGAACTATGCGCTCCTGGAAGATGGGGATGATGCCTTATTTATTTTTATAAATGTATGTATGTATTTATTTATTTATGCTTGCACTGGGTCTTTGTTGCTGCGCCTGGGCTTTCTCTAGCAGTGCTGAGCAGGGACTACTCTGTTGTGGTGTGTGTGCTTCTCACTGCAGCAGCTTCTCTTGTTGTGGAGCATGGGCTCTAGGTGTGCGGGATTCAGCAGTTGTGGCACATGTGCTCAGTAGTTGTGGTTCTGAGCTCTAGAGCGTAGGCTCAGTAGTTGTGGCGCACGGGCTTAGTTGCTCTGCGGCATGTGGGATCTTCCTGGACCAGGGCTTGAACCTGTGTCCCCGGCATTGGCAAGCGGATTCTTAACCACTGTGCCACCAGGGAAGCCCGCTTTAGTTATTTTTAATCCCCAATACTTAGCACACTACTTGCATAACTGGCTGCTCTGTGTCTATTAAATGGAGAAATAGATGAATTAAAAGTGTAAAAAAAACGATACAAATGAACTTATTTACAAAGTACAAATAGACTCACAGACATAGAAAACAAACATGGTTACCAAAGGGAAAGGAGGGGGGATAAATTAGGAGTTTGGGATTAAAATATACACACTACTATATATAAAAGAGATAACCAACAAGGACCTACTATATAGCACAAGGAACAAGATACAAGGTTATTACAAGATACTGAGGATGTTAATATCTTGTAATATCTTGTAATAACCTATAATGGAGAAGAATCTAAAAAAGAATAGATATATATATATATAAAGAATTAGATACATATTTGTTGTACTCCTGAAACTAACACAACACTGTAAATCAACTATATTTCAATAAAAATTTAAAAATTTTTTTAATTTAAAAAAGTTAAAAAAATCTTAAGACAAACAAAAAACCCCTGAATGATAAACAAGGGAAAGTTACCAAATTCTTAACTCACTACTTTATAATTCACTGAAAAGTCACTCAATCTCCCAATCAAAGCATAGAAAAGAAACTCTGCTAAAAGTAAATGTTTTATAAAAATAGATGAGAAGGTTCTGTAAAGGGACCCATCGCATCCCTATCACCTGCATCTTCACTCACCACACTGCCAAGCTATTGATTTTAGTGATAGACACGGCAAAATGATAGATTCACCAGCAATCCATAAACTCAAGACATTAATAGACACACTGGCTGCTCAGATATAAGTAGAGCATTATGGAAGGAAAATAATAATTAACTCATAAGGAGAGGGGCAAGTAAACATTCTATTAAAAGGTAAAAAACCCCAAATGAATATAATCTCTTTCCACTACATTATGAGCATTAAAATTAATGGTGTTGGCTTTTCTGTGGTTTGGATCATCATTGTATTTAACAAGCGGAAGTTAACTTCACAGCGAAAAAAAATAAATTAAATGTGCCAGTGTCTCAGGAAACTTCATTTTCTGAGTGAATAGCCAAGTTGATGCACATCACCAGAATGGCTGACAATCAGTTTTCCATACTGGTGTGTTCTAAATGGGGAAGGAAACCAACTCTTCATTTAAATTATATTGCAAATCACTTCTTGCCTGCTGAATGGCAGTCAGCTGCAGTAGGTGGCTTTCACATAAGGCCCCAAATACAACATTGGTTGATTAATGTTAACTTCAAATGTGTGTTTTGGGGGGGATGGGCATGCTATCGTAGCACACATGATGCTGAGGAAATTTTACAGCGGGTGACTGACTCAAAGGCCAACAGCATATTTGCCATCAGATAAAAATGCACATTCACAAACATACCAAGACAAGTCAATTATTCCCTGATTCACTATTCCCTGGGTCCCTTTGTGCAAAGAAAACTATTTATACTCCCCATCAGATGGATACACAGAATCATGGTAAACAAACCCCTGATTCCACTCTTCTATATTATATTTCCCAGGGCACCTTCCACTGTGGAAGTCATTAGTTTTGGTCTTTTTGTTCCCGATTTATCAAAACAGACATTTTGCTAGTGAGCTCAGTTTTACCCCCAGATGCAGAACAGTTAGGAGACACAATTTTTGACCAACTGAACGAAACAAGCAAAACATGCTTTGTAATCTTTTGGTGAGGGTGACCGGAAATTTCTACTTCTCTACCTTGATGACTGGTATGTCGATAAAGAATAAAATCAGTGCTTGAAATCTTGCGATTCTTTTCCCCTTCCTCGGTTAATAGTTCAAAGAAACAAACCAACACATCCTTGCCCTCTGAATTACTTTCAATACAATGTACTCGAGTCAGATCATTCAAAATTAAGGAAATTGATCAGAACCGACATCTGAAAAAAATTAACATGAGCCATCACATTCCATTGGTCAAATCAATAATACCCTTAAAAAAAAAATACACAGGGCTTCCCTGGTGGTGCAGTGGTTGAGAGTCCGCCTGCCGATGCAGGGGACACGGGTTCGTGCCCCGGTCTGTGAAGATCCCACATGCCACGGAGCGGCTGCGCCCGTGAGCCATGGCCGCTGAGCCTGCGCGTCCGGAGCCTGTGCTCCGCAACGGGAGAGGCCACAACAGTGAGAGGCCCGCGTACCGCAAAAAAAAAAAAACAAACAAAAAACCACAGTGTGGGCAAGGGTTCTGGGGACAGATTCCCCTGCACTGGAGGTAGCCCTGCTCCCAGGATGCCGGGTCACATGCAGCATACCCGCAGCACACTGTTGTCATTGACGATCAGGAACTGATCAGGAATGTGTGACACAGATGGGAGTGTGTTTTTGCTCAGATGGTCTGGCATGGGATCCTAGCTTTTGCACTTGTAACTGTATTATTCTAGGTAAATTCCCTTTTTTAATAAGCCTGAGTTTCCTATTTGCAGGGCTGTTGTGAGGATTTGGGGTAAACACCTTGAAGTGCAGTGCCTGTCATAAAGTAGATGCTCCATCAATGAGAGCTATTATTACAGTAGCCTTTAAACAGAATCCCTTTCTTCATTTACGAGTGTTTCTCACCATACTACCAGCATCATCAGTGAGTACTTGAGATATCAGGATCCATATAACTAATGGACTAATTTACAGATGTGTAAATACCCAGTGTGTCCTGAGACCACATTTTCCATTGTGTGTAAGTCAATGTATTTCAATAGCTGAAAGCTAATTTCCACGTGGGTCTTTGACCTTTAAAATTACTGAATGCCTTGCTCTCAAGTGACAGTATCTTTTCTGTACCTGACACTGATTTGCAAAATTAGATGTCCGGAAGGCTAAAACATAATTTTTTATGAACAAGACTGTAGCGTAACAAGCCTGGGACTAGCTTATTAAACCTAACTACAGTAAAGTCTTGGTGACCGTCAAGGGACCAGGCTTCTGCCATGGCAGGATCTTTAAGCAGGGGAGCCACAGAGAGGCTTCTGTGAGAAAGTTCCAAAGCTCCTGTGAGTGCATGAGGCACTGTGCACATCGAGTGAAGCAGTGGTTCTCAAATTGCATATTTGAGTCACCTGGGGAACTTTACCAATTACTGATGATCAGGCTCCACCTGACCTAGTGAAGCAGTCTCTGGGGGTAGAACCTGTACATTAGAAAAATTTTACAAGCTTTCCAGGTTATTGTAATGGGGAGCCCAGGTTGCAAAAATTCACCGGAGTAAAGAAATGTTCTGACTGGCTGATGGTCTGTAAAATTGGTGGTCTTTCTTTACGTAAGAAGGTTGAAAAGTGTGGAAGCAACAAGAGGAAAAACAGAACACACGAAAGAAGAAGAGATGGAGAGCAGGAAGAATGGTCTGGATCTCGGGGTCAGGGGAGGAGGGGTAAAGGGTAACTAAAGCAGGGGGTGGTGCTGCCCTGAGGATCGGGGAGATGGGGGCCAGAGCAGGTCTGCAGTCTGGGGGAGGAGAGGCTGGACAGTAGCCATGGACTGACACACCATCTCTCCAGCTCTTGAGAAAGTAACACCACTCTCAGGACCAGGGAGGAGCACCAGCAAGGGGTGAATGGGGAAGGGAGCGTACGGGTAAACTGAGGGAAGAGAGTCACTTCTGCTGCCAGGTCTATAGCCCCAGCTTTTCACCTCCGACTGCCCCAACCTCTTTCATGCTTCTCTACTTTTCCATGTTCTGTTCCTTCCACCTGAGATCACTTTTCTCCTCCACCACGCAAATGCCATCAAATATCACCTCCTGCGTGAAGTCTTTCCTGATTTCCTCCAGCACAGTTTACTGTTCATCTATTCAGTCCAGAGCATTTCTCCCAGAACACTTTATGTGTTCCCCTCAGACACAACTCATCACATTATAATAGTCTGTGGTTTATGCGTATGCCTTGCTTGCTCAATTCTGGGTGTTTTTCTGTTTCATCCTTGGTCTCTGCCACAGGACCCAGTATGCATTCAGTATTTTTTTTTAAAGGAGCCTAAAGCACAGTAGTAGACTTATATTGCTGTCATCTGCCCAACATCCTTTTTATAGCTGGCCCATCCTATGGGATTCTAGAACAACTGTGAATCACGATGACCTACCTGACCACTGGCCTTACAGGTCAGCATGTGACCCAGGCAGGGTAATTGAGTGCTCCCACAAGAACTGCTACTGAGGAAGAGGGTTTCTGTTCCAACACCTATAAGGATTTTACCTGAGTCTAACAAAATTATCTTGTTTGCAGGAAGTCTGGAGCTCCCTTTGGCAGGAGTGAATATTGCTAAATGTTGACACATTTAGAAACAGAGAGAGGTCGAAATCGATAGATGAAGAGAGAGGATGAACCCTGATGAAGGCATTTTAGCACCTGGATACAGCCAGGCCAGATATACAACCATCACTCAAGTCTTCCCAGTTACATGTGCCAATAAATTCATCATTTTGTCAGTGTTACAGTCGGATTCCTATCACTTGCAATGGAAGTTATCAGTACCAACTCAATCATATCACATTAATGATATTGGAGACAAAGTCCCCAGTCATACAAAAACATTACACTTGATTCTTTTGTTTAAGAAATCAGTAGAGAATAAGTTCATTTTATTTTATTTTTATTTTTTTTTAACGAGAGAAAAACAGAGTTTATTAATATGTGCAGTGTGCATATACTTTGTGAAAAAGACTCAGTGATGAGTAACTCAAAGGAGTGATTAGAACTTGGGGCTTACATAGCATCTTAACAAAGAACAATACTTTTGTAGAGAAGTGACAAGACAATGGAAAGGTTTTAGGCTTCCAAGGGCAGCAAACTCTGGGAAGGTAAATATAGGAAAACTAATGGAGGAAGGTTTGTTTGTGTAGGTCCATCTCGGAGCCAACTTTCCATCTCTTCATGGCCATAAAACTTCCCCAGAAGAGGAGATTTATGGCAGTCTTCATTTCTCAGAAGTTTCTGCTTTTAGATAAGGGAAGCTCCAGGAAGGCTTCTTTTGGCATCTGTTGATTCTCATTTTCCTCCAGCTCAAAATAATCCTTATGCCAAAATGGCATATTTGGGGGTGACATAGTTTTTCCCCCACAGCATTTCCAGGACCTGGTTTCTCACTCTGTCTTAGCTTTGCTTTTGGCCATGTTGGCCTCACCCTCAGGCAGACCCCCTTCTCCTAGTAGCAAGATGGCTGTAGTAGACCAATGGCTGGGTAGACCGTCTCCAGGACTGCATTCTTTTTTTTTTTTTTTTTTACAAATCAGTAAAAATTTTATTTATACTGGTAAATTGTGATTACACATCATAACAGGTGATAGGTATTTTGTGAAAGCTTGAAACTACTCCACAGGCTGTAGTGTCATAGTTTTTCATTTAAAAAGGATGTGACACTCGCCCATATTATCATTTTTTTTTTAGCTATGAAGATTTTTTTTTAATTTATTGCTTTATAACAAATTTAATCAGTTATACATATACATATGTTTCCATATCCCCTCCCACCCTCCCTATCCCACCCCTCCAGGCGGTCACAAAGCACTGAGCTGATCTCCCTGTGCTATGCGGCTGCTTCCCACTAGCTATCTACCT
This sequence comes from Mesoplodon densirostris, assembly GCF_025265405.1. Lineage (NCBI taxonomy): Eukaryota > Metazoa > Chordata > Mammalia > Artiodactyla > Ziphiidae > Mesoplodon > Mesoplodon densirostris. The sequence continues at coordinate 50,474,604 of NC_082662.1, forward strand.
TACGTTTGGTAGTGTATATATGTCCATGCCGCTCTTTCACTTTGTCACAGCTTACACTTCCCCCTCCCCATATCCTCAAGTCCATTCTCTAGTAGGTCTGTGTCTTTATTCCTGTCTTACCCCTAGGTTCTTCATGACATTTTTTTTCTTAAATTCCATATATATGTGTTAGCATACAGTATTTGTCTTTCTCTTTCTGACTTACTTCACTCTGTATGACAGACTCTAGGTCTATCCACCTCAGTACAAATAGCTCAATTTCATTTCTTTTTATGGCTGAGTAATATTCCATTGTATATATGTGCCACATCTTCTTTATCCATTCATCCGATGATGGACACTTAGGTTGTTTCCATCTCCGGGCTATTGTAAATAGGGCTGCTATGAACATTTTGGTACATGTCTCTTTTTGAATTATGGTTTTCTCAGGGTATATGCCCAGTAGTGGGATTGCTGGGTCATATGGTAGTTCTATTTGTAGTTTTTTAAGGAACCTCCATACCGTTCTCCATAGCGGCTGTACCAATTCACATTCCCACCAGCAGTGCAAGAGTGTTCCCTTTTCTCCAAACCCTCTCCAGCATTTATTGTTTCTAGATTTTTTGATGATGGCCATTCTGACTGGTGTGAGATGATATCTCATTGTAGTTTTGATTTGCGAGAATAAGTTCATTTTAAAACAAAGGTGTTCAGACTGTTTGACAGGGTCCAAGGTATGTGTGGAGGACTCTCAGGAAACAAATTATGGAGAAATTAGAAAGCACGTGCCAGGGGCTTGGCCTGCTCCTTACTTCTTTAATGTAACTCTTTATTCTGTTTTACATACTGAGATTCTATAACTCTACTTGAAAAAAAAGGCCCCATTGCTTTAAGAAAGAGTATGAAAACGAATGCATTAAAATATATCCTCAAAAACAGTATAATATTTTAAATAAAATTTTCCCCACATTAAAGATTAGTCCTCAGCTACGTGAAAACTTTGCTTACATGAGATGATTCATTCTGTAAGGGGCCTGGGGAACTGAAGTTTTGCTATAATTGAACAGACGGCGAGAGACATGAGACAAAGATGGAAGGATCCCACCATCATTCCTGGGATCCAATAGGACATTTTGTCCCAAACCCTCGTATGGCAGGAGGCAATGTCAAATGCTTGTTGAATGTGTTGCAAGAAATCCCTAGGTGGCTAGGAATAGAAGGTTCTGCACTGGGCAGTCTTTGGGAAACTGAACTAGAGAGAAACCCTGGAAAGGAGTTAGGAAGAAAAACTTCTGAAGAGCAGCTTTTTAAACTTAGTCACGTGAGTTCAGAGCCTGAGTCACGCTTGACTCCTTTGCCTTCTTCATTTCCCATGCTCAGTCCTACCTGCCTGCGTCATCTTCTCATAACCCTCAACCTCATTTCCTCTTCTCCACCTTCACTGCCTCCGAATCTCATCGTTTCTTTCAGGGCAGTTTTAAGACCTTACTTCCTCTAGCCTTTGCAGGGTCGCCATGTTGAGCTTCTCAAATAAAAAGGGACCACAGCCCTGGCCTCACTGCTGCAAACCTGCCCATGGATGAGGTCCAATCCTCCCGCCATGGCCATGCTCATGTACACCTCCTCTCCCCGCCACCACTTCCTGTCGCACAACACAGACCTGTAGGCGTTTCTGTCCCAGGAGTCAGTGCCTTTGCCTGTATATCCCCTCTTCGGGTATGTGCAGCCAGGGCTCAGAATCACTCTTCTACACCAGTGGTTCTCCATTTTTAAAATGTGCTTTAAAAAAATTACTTAGGGGGACTTCCCTGTTGGCGCAGTGGTTAAGAATCCGCCTGCCAATTCAGGGGACACAGGTTCGAGCCCTGGTCCGGGAAGATCCCATATGCCACGGAGCACCTAAGCCCGTGCACCACAACTACTGAGCCTGCACTCTAGAGCCCGAGAGCCACAACTACTGAAGCCCACGCACCTAGAGCCCGCACTCCGCAGCAAGAGAAGCCACCACAATGAGAAGTCCACGCACCGCAATGAAGAGTAGCCCCCCACTCGCTGCAACTAGAGAAAGCCTGCGCGCAGCAGCAAACAACCCATCCAGCCAAAAATAAATACATAAAATAAATGAATTTTAAAAAATTACTTGGGGATCTTGTTAAAAGGCAGGTTGTGATTCAGGAGGTCCGGAGTGGGGCCTGAGATTCTGCATTCCTAGCAAGCCCACAAATGCTGCCGACGCTGCTGGTGAAGGGATCCCACTTTGAGTAGCAAGATCTGCCAACAATTACAGTGGAGACCTTCCTTAAATAACCTCCCCTCACTCACCGCCCTAATGATTAGGTACATCTGATAGCCTTTGCCTGCAAGCAGATGATGTTGAAATGTCTAATTAATACTTACTGAGTACTCACAATGAACCAGGCACTGTTTGAAGTGCTTTTCATTTATTAACTCATTTAATCAGCACAACAACCCTATGAGGTAGGTTACTATTAGTATTATCACTTTCATTTTTACGCTAGGAAACTGAAGCACAGAGAGGTTAAGTAACTTACTCAGGATCACACAGCTGGTAAATAAGGGACGTTGGCTTAAACTCAGGCCAGTTGTCTCTGAGGCTCACAATTTTGTACCCTTAGCCTATGCTACTCTCAAAGATTCTCAGCTGAAAGAGTCCTGCCCCCGCCTCCTCAGCTCTTTCTGCTTTCCTCCATCCCAACACGCACAATAATATACTGCAATAGACTGTTTACTTGCCATTCTCTCCACATCAGGCCCTCTTTGGTTTAATTCTGAATCCCAGGCACCCCAGGCAATTCCTGGCATACAGTAGATGTTAATTACATTCTTTTAAACTATTGACCTGCAATAAACATTCATAGAACTTAGCAACTTGTCCACTTCTCTCTGACAAAAGTTAGTTTATTTCACTGGTTCTCAAACTAGCTAGCATCAGAATCACCTGGAGGGCTTGTTAAAACACTCACTGCTGGACCCCACCCCCAGAGTTTGCATCAGTAGGTTTAGGGTGGCAGCTGAAAGCCTGCATTTCTAACAAGTTCCCAGGTGATGCTGCTGCTGCCCGTCTGATAACCACACTTTCAAAACCACTGTTTTATTTACTCCTCATAAATTCTTAAGTTTTCTTTCACAAAAGATCCTAAAGCACTCAACAGGAGTTTCAGAAATAGATTATCAAAAAACTCTGCGACTGAAGGGAATTTTTACCTCTCCTATTCAGGAGCATGAAAAAAGTATAAAATAAATATCATAGCATTTTACTAACAACACAGCTAGAAACTGGTTTTATTTTCTATTCAAAAAAAAAAAAAGAAATCAGGTGAATTAGCAAGTGACATTTAAAGCAGAAGTCAAAAGCAAGTGGAGAATTTGGTTTTAGATGATCCAGAGGCAATCAAATCAACTTTGGTGTACTGTGTACTTTTGACTTGGATTCTCTGCACTAGGCACTCGGGATGCAGTGAGAGCCAGGCAGGCCTGGCCCTTGCCCTCAGGAAGTGTGAAGTCTAGCAGGAAAGGCAGCAAGAAGCAAGCAAGTGTATAAAGAAATGAAATAATTATACAGACTGAAAAATGTTCTAGTAAGATAAGCAGTGTGCTAAGAGAGAATACTGGGGGGAGGGCAGTGCTCACTTTAGGTAGGGTGATTGTACAGGCCTCTCTAAGGAAGTGATATCTTATTACTTGAGCCCATAAGAATGAGAAAATCCAGCCTTGTGGATAGCCAGGAAAGAATAATCCAGACAGAGGAAATCACAAAGGTGGACACCCTGGGTATTAGAAGGAGCTCAGTAAAGGCCAGGGTGCCTGGAGCATAGGCATGAGGTGGACCTTGTATCGTACAGGGAAGATTCCGAATTGCATTCTCAGTGTAATAGGAAGAAGCTAGAAGGATTTCAGCAGAAGAAAGTCATGTCTGATTTGCATTTGAAAGAGATCACTCTGGCTGCCCTGTGGAGAAAGGCTTGTAAGGGGCAACAGCAAAAGGGAAAGGATCAGTCAGAAGTTAATTTTTCTATGCAATGTTCTACCTGAAACACCTAACAGCTGGTGGAGGGTGGGCGTAGGGAGAGGTTTATCAGCTGCACCAGTGCACCAGTATAAAGTTTTACATCCTATTCAAATAATCTACTTGCATTACACTGTTTAAAGACAACATGCTACACTGGTCTAGGCTAATTGTAGCAAGTTGCTGCAATGCAGACCTCCAGCTCGCTGAAAAGTCCATAGAAGACTTGCTTTGAGAGCATCCTTAACAGAATGGCTGCGTATAATCCCCAGAAGGGATGATTTAAAGAATACAGTGGGCCCTTGAGAGCTGAAAAAAGCAGATAGTGAAGTGATATTTTCCTTTCTTACAAAATAAGTCCTTTTCAAATTATAATGAAATTCAAGTCTGGATGGCCATCAATAACAGTAGCCAACACTTACATATGCCCATGCACCAAGCCCTATTGTCCTAAGTCATGATGCATATCTACTTATTCAATTCACCCATGAAGTAGCCACTATGATTCCATTGTTCTTATTTAATAGATGAGGAAGCTGAGGCACAGAAAGGGTAAGTAAGTTGCCCAAGGTCACACAGCTGAACTGACCTTAACTATTGAAACTGAGGCTTGACACTGGGCTGTCTGGTTCCAGAGTTGTGGCCTTAACCATCATCATACTATTGCTTCTAGAGAGTCTGCAAAATAAGGAGACATAACTTTATTTATTGAAAGGGAGACCCCACATTTTAAATTTTGTTGTATTCCTAGCATAATTCCTGATGGAATAATCTATCTCTGAAGATGAGCTGAACCTGAATACTGAGCTTCACTGCCCACTATTAAAGAAAAGACACAAAATCAGAGATGGCAACTGAGTTCTACGATAACATCCTCATACCAATGACACATGCAAACACAAAAATGCACACTGATATTGTTAAAAGACTCCGCGGAATCTCAACAAAATTATATGTAACTTAGATCCTGTGGAAGAGGTACCAAAACTCAGTTTTTCTAAAATAAGCGAGAGAACATTCCAGAGGAAAGCATGCATGTAGCTGCACCAACTGTTGACCCCCAGACATAGTGGGTGTTGAGCCAACCAAGCCCTGCCTGGCATCAGGGATGAGGCCTAATTCACAGTGGTATTGCCAGAGTCAAGGACAGTACCTGGCACACAGTACGTGGGATAAAACTGGCTGAGTGGGATGGGCAGATCCCTTGAAGTCCCTGCCATACAGTTGACTAGCTGTGTGACCTTGGTCATGTCACTTACTCTCCTGGGCCTCAGTTTACCTGTGTGTAGACCAAGGATCATATTATCTTCCCTGTATCTTTGTTGTGTATATGAGGGAAGGGACAAAATGGAAGTGAAGATCTTAGTGCTTAGCCCAGGATATATAATCAGTAAGTGATAACTGCTGCTGAAAGAATTATTATTACTACTGCTACTACTACTATCACATGCTTGTAAATTTGAAAACTAGCAGTAAGGTCAAACAAGTTACAAAAATAAAACCTTTAACATAAAAGCATGATTGCAGTCTGGTTTTTGAGAAATATTTTATAGGAAATATATTCTTTGTCAGTTAAAAGCAAATACTGGACCAAAATGACTTGATAGAGAAGTCTGAGAGATATTTTAGTATAGTGGTTAAAGGGATAGACTTTAAACCAAACCCCAGCTTCACCACTTACTAGCTGTGCGACCTTAGGCAAGTTACTTAACACCTCTTGGCCTCAGTTCTCTCATCTGTAAGATGGGAGTGTTCATAGTAACCTGCTTCATGGAATTATTACGAGCATTAAAGGAGATAGTATACATAAAGCATTTAGACACGCCTAACAGGATGTGAGCACTCAGTAAGTGTTAACTACTGTGATTATTATGTTGTTGTTTCCACTGTGTGGGTATTTAACGCAAAATCAGGAAACTAGTGACAACATGAAACGCTGGGCTCCTGGTTTGTGTCTGCCTGTGGCTCACAAGGAAACCGACTCCAAAGAAAAGTGAGACGTTGCCACTCTCATTATATCATAGCACTGGGGCAGTTAGAAATGCTGTCTGGCCATCCTAATAGCTACAGGCTGGCTATTTAATGACTTACAAAAACAACAAGAAAAAGGAACCGTTATTTGATGCCTAAAAGTTACAGAAAATGAAAGAGAGGTTGGGGTGTGTAAAAAGTTATTGTTCTGATCCTTAGGGCAATTAGTGTAATCAGGACAGATACAGCACAGTGCACTGGTGAATCCAGAAACTTCTTTTTCCCTTCCATCAAAGGATAATATATATTTTCACCTTCAGAAAGGTTAGGTAATTATAAATGTATTCTCCTTACTCATAATATTTGAAGCAAGTAATTGTTGCCCATGGGAAAATGTTTAATTATTTCTGATGAACAGTTGTGGCACTGAAACACGAGAACATGACAGGCAGAGTGTGGAAACCACGGCCCAGTTCTTAATTGTGTGGGAATCTTGTCTTTTCATCGTGGAAAAAAAAAATCCCATATTGATTTTTCTCTCAATTGATTTCACAAAATTTTCAGTTTAGCAACAGTGAGTCTCTCCAATTATAGCCTCTTCTCAATTCCTTAGGCTAGAGGCTACCTCATGCCTTCGTGATGGAAATCTCACACTGCCCAACTAGTGCCCTTTGCTGAACAATACAGCCTCATAACTGTACCCTCTCCTCCCCTAAGCCAATTTTTAAAAATTGAAGTATAGTTGACTTACAGATTGTGTTAGCTTCAGGTGTACAGTAAAATGATTCGGATATATATATATACATATATATATATGTATGTATTCTTTTTCAGATTCTTTTCTGTTATAGGTTATTACAAGATAATATAGCTCCCTGTGTTATTCAGTAAATCCTTGCTGTTTGTCTATTTTATACATAGTAGTATTTATCTGTTAATCCTATACTCCTAATTTATTCCTCCCACCTTCCCCTTTGGTAACCGTAAGTTGGTTTTCTATGTCTGAGTCTTTTTCTGTTTTGTAAATAAATTCATTTGTATCATCTTTTTATATTCCACATATAAGTGATATCATATAATATTTGTCTTTCTCTGTCTGACTTACTTCACTTAGTTTGATAATCTCTAGGTCCATCCATTGCTGCAAATGGCAATGTTTCATTTCTTATGGCTGAGTAGTATTCCATTGTGTGTGTGTGTATGTGTGTGTGTGTGTGTGTGTGTGCGAGCACGCCATATTTTCTTTATCTAGTGTCTGTTGATGGACACTTAGTTTGCTTCCACATCTTTGCTATTGTAAATAGTGCTGCTCTGAACATTGGGTTGCCTGTATCTTTTCAAATTAGAGTTTTTATCTTTTCTGGATATATACCCAGGAGTGGGATTGCTGGATCATATGGTAACTCTATTTTCAGGTTTTTAAAACACCTCCATATTGTTCTCCATAGTGGCTGCACCAGTTTACATTCCCACCAACAGTGTAGCAGGGCTCCCTTCTCTCCACACCCTCTCCAGCATTTATTATTTATAAACGTTTTGATGATGGCCATTCTGACCAGTGTGAGGTGATACCTCATTGTAGTTTTGATTTGCATTTCTCTAATAATTAGCAATGTTGATCATTTTTTCATGTGCCCTAGGCACAATATTTTTAAAGGCAGTAGGGAAATGGCAAGGGAGTGCAGCTTTGGGATTGCACATAGAGATGGAGGAGTCATTTCTCATTCCTTGTGTGGAGTAAAGGACTGAGTGGAGGAGGCGCTTTGGTGCCCTGTTATGGATGCTTCATGTTATGGGTGGGAAACCTGAGACCCAGCTGGAGAAGTGGCTTGCCAGAAGCTACCCAGCAAAAGCAGGTCTTAAACTGAGATCTTCTGACTCCAAATCCAGAAAGAGAAGCAAGTTGAATTGGGAAGATTCAGTGCAGTTGACGTGACAATCTGAGGTCAGGCCTGGCAGAAGGGAATGGGCTCTGGGGAAACTGGTAGATGAAAGGGGCTGAAGGGGTAATTGTCAGGGCTACAGACATGCCCCATTAGGCCCTCTTCCCTGCAGCTGGTGCCCACTGCCCCTCCTCTCAGGGTGGCATGGAGTGGCTAAGAGCAAGCGACTCTGGATTCGGACAAACCCGACTCCAAATCTGCCTTTTCCTAACAATGCAATGAAGTAGGCATCACTATCCCATTTTACACATTTAGGAAACTGAGGCCCAGACAAGTCAACGAGCTTTCCCAAGACAAAGTTTGACTGGGACTTTGACCCATGTCTGATTTTCAAGCCTACCACCACCAATGGCTGGGATATTTACATAAAATATTTCTTTACATTTACAAGCTGATTTTAAATCTAAAATTGGTAGTTTTGTACCTGAAATTTTAATCCACTTGCCCATTAGAAACTGCTTAGAGACATGTATGGTGCTAGTCAACTCTTCTTAAATGGAATTTTCATTGAGATAATTGTAGATTCACATGAAGTTGTAAGAAATAATAGTGAGGTCCCATATACATGATAGTCAACTTTTTGATAAAAGTTTTATGAAAGACTCTGGACCAAGGGGACTTAATAAAAAGAAAAATGTCAGGCAGCAAATATAGTGGTCCAGATTTATAAGACCTTATAAGTCTTTACAAGTCTTAAATTTGTAAGGGGTTCATATTTCTTTTTTAAGTTTGGAAACATTAAAGCTCTGTTGCCTGGGTTCAAACCCAGCACCACCACTTCTCAGCTTTATGATCCCCAGTGAGTTACTGGGTCTCTCTGTTTCCACACTTGTGAAAAAACAGGTGATCATAGCCACCTTGCTTATAGGATTGCTGTGGGATTAAATGGGTTAATGCACATAAAGTGTTTAGAATATATATTCAGCTGATCGTTGGTATTCTTGGCATGTATCTACATTTTTTTTTTTTTTTTGCCTGTGTAATAACTCAGGAAACAAAAACTCAATCATTTTCCACCTATTTCTTGCCCTTTGGGGGAAGGGTGGGGGAGGGGAATGGTTTCTTTCAGAGACTCAGAATAAGGGTGCAGTTTTTTTGTTTCAACCTATACAACATTTACTTAATGATTTTATTCATCCATATCATTATAAACATTTTCTTTCATACGTTGAAAGTTCAACTTTTTTTTTTAATACCAGATTTCCCTTCTTATGGGAAGATATTCAAAGACACCAGCAGTTTCTTGCAAATGTGTGAATTTTATTCCTTTCTTTTTTTGAAGTCTTGAATAGAGAGCACATGATTTTTTAAAAATCCTCATGAAATAGAAGCTATTTCCTAATTCCATCTATGTGCATAGTTTATGTGTTCCAAATTAACAGGGATGGGGATTGCGTCTGGATTCTGGAGGCAAAATAAAAAGTGATTTGATCCCGTTGTTAGATATGGAAGTCCTTAGAAAATCTCTCATTTTGTCCTGTTTAAGAAATCTCTCTCTAAAGAGCATAAGCAGTACTTGTACCTATATTATAGACTGGTAAATAATTACATTTAACAGAATAAAGGTCAAAACTGTTGAAGGTGTCTTAGGTGTTATTGGGCTCAACTCCCCCGACTCCAACCTGTTCCCTACCCGAAAACCACACACATGCACAGACCACCACCACCACATCCACCACCTCCATCATCACTGCCACCACGTCCATCATTACCACCATGTCCATCATTACAACCACGTCTATCATTACCACCAGCTCTACCACCTCCATCATCATTACCACCACCTCCACCACCCCCATCATCAGTGCCACCACCTCCATCATTATTACCACCTCCATCATTACTACCACCTCCACCACCCTATCATAATTATCACCTCCTCCATCATTACCACCACCTCCATCATTACCACCACTTCCATCACTACCACCTCCTCCACCATTACCACCATCTCCACCACCCCCATCATCATTGCCACCACCTCCATCATTACCACCTCCTCCACCATTACCACCATCTCCACCACCCCCATCATCATTGCCACCACCTCCATCATTACCACCACCTCCATCATTATCACCATCTCCACCACCACCATCATCATTGCCACCACCTCTATCATTACCACCAGCTCTACCACCTCCAGCATTACCACCACCTCTAGCATTACCACCAGCACCAAAGTCCATAAAATGGCAATTATGTGCTGATTTTCACAAAGTCACCCACAGAGTGAATGACAGGCAAAAATGTTTCTTCAGAACCCTCATGATACTTTCATCCAACTTTTATTTAAACTCCTTGCACAATGCACAATATTTGTTTCTCAGTCCTGCTCCCTAACTGGACTAGAATTATATTTACCTCTGAATGATCTGTGCCCGGCACTGGGTTTCTCGCTCAGTGGTTGCTCAGGAAATATGTCCCTAATGGAATTGAATGCAGAGCTCCAATTTTCTGATACCAGGTTTCTATCCCAGACTACCCTGCCAGCTTCCAAAAGTCCTGTTTTTCAAGGGTGGTTTTATAAAAGCCAGTGTGGACCTAGAATTAGAGAGAAATACAAGTGCCATGGGGCACAGGCTCACGGCAGAGCTATTAGGGAAAACTGCAGGCACTGAGTTAGTGGGATGGGGGCAGTCTCCCATAGCGGCTGTGCACTGTGGGATGTTGGGTGGACCCGAGAAGACATCAGTTCCCTGATGCCTCTTTATTTGGGAGCAGGGAGACATTCCCTGGCCACTTATGGAGAGCTTGAGCTTTGCTATCAGGGTATCAGCCTCACAAGGATGAGGAACACCCTGTTCTAGGATGCCAGCCAGTGCCCAGGGAGTTTTCACAGCAGACAAGGCAAAGCAAGCTTAGCAGGACGGTAGGGGCTACTCTGAGGACACACTGGCTTGTCTCTCCTCAATGGAGAAATTGAAGTCAATCCATCCTTCATAAGGTTTCACACCATTGTCCATCTGGCCAACCTGGGTCAGCGTTTAAGTCTCTGGCCCTGCTCCATGGGGAGGGATAGTAATATCACTGTTTATGATGGGTCTCTGTAATGATGTTCCTTTCTTCAGAGGCCTTCCCTGACTTCCTGGGTCAGTCTGTTATAAGCTTCCTATTGGAATAGCAACTGGTATATCTCAGTGCATTTGTAATCACTTGGTCAATTCCCCTCTTCCTTGCTAGATCACTAGTTCTACAGGGAGAGGGACTATATTTTCCAATTCATTGCCATATTCCTTGAACCTAGCACAAACTAGGTTCATTTAAAAAGTGTTTATTAAGCACCTACTGTGTACACACTGGTACACAGTAGGTGCTTAATAAACACTTTTAAAATCAATCGATCAATCAATCACTTTAACAATAAATGAACAGGGCTTCCCTGGTGGTGCAGTGGTTGAGAATCTGTCTGCCAATGCAGGGGACACGGGTTCGAGCCCTGCTGCAGGAAGATTCCACACGCCATGGAGCAACTAAGCCCGTGCGCCACAACTACTGGGCCTGCGCTCTAGAGCCCGAGAGCCACAACTACTGAAGCCCATGTGCCACAGTTACTGGAGCCCGCGTGCGCCTAGAGCTCGCACTCCGCAACAAGAGAAGTCACTGCGATGAGAAGCCTGCGCACCACGACGAAGAGCAGCCCCCGCTCGCCGCAACTAGAGAAAGCCCGAGCACAGCAGTGAAGACCCAACACAGCCCAAAACAGTAAATAAATTAATAATAAATAAATAAACAAGAAAAACAAATCGTATATAGTCCTGGAAATCTTACAAAGTACTTTTTACATGTATTAACTATGTTGTTTAGTTCTCACATGATCCATGTGAAGGAAGAGTATTATTCTCATTTTTAACCAAAGAGGAAAACGAAAGGTTAAGGCAGTTAAACTGCCCAGTAGCAAGGTTGAGAGTTAATCAAGTTGGGACCACACAGCCCAGCTCTTTCCTCCTTGCTCTTTAAATTCTCTTTCTCTTCGCCTAACCCCCAAAGATAAACTTAGAATCACCAGCGCCTTCCATCCCCCGCACCTGCTGTGGGATCCCAATTAATAACTGCAAAAAAACATTTGCTATTGTTCTGAGGAGCTGGGAAATCAGCGTGTTCATTAGCAAGCTCCCCTCCCTGCCGCCAGCCAGGAAGACGAGGTGCTGGGGCCTGTTCTCTCTATTTCTCCTCAACCATCTGTGACTAAAATGTTCTTTGAAATGCACTCTTCCCCAACCCTCACAGTTAGGATTCCACCTCATCTTTCTCTCTCTTCCCCATACTAACACCCCCATCCCCGAAAATAAAACCCCAGAACCCCATTCCATCCTGTTGATCTGCTCCTCTTTCACAGACCCTCTCTAGTCAGCCAAGATCCAGTGGCAGCTTTAGGTCTCAATTTTTGTTTAAAAGGAAAGCAGGCTTTCATCCTCCATGCTTCCCCGTCTGCCAGGCTCTGTACGCATAGCTTGTTAGTTACAGACCCTCCAAAGAGAAGGAAGATGATGTAAGATTCAGACAGAGGCTAAATCTGAGCCCGCAGAACCCCAGCTCCCCCAGTCCCTCTTGCTCAGAGCCAACCCCGTTTCCTGGTGTGCAGGCTGATGGGCCAGTGGCCAGACTAAGCCAAATCTCAAATGCTGTGAGTTTGGAGAATCCATTGTATATAGTACTGAACTTGATTTATATAGAATCAGCCACCGAGGACAGTAAAAAACTCTTTTAAAACAAAATTTTAAAAAAATAAATAAATAAAAATAAAAAAAGGGCTTCCTTTGTGGCGCAGTGGTTGAGAGTCTGCCTGCCGATGCAGGGGACACGGGTTCGTGCCCCGGTCTGGGAAGATCCCACATGCCGCAGAGCGGCTACACCCGTTAGCCATGGCCGTTGAGCCTGTGCATCCGGAGCCTGTGCTCCGCAACGGGAGAGGCCACACAGTGAGAGGCCTGCGTACCTCAAAAAACAAACAAACAAACAAACAAATAAATAAATAAAAATAAAGCAAAATTTAAAGCTACCTAAAAGTTGCAGTTATAACACAAGGAATAACTGAGTACCCATTACCTAGACTCACCCACTTTTAATATCTTGCCACATTTGTTGTATCTCTTTCTCTATATACTTTTTCTTTTTTCCTTAAGCCCTTTCAGAATAAGTTGGCAATATTATGAACCTTTACTCCTAAATTCTTTAGCATGTTTCTTCTAAGAACAAGAGGATATTCCTGCATAACCACAATACTATATAGATCTCACTCGGTACATTAGAGAACTGTTATCTAATGTACAGTCTATATTCAGATGTCCCCAATTATCCCAATAATGTCCTTAAAACCTTTCTTTCCCATGTAGGGTCCAGTCAAAGACCATGCGCTGCATTTAATTGTCATTTCTTGTTAGCCTATATTCTGAAACTTGTCCTCAGCCTTTTCTTTTTTTTCCATGCTATTGACACTTCTGAACAGCAATAAGCCAGGTTTTTCTTGTTTTTTTGTTTTTTTTAGAATGATCTTCAATTTGAGCCACATGATTCCAATTCACCCCATCATTGGAGACATTAAATTTATCATATGATTAATAGGTGTGTATCAGATTTCTTCACTGTAAAAGTACCTTTTCCTTTTTGTTAAAAACAAAACAGCAGGCCCAAAATGGAGTCACTTATGCTAAGCCCCACATCATCAAACAGAGACTTAACTTAATTACAGTTTTGGCTCTCCCAGAAATGGAATCTTAAATCTGTCAATAAGGAATTGCCGGATCAGCACTTGGTAGGTAATCTGCCTGGTAGACCCCTGCCATCCCCTAAAGACAATAACCTTGCAATAAACAATGTGCTTTTTTTGCCTAGTATAACTTATTTGTCATGGCTCCCTTCTGTCTGTAAAATTCTTTCATTTTGTATAGTTCCTCAGAGTTCCTTTCTACCTGCTAGATGGGATGCTGCCTGATTCATGAGTCATTGAATAAAGCCAATAAGATGTTTAAAATGTACTCAGTTGAATTTTGTTTACACTGTGTAATTAATTGGTATTCTGTGGGAAGCTATTTGAGAGCATACGAATATCCTTTTCCCAAACAAGTTTTAATACGATGGCTTAAGCATCCATTGATAATACTTACCTAAATCGATTATTATAACAGTGGTTGCAAAATAGTAGTGTTCTGATGCTATCATTCCACATACATTAGTTTTTCCTGCAAAAAGAGTTTTCCCTTTCACTCTTCAATTTTTAGTATCACTCTAGACTCATGGATTCCTTTTTGTATTATTCAGTGTGTTAGAATCCCTTGCTGTCATTCTTCTCTGTTGCTCTAATTGAGTACCTTGGAAGGAGAAAATATTAAGTCTTCTGGTTCGTTCTCATCCTCTTTCTCCCCAGTCTCAGTCATGTGAGGGTTCACTTGTTGATCCCTCCTATTCCCTGCTGACATTTATTCCTGACAGGGAAATCTGAGAAGTTACACAGAAGGATCTGGAACTATATATGATGCCCATTTCCATGCTGAGCTTCTTGAGGGGTGGGGTCACAGATCCTCATGGCTGTGTCCCCAGCACCCAGCATGGTACCTGGCAGGTAGTAGGTGCTCACTGATTATTGTGAAGGCAGCCCAGGAATGATTGTTTCCGCCAAGTACAAAGCAGCGGCTCAAAATCTCAGACAGTCTTTATTAGAGGACAGGGAAGGAAAATTCACCTTTACAGAATACTTAGAATGTGCCAGGCCCCTGATGAACTTAGCCAAAAGCTGCCATATTAGCTCGGACTTTTATGTGAGAAGTGCATAAAAGTATCTGGTGTTTTTAAGCCACTGTCATTCTGGGTCTGTCACATGCAGCTGAACTTATATCCTAGATAACACATTCCCCTTGTACTTTATACTCTAGTCATGATGGCTATTTCTGGTTCCCTGAGCACACTACTCCAGTGCTTCTCAAAGGAATCACCTAGGAGTCTTTTTAAAATGCAGATTCTGATTCAGTGGGTCGGATCTGGGGACTAAGATTCTGCATTTCTAACAAGCTCCCAGGTGAGGCCGAGATGCCGCTGCTCTGAGGACCACACTGCACTTTTGTAACAGCAAGGCACTACTCTGCTTCATATCTATGCATTTGTAAATGCTGTTCTCTTTGCTTCAAATCCTTGCCTCTCCTGGTGTATCTGGAAAATTCCTATTCATTCTTTAAAATCTTGTTCAAGGGTCATCTCCTCTTTCCTTTGCCACTTGTTTGTGAGCACCTACTATGTGCCATTGCTGGTTTAGGTCCTAGGATCCATGAGTGTACAAGAAAAATGTGGTGTGTCCTCTCAGAAACCCCACACTCTAGGGGGAAGAGAGAGAGAGACTGTAAGGTAAGCAAACACACAAACCAACACAAACAGTGACAACTGCAGTAGGTACCATGGAATATGAAGAGGGAGAATGACCAGGGATGGGTTGTCCTTTGGGCATGTGGCCAAGGAGGAACTTTCAGAGGGGAAAATAATTGAGGTAAGATCTGAAAAAAGAGAATAAGTTGACCCTATGAACAACTGGAGGGAGGAAAGAGCATTTGAGGCAGAGGAAGGAGAACGGGGGCAATGCCCCAGAGCTTGGGATGTTAAAGGACCTAAAATAAAGCAGTTGTAACTTAAAGGTAGTGAGAGATGGGGAGGGAGCTTGGAGCAGAGATAGGAGGAGTCGAGGGCTAGGTCATATAAGACCTTTGGCCATGGTGATGTGTTAGAATTTCATTGCAACTGAAATGGGAAATCACTGGAGAGTTTTAAGCACAAGAACGATAAGATTTAATTTATGTTTTAAGAGGTCACTTTGGCTGCTTCATGAAAAATGTATGGTAATAACAGCTAATGATAATAGCTAACATTTACTGATCGTGCTTATTCTACACCAGGCATTGCTGAGTGCTTACATATATTAACTCATTTAGTGCTCTCAATAACCTCATGAAACAGGTACTGTTATTATTCTCATTTTATGGATGAAATTGAGACAAGAAAAAAGTTAATAAACTTGTCCAAGTCATATAGCTATTACATGTTGGAGCTAAGATTTGAACCCAGGCAGTCTGGCTCCAGAGTTCTGGCACTACATCACTCTGTTCTACCTCAGGAGAAAGCATAAAAGCAGGGTAATTCTTTAGGGCAGACTTGCAACAGTGAAAGTGGGAGATGTTGTAATAGGGAAGAACAAACGTGACTCCAAATTAGATCTGTTCTGTGGCCTGTGCTTAGTCATCCTGGCTATGCACCTTTTGCAAAAGAATGTTGCCTATAGCCTGAAATATACAGGATAGCCTATTCTCAGGGCTCTGACCTTTAAGAGTCCATTCATATAAAGATAAAAAGTTGTAGCACAGAGAATAACATTGGTCTTGCTGGAGGTTTACAGGAACATCATGATCCGACCTATGTGGACAGCTACAAGAACAAAGGATTCCAATACCAAGAAGTTTGCAACAACTAACCATGCCCCTCCCTCACCTTGCCTTTAAAAGTTCTTTGCTGAGGGCCTCCCTGGTGGCGCAAGTGGTTGAGAGTCCGCCTGCCGATGCAGGGGATACGGGTTCGTGCCCCGGTCTGGGAGGATCCCCTATGCCGCGGAGCGGCTGGGCCCGTGAGCCATGGCCGCTGAGCCTGCGCGTCCGGAGCCTGCGCGTCCGGAGCCTGTGCTCCGCAACGGGGGAGGCCACAACAGTGAGAGGCCCGCATACCGCAAAAAAAAAAAAAAAAAAAAAAGTTCTTTGCTGAAACCCTTGAAGGAGTTCAGGGTTTGGGGGTGTGAGCAAATGGTCTCCGTGCATGGCCCTGCAATAAACCTTTCTCTGCTCCAGACTCCGATGTTTCAGTTTGGCCTCACTGTGTGTTGGATACATGAATTTGCATTCGGTAACAATGTTGCTGGCTTGGTCTAGAGCAGTGATAGCCAAGGTGGAAAGAGGGAAACAGATTTAAATATTATTTGGGGAGGTTAAAAGACAAGGAGCCATCAAGAATGGCTTCTGAAGTGTCGGACTGCAAACAGATCGGTGGTGTATCCATGTGCTGAGATGGGGAAGTCTGGGAGAGAAACACGCTCGTTGAGAAATCAGAGTTATGCTCCAATGTAATTTTTGAGGTGGCTATTCAATAAACAAGCAGGGAGGAGATGAATAAGTAGGTACGAGTGTAGGGCTCAGAGTAGAAGTCTGGGTTAGAGATGGGAATTTGGGAACCACCAACATGAGTGGGGTATTCACCACCATGGGATTGAGTGTAGCTGGAGAAGAGAGGAAGGTTCAGTGGTAAAACTAGGGCTCACTCACTTATAGAGATTGGGAAGAAGAGGAGAAGTCAGAAAAATAGATGGAAAAACAGTGACCCGAGAAGAAGTAGGAGGAAAACCAAGAGGGTATGGTATCAGAAGCCAAGATAGATAAGCTCCTGGGCAGTTAGGTGAGAGGAAAGGAGATAAGGATCCATTAAATGTGGCCTTGTGGATGTAACAGAGTCTTCTATTACCTACAAATATTCCATTCTCCCTTCTTCCTTAGTCACAGCATCCCCATTGAGGCACATATGGTTTGGAATAAAGATCTTATTTCCCAGTCTCTCTCACAGCTAAGTGTGACCATGAAGCCAGGCTCTGTAAACAGAAGTGTTGTGAGAAACTTTGGGGAAGGATCCTTAAAGGAGCTGACTCAACAGGCAGAAGCCCTTTTCCCTTCCTGCTGCCTGGAATGTGGTTTAGATGATTGGTACCACAGCAGCCATTATGTATGTAGAGGAGTTGGCACAACAATGTAGAGTGTCGCATAAAAATAATGAACACAGGGCTTCCCTGGTGGCGCAGTGGTTAAGAATCCACCTGCCAATGCAGGGGACACGGGTTCAAGCCCTGGTCCGGGAGGATCCCACATGCCGCAGAGCAACTAGGCCTGTGCGCCGCAACTTCTGAGCCTGTGCTCTAAAGCCCGTGAGCCACAACTACTGAGCCCACGTGCCACAACTACTGAGGCCCGTGCACCTAGAGCCTGTGCTCTGCAACAAAAGAAGCCACCGCAGTGAGAAGCCTGTGCACTGCAGTGAAGAGTGGCCCCTGCTTGCCGCAACTAGAGACAGCCCGCGTGTAGCAACAAAGACCCAATGTAGCCAAAAATAAATTAACTAATTAAATTAAAATAATAATAATGAACGCATACCAATATAGTCTCAGTTATTGCTCTAAATGCCTTATATGTTTTGAATTATTTAATCCTTAAAACAACCCTATGAAATAAAGATTATCCTTATTTTACGTGAGAAAAATAAGGCACAGAGAGGTTAAGTAATTTGCCCATGGTCCCACAGCTAGAACACGGCAGAACTAATATACAAACTCAGGCAATGTGGCTTAGTTGTTCCTAACTACTCTGCCATACTCCCTGAGATGGAGGTTTGGGGGCGTGAAGTACAATTAGGCTGACTGACTGTGTGCTTTTATACAGCTGCATGCAGCTCTTCTGGTGCCAGGCAGAGGGGCAGACAGCTGGGCTCCCCAGAACTGTGGTCTGGACAGCACTGTAGGACAGAGAGGGAGAGGGAAAGCTATTGAGGCCTGTTATTCCACTGACTATATTGATGGACAATGGACGCTAAGTGAAGTCAGGCGAGGAGGGTACCCAGGCGGAGGGCGGGCCTTGTCATGTTAAGATCCCAGGTCCCTCTTCTCTAAATCGACAGCCCTGGATAGCATGACTGCTTAAGTCCCTTCTAGCTCTAAAATCCTACTATTCATTTGATGCTCAATCAATATTTGTTGAATGAATAAATGAACAGATGTGTATGCACATAGGCAATACACATTTTCTTAGCAAGCATACATATAAAAATAGGAATGTAATATATGTTATATATTTGCTAAAGCAAATGAATATTGTAGGCAAAGAAAATACCTACATCTTTGGGAAACATACAGACACACATATCAATAGCATTATTTCATAAATATATCACGTAAAGCAAAAACACAACTGCTGGATAGTCTGTATCCAAATGACTGAGGCTTTGCAGTAGGTCTTAGAATGCTTTACCGGGCATAAGCAGGGCTCTCAGTACTGCCACACTGGGCACTAATGCATGATGCATGTACATATGTGGGGGGCTGCACATAACACAGACATCTGGTGGCCACAACTCCTCCACCTCTTCCTCACACACCCATGCTGAAAAGGTGGGATAGGGCTGGCGAAGAGAAAACTGACCATGGGGTAATTGGAAACCAGCAGGTCTCCTGACCTGATGCAAAGACGCTCCAGGGTCTGTATGAAATTACACTGAAATTGACTAGCACACAAGCACGCCTATGTTATTATTTTAACCTAATTCATGGTATTTAATAAATGCTCACTTTCAAAACAGTGATGTGTTGCAGTGAGCACTGTTTGTGTATTAGCTCATTTCAGCCTTTCAACGACCCTGTGAGCTTGATACTCTTCCTAGGCCCATTGTAGTGATGAGAAAGTTGAGGCTTAGAGAAGTTCATCCTTTGCCCTGAGTGACAGCTATTAATGTCAGCACCACAGAGGGACCTCGAGCTGCGTGAGATCTGAGCCCTCTATTCCTCCTCACCATCTGTTGGCAGGTCGTTCACAGGTATAAAGCGCTACTTTCTTCTTCTTTTAACAGAGTTGCCCAAGAAACAGCTTTTCTGGGACTTCTCTGCCAGAAAACCAGGGCCTCAAAAGCTATCTGTGTGCCCTCTGCTCTGATGACTCTCTCAGAGACCTCCAGCCTCCCGCCTTTAGCTATGACGCCTGATCGGGTTACTCATCCTTACGTCCATACATTAGCTAAACCCATTAACCTGACACGACTCCACTGACATGCTATTCAACAAGCAGCCCAACAGCCGATTTAACTGATATAGATTTACTGCTTAACGCTAGAGAGGAGGGAGCCGGGAGGGAGGGAGGCAGGCGCTAGCACCCCACCGCTTCCCGGTGCTGAGGGGCAGCCAGCGATCCTCTCCTCCAGCAATTACTGACACTAATTAGCAGCTTACTACAGATCCGAGGCAGAGACACCGCGGAATCCCTGCCTACCACATTCTAGGTGCAGAGCCTTCAGGAAAGGCCCTTGTCAAGGGCCTGTCTGGGAAGAGCCTGGCAGCTCAGAAACCAAGCAGATTGGAAGGGGAGAGGGAGGATCTAGAAAATGGCCTCATAACCGGGGGCCGTTGTGTTTTCCGCTCCCAGCTTTGGTCTGGCTGCGGCTTCCATCAGCTGCGGCCCTGGGCTTCCATGGTGAATGGCTCTCATTCCGGGCACGCAGCTGGCTGCCGATCGTGGAGGCATATGGCTCAGATTCCTGAAGCCAAGTCATTTGCCCTCTGACCCAATTCTATGGATTATCACAAAGAACAAAGCAGTTGGGATTCAGCCACTGTGCTGCTCTTCACTTTAGGGGAGGGTTTGGGGATGCAGGTCTATTTTCCTTTCTCTTTTTTCTCCAAATATGCCTATTTTACGTGATACCGAGGCACTTCTAAGTTTAGAAGACAGAGCTGATGAAGGAGTACGAGGCTCTTTGTGGGCAGAGGGAGGGCAGATATTTCTTAAAGGGACGCAGCTAGAACAGTAGAAAACAAGCTAGACTCGTCAGGGGTCATGAGTTTTAGTCTTCGTTCTGTGTTGTGTGACCTTGGGCAAGTCACATCTCCATGCTGAAACTCGGGGACCTGGACTGTCTTCGTAAAACGAGCAGTTACCTCAATGACCTTTGAGGTCTCTCCCAGCATGACTATTCTCAGTTGATCATAACCTAGAGTCCCGTTACAGTAGTGGAAAACTTAGTGAAATAAGCTCATAAAATAATATTCATTTCTAAAATAAACCTTACTTTATAACAGATTTCTGTGCAAGAGAATCATAATGTGCTTTCTTTGCTTTATTTTTAATGTGAAATTGAACTAAGAAAAAGATCGGATACCCTCGAATCTAAAAAGTGAACAAAATCATCTCTATGACTTTGTATCCTTTGGTTAGAGAAGAAAAAAAAAAAAAAAAAAGGAAGTATGAAATTGTGATTGCCCATTGCAGCTATCTACTGGGTAATAAATGTTGCTGAATCTGTGTCATTTAGCAAAAAAATACTGCAAAGGAAAAGAATATTACAGGTTTAGTATCTTAATTATGTAGATTTTACATTCAATGAACTCTTGCCAAAATAAATGGCGTATATTATCTAAAAAGCAAATGTTAATTAAAACTGTATCTTGATAGCATGCGTGGTTCACAAGACATTCTGAGCATATGAGATTATATAGCACACATTAGCTACAATCAGCTCAGACTGAAGGTTTGGGTCATGTCAATGATTCATGTGAAGCCAGACAGCATTGGCTGATACTGGTGTCCGACAGCAATGCCTCCCATATTTATATAGAAGATGCAGCTTGATCCCAACTTATTTTTCCAGACGAGTGAAGTGTCTCTGCCTGCTCCAGAGTTTCATAAATAGGGGATCTGACTTGAATTGCCATTAATTAGCTGTTTAACACAAAGCTACCCAGGGATCACTGTATCCAGGGTACAAATATAAAATTCCCAGCAAGGAAGTGAGACTGGGGAACAGACACAGAGAACTGGAGGTCACCATATTCATCACTTGTCTCTTTCCCTCTGCTACCCTGAGCTCAGATGTCCCCAAGACCAGACCATCACACATTCACCCTGATAGGTGGGTAATTGCATTCTTGAGTCACAGCATCTGGTCTTTTTTGAACATCTTCACTGCTGAGCAGTGTATACAGAGAACAAGATCCAAATGCTGCAGAATTGATTCTTCCGCCCTCACCAAGAGGCACTGTTCCAAAGCTAGTTTAATTATAGGTGTTTAAACATACAGAGATGAATACCTAGGGAACAACTGTTCTACAGCACTGCTCTGGCAAGCGTGTACTTTCTTTTCTATTTTTTTTTCCACTTTTCATTTTAACAAACAGTCACCTGTGTGCTGCACATAAGTGATCTGTAATCAACAAAACAATAAAATGCCAAGTGTTAGGAAAAGGTCAGGGGAGGGTTTTCAGACAGGAGCCTGGAGCCACAGCGTGGCCTGGAATGGCGAGGCTGTCATTTCCATTGGAATTCCAGGGTCAGTTCACTTCTAGGCTACTACCAGTATACCCTTATGGAAACTCAGGTACGTTCAACAAGCCACTCTCTATCTGCCTGTAAAGATCACTGAAAAATGGCCTTTAAATGTGGGCCTACATTATTTGAAGTTTCTGAAGGAGTAGCAGCTATGGAGGCCAACAGATGTGGGTTTGGACCTCATCACTACTTAGGAGGTGTGTGATGGTGAGCAAGTCGGTTCACCCCTGGGAGCTTCAGTGTCACTGCTTGAGAGTGACAGTGCCTACCTATAGGGGCAGATGTGAGGCTTGATTGAAAGAACAAATGTAGGCACTTAGCATAGTACCAGATTCTTAGTGATATTTAGGAGAAGCTACAATTCATTCATTCGTCATCCGTCCACACAATCAGCTTTTACAGAGTGCTGACTTCGATTATTCAGAGGCAGATTTATGCACAAAGACATTTGGAAAAGACAGGATTTTTGAGGATAGTGGAGCCATGGAATGGATAACCACTGAACTGGTTTAATTTCCCCCTAGAGGCAGTACACAAGGACGGGGAGGAAGGGGAACTCCTTTCTCTGTGTGCTGGCCATATGCCTGTTTCGTCTCAGGTCCCATTTCTGCCCTTTTCCGCCTAGGACCCCCAAACGTGCTTTTCTCATGTCCTTTTGCCTGGTGGCTTTTGCTTCAGTTTTCTCAACAGAAGACCTGGTAGGACATTGCAAAGCAGGAGGAAGAGAGAGGAACTTACTTCCGGCTTCCGGTTTCTGCCAGCATCTTTCCAGCAGCAGTGTAGAGCTAGGATCTCCAGCATCTTTTGGCAGTTTCCTCTCTTACAGTGCCAAGCCTCTTTCTGGATCCTGGGGCCAGAACTTAGCAGGTCCTCCACAGTCTCAGGACCAGCCAAGTGGTGGCCCCTGAGACCCCAGCACTAGCCATACAGTGTTAGCTCTGCGTTCTCATCACCAACCTATGGAATTCTTCCACCACAGCTCAGCACCACAGCCCAGCACCTGATGTCCCAGCACAAGCCATGCTGTGACTTCTCTTTGGTTCCAGCCTCAGTAATCCCTTCTCACTGATTCCAGCATGGGCTGGTCCCCCAGCCCCGTGGCAGTACAGCTCATCAGGAGGGGGCTGCCTAGATTTCCTTCCATTCACTCAGCCCTAGGTGTGGTAGCTGCTTCCAGTACTTACTAATCTCTGACCTACCTCCCCTTTCCCTTTTGTTCTTTCAACCTTTCAAACTGGTTATAACGAATCCCCTGTATCAAACTCCCTCTTTTCCCACTGGACCCTGACACCCTGTACACCCTGCATATTTGAACATGGACATTGAAACCTGAGGGGGAGGGGAGATTAAGGAAGTTGTTTTAAAAGACAGCACCCTGTAATCCAATAATTCTACTTCTGCAAGTCTGAAAAGTGACATTGGCTAACTCTATTCTTCCCTCAAGCTTCACTTACATGTCACCTCCTCAGAGAGGTTTTTTTGGCCAATGAATCTAAATTCTTTGCCTTGCCATATCAGTCTGAATCTTTCTTTCACAATACTCATCATGATTTGCAATAATCTAACGTTGGGATTCTATTTGTCTGTCGCTCCATTAGGTAAAAGCTCAATAAGAGCAGGAACTGGGTCTCTTTGGTCACTGGTCTTTCCAGCACCTGGGAAGGCGTACCTTGTACAGGTGCTCAAAAATAAATGAACGGCCAAAGATGTTCATCATGGCATTGTTTATACTTAATGAAAAGCAATAAACACCCCACATACCCTCTATGATGAAAGTGGATAAGCATATGAAGAATTCATTCAACGGATCAACATAACCACCATATTTAGCCTGATATAAAGGTTTCTTGATGTGTGGTCCATGCGCCACATTCCTCAAAATTGCCACAAATGGTTGTTAAAATTCAGATTCCCAAGTACCAACCCCACATTTTCATAAGCTCTTCAGGTCATTTTCATGCACCCTAACTTTTGGGAATCCCTGAACCAACCAGGATTCATGTAAATTGCAGAGATCTAGCACTAACTTGAAAAATGTATTTTACCATGTTGGTTGAGCAAAACAAACGTAAAGCCAACCAATCAAGTAAACAAAAAATGAGGACAAGTATATAATTCAATTAGATAAACAGAGAAGTAGATACGTAGGAAGGTAAACAGACAAACAAAAAACTAATATAACAACTTTTTTAAAAATCATGGAAAAAGAACTATAAGGAAATATACCAAAATACTTCTCTTTGGAGAAGGGCTAAAATCACTATTTTGTCTTCGTCTTTCTGATTTTCCATATCTTCTGAATATCTGATAATAAGCACGTATTTTGCAATGGAAAAATACCAAACCAAATCATCTCTACAAAGAAAAGAAAAAGAAAAGAGGGTTTCAGCAGATCACCCAGTCCAGCTGAAAACGCCAGGTCAGGCTCTCTGATCTCTCCTTCCCTGGGTTCCTTGGGCTGTTTCTCCATCATTACTTATCACCCATAGGGCATGTGATGTGATCATTTCCTTAAATCTTACCCCGGCTGCACTAAAACCAGAGATTGGCAGCTGGTAAGCCATTGAAATTTCATCCTTAAGACAACAAAGCTGGCAGCCTTGTTTTCAATTCCCCCCAGCTCATCTTCTTAGGAGGAAAGTTTCTCAAAAGCACTTGATCCCTTGAGGTTATTGGGCACCACATTTAGCCAAAGCCCTGCTCAGACTAGAGAGGCAAAGTTGGAGAGAACCCACGCACAGTATATTAAAGGCTTGGGTATGCAAGTGACATGGAGGGAAAAAAGAAACCAAGCAGCCGATCCCCTCAGAGCCCCGTGAGTCCAATTCCTGACAGACTGCACAGTTATTGTCATGGGAGGAAGAGAAAAGATGGCAAGTATGGCTGGAGTTAATCTTTGGAGAGACTCTTGCTGCAGCCAAGCCCGGAGCCTGCCATTACCCAGGAGTAGCATAATGGCACACTGTTAAGCTGTCTCCCAGGAGGAGAATTTTAGGGGAGCCCTCTGACATCCTTAAAATAGAGTCCAGCTCAGCTGAGCTGCTGGCTGGGGACGATGCTTCCAGCCCGCTGCCAGTTCTTTTTTTTTTTTTTTTTTTTTTTTTTTACAAATTTAATCAGTTATACATATACATATGTTCCCATATCCCCTCCCTTTTGCGTCTCCCTCCCACCCTCCCTATCCCACCCCTCCAGGCGGTCCCGCTGCCAGTTCTTGAGCTGGCAACTCTGCACAGAGACCACAGGCCTTCATCCTCAGCACTCCATAAAGACCGCCACTTTCCCAGACAGGTGAAAGAAAATGATCCCGATTTCCTATAAGGTAATAGGCAAAAGTGCTCCCTGACAGCGGAATCGGGCCGTAACAGCCAAAGCACCACCTCAGAGCAGATGATTGGACAGGCATTGACAAAGCCCGAGTGCAGTCAGCAGGCCAGCCCGCCTCTCTCCCAGACAATGAAATTACCATAAAGACCTTGGCAACGGGCCCCTTCGCTGGTCTCGACTCTGATTTTCCTGCTACTTTAATCCATTCTAACATAGGTAAACCTCCCCAAAGCCCAGATTTCATCAGGTTCAAAAACCAAGAGCTACAGAATCGAGGATGAATTTCACAGCCTGGCATCCAAGTCCTTTCATATTCTAGCTCCAACCAGTATTTTTAAATGTGTAATAATAATAGCAATCAACCTGTCTTGAGTGCTCACTATGTACTAGACAATACTCTTAGGGTTTTTTTTTAAAAAATAATTCATTTAGTTCTCAAAATAACCCCATGGTGATTAACAGATACACACTACTATGTATAAAACAGATAACAAGGACCCACTGTATAGTACAGGGAACTATATTCAATATCTTGTAATAATCTATAATGGAAAAGAATCTGAAAAAGAATATATATGTATAACCGAATCACTTTGCTGTATACCTGAAAGTAACACAACACTGTAAATCAACTATACTTCAGTTAAAAATAAACAAATAAATAAGAAAACAATGAGCCCCATTTTACAGATGAGGTAACTGAGGCACAGACAGATTAAATAGGTCAAGGAACTCACTTGAGGTTATACAGCTAATAAGTGGGAGAACCAGAGCTGGAACCCAGCAGTGTGACTTCACACACAGCCCACACGTGCACACCTCTAACCCCCATGCTTCCCAGTCATCCCTGGAAGGAATGGTTCCCCTGCCAGCCGGGCTGGTCTGAACACTTTTCTCTAAATGTGTCTGCCCTACTCCCCTTGTCCCTCCTCCCCACTGAGTAAGCATGATGTGTTGGTCCCCAAGCCCATGGCCAGACATGAGCATAAGGCAGCCTTGGATGGAGGGAGGTGCCCCCAAAGGAGCCCAGAGGGGCCTGTATTTGACTGACTGAGCTTCAGGGCCATGGGCTCCCTACTGAATTTTGAAAGAGGACGGTTCATTGAGGCCCCTCAGTAATAAAATGAAGAGAATAGTCCTGCCCCATACAGTTGGAAAGAAGGTTCAGTGAGAGAAGGGTGAAAACGGCTTTGGAAACTTATGATTGCATCTTCCTTTGAACTCCCACAGTATGCTTTACTAACATCTTTTCCCTTCACTGTGCATATTAGCATCTTGGTTCCTCTCCAGGCCCCCCTCCCCAGCTGCATATTAAAGAGGGAGGCACATCACTAAGTGGGTGGTGTGGGTATCTTTCCTTTCAAAGAGGGGAGGCCTTGGGTGCTCTGAAATCAGCTGTCCATGTACTTCTGGGAGCTCATCTGCTGCTGTCCTTAAAGTCTTTAGGGTGAAATCTTGTGTCAGGAGCTGACTGCAATGTGCCCAGCCCTCCCCTCCCTACACCCTCTGCCCCTGTTCAACACCGCCCATGTGAACGTGACGTGGTTTCGGTCTCCAGACACCCATCCAGAGACGGTTTCCTACTGTCCTACTATCCTATAAGAATGGGACAGAATTTTTAAAAACTGGATTTACACTTTAAATGGGTGAACTGTGTGTTATGTGAATGATATCTCAATAAAGCTGTTTTTAAAATGAGAGAAAGCAGGGCTTCCCTGGTGGCGCAGTGGTTAAGAATCCGCCTGCCAATGCAGGGAACAAGGATTCAAGCCCTGGTCCGGGAAGATCTCACATGCCACGGAGCAACTAAGCCCATGCGCCACAACTACTGAAGCCCGTGCACCTAGAGGCCATATGCTCCACAACAAAGAAAAGCCACCGCAATGAGAAGCCTGCACACCACAACGAAGAGTAGTCCCTGCTCGCGGCAACTGGAGAAAGCCCGCGCGCAGCAGCGAAGACCCAACGCAGCCAAAAATAAATAAATAAATAAATAAATAAATAAATCTGTGACTCTGCAAAAAATAAATTAATTAATAAGAGAAAGCAGCCATAGACAGTGTGTAAATAAGTAGGCGTGGTTATGTTCGAATAAAAGGTCACATACCCAAAAAAACAACAACCCACAACTGATTTCAGGCTTCATGCTAATCACATGGGGTGGTTGCAGGGGGTGATGGTGTACTGGCAGGAGCCCAGGACGTGGAGTAAGACAGACCTCAGTTTGAATCTTGGGTCCTTCCACTCAGAGTGTGTCCCTGGACATGTGACTTTGTTCCCTAAGTCTCAATTTCCTCTGCTGAGAAATAGTGATGAGACTGCCTCCTTTTGTTGGGAGGGTTAAAGTTCGAGACATTCACAATATGCCTGACACAAATAGGCACTCAAAACTGGCACTTCCTTCCTACACCAGCATGGTGGCTCAGGAAATGGAGCAGCCCGCATCCCTGCCCGCAGCTTCCCAGTTTACGGGAGCTTATGGAAATGTACATTTCTACATGTACATATACAGCAGCATGGGGCAGGTTAACAAGTCTAGCAAAGCACGTGAAATGGGGCACAGGATACAATATGGAGTGAAAGGCAGCCAGGGATGTCTTCTCAGGGCCCAGAGGGAGTAAAGCTTGAGAGGAGTCTTGGCAGATGAAAGGACACAGACTTTACATCAGACAACATGGTTCTAATCCCTGCGCTGCTCCAATTTTCCGTGTGATCTTGACAAAGAAACGTCACCTCTCTGAGCTTTGATGTCTGTTCTGAAAAAAGAGATAGTAAATAACACAACTGGCAGGATTGTTGTGAAGTTTACAGGAGGTAATGAACAAATGTGTTTTGATGGCTAAGCTTCAAATGAATTTATGGACCAAGGTAGATGTCAGATTAGGGGGAGTCATAAAAATAAAAATGCAAAGATCTGTGACCAACAAGGACCTACTGAATAGCACAGGGAATTACACTCAGTATTTTGTAGTAACCTATAGGGAAAAGAATCTGAGAAAGAACATTATATATATACACACATACATATATATATGTGTGTGTGTGTGTGTGTGTGTGTGTGTATAAAACGGAATCAATCTGCTGTACACCTGAAATTAACATGACATTGTAAAACAACTATACTTCAATTAAAAAAAAAAGATCTATGAATCTCTAATAATGTGCCGGGGAGTTGGAAGAAGTAGTTCAGTGTGAGTGTATGAGCACATGTGCATACTTGTAACTGTATTTGAAACAAATCCATTTAAGGGAACTTACTCCTAATAAAGGCCCAGGGGAAGCTAGGTGGACTCAACAGCTCCATGTCATTGCAACCATCCTCCTCCCCAGCCTAACACAGATTTATAGAGTTTATTTTTCTTAAATTGCTCTAAGCGCTTCAGCTGTACTCTTTGATTTAGCTTTATGACATTCCGTTGCAGTTAGAGGCAGGTGATATTATTTTCATTTTATCAATGCAGCTATTAAGCATGAGAGGAGAGTTGCTTAGTCCATGGAGCTGGTGGGGCATAAAGGGACCTTGAAGGTCATGTAGTCAGACCCTCATGCTGGGGCTACAACGCCTTCAACAGCATTCTTGCCAAGGCCTTATCCAGCTAACATCCGAATGCTTCCGGGGACGGGGAGTTCAGTCTGTCAGAGAGAGAAGTCTAAGTATGGGCTAGGGAAACCCTTTTCTGGCAAGGCTAAATTGGAGGCAGTCTGGGCTTGATGTCTGAGAGGCTTGGGTTCAAATCCCAGCCCCACCATTCACTAGCAGGGCAAATGATCGATCTCTCCAAGTTCCATATCCTCATGTATAAAATTAGAATACAAAAGATCTACTTCCAAGAGTTGTTTTGGTAACGAAATAAATAATAGGTATCAAAGTACTTCGGCAAATATACAGCAACACATACTTGTAAGTTATCATTAGTTTCACTATTATCATAAAGGCTTTCACCTTGGCAGGTATCATCAGGCATTGTCGCTGGACTATTAATTAGCACAACGCTTTTGATGGACAAAGTGGCCCCATTAACCAACATTTAAATATACACATTCTTTTTGAGCTGCAGATTCTACTTCTAGGGATTTATTCCACAGATCCACTTCTACATGTGAATAATATGTTCAAAGATATTATTATAATATTATTCATCACTTTATCATTAGTAATTTAAAAATACTGGAAACAATCTTAATGTCCTTCAGTAGGGAATTAACTAAATATTAATTAAATATTATAATATGGCAATACTGTGGAATACACTGTTGTATTGTTAAGAGAAAGAATTCTTTCTATATGTGCTGGTATGGACTAATCTTTAAGATATATTATTTAGTGGAAAAAGTAAGCTGCAGTACAGGATATGTAGTCTGGACCACTGTATTAACAAAGAAAAGTGGATATAATATGCTCACACATACACACGTGCACTTTTAGACTTTGGAAAAAATACACAAGAGGTTGGTAGTAGTGGTTGCTTCTTGGGAAAGAAATCAGGGAACTGGTTTTTACTGGATGCATTTTGTACTGTTTTAATTGTTTTTGCCAGTATGTGTTTTCCTTTTATAGGGACAGAAATAGGGCTTCCGTGGTGGCACAGTGGTTGAGAGTCCACCTGCCGATGCCGGGGACACGAGTTCGTGCCCCCGTCCGGGAGGATCCCACATGCCACGGAGCGGCTGGGCCTGTGAGATATGGCCGCTGAGCCTGAGTGTCCGGAGCCTGTGCTCCGCAACGGGAGAGACCACAATGGTGAGAGGCCCGCGTACCGTAAAAAACAAACAAACAAAAAAACGGCCACCCCATGCCAATCCTCAGAACTGTCCTGTCTCTTCTTTCTCTCATATCTATCAACTTCTATCTGCTGCATTTTTCACACGGGTCCAGAATCAGATCACTCCCTGCCCCTCTGCTGCTCCCTCTTTGGGCTGGCCCAATGTCTCCTCCCTCTCGGACCTCTGTGCTACCCTCCTCACTGGTCCCCCGGCTTCCATTCTCACTCTGTAGTCTCTTCCCCGCAGAGAAAGAGCCCAACTGAACTTCTTGAGAACCTAATTCA
This sequence comes from Mesoplodon densirostris, assembly GCF_025265405.1. NCBI lineage: Eukaryota > Metazoa > Chordata > Mammalia > Artiodactyla > Ziphiidae > Mesoplodon > Mesoplodon densirostris. Next base: position 50,504,998 of record NC_082662.1, read on the forward strand.
GGTCACATCAATTCTCTGATCAAAACCCCCAAACAGTGCAGGCGTCCCTACCACCGCCCCTGAGGACCCACACGGCTGTGGCCCCAGCCACCCCTCTGACCTCATCTCCTAATCTCATTCCCCTGCTCATTCTGCTCCAGCCACATTGGCCCCTTGGTGTTTCTAGAACTTTCTCCCACCTTTGCACCACTTTTTTCCTCAGCCTGTAAGGTACTCCCCATATAGAGTTGTATGCCTGGCTCTCACTTCCCTAAATGCCACCCTATCCCTTCCTTCCCCACTTTTACAAAATAGCACCCCTATTACTATTTATTCCCTCCTTCTGCCTTGTTCTTCTCCATGGCAATATTCCCTGCCTGACACTATTTGTTCATTGGTTTGTATAGTATCATCTCCCCCATTAGTGAGAATTTCAACATCGTTCTTAGCACAAAACACAATGGTAGACCCATGGAGTTACTAATAAATGCCTGATGACTTTAGCTGGGCCATTTATTAGTGCAATAGAATGAGAACTGGACCAGAAAAAGGAGACCTGAACCCTGAACTCTTGTTCTTGCTTACTTATGCCCAATGACATCAGCAGATCTTTTCACTTGTCTAAACCTCAGATGGTAGTAATGGCTCCCAGCCCAGGATTTCTAGGCCCCTGGTGGTTTCAGGAGGTTGTCACAGGGCTCCATTGTCAGTATTTCTAAGTGTCAGAAAGATTTCCCTATAGTGTGTGCTATGGAATACTAATATATGTTCCTCAACAAAAAATGAGGGGCAAACCCTCCTTTGTTGGCTATGAGACCCTCAAAGTCATAGGCCTGGTGTCAGTCATGAGTCTCTGCAGCAGATGGTATAGGCCTGAGGTTAAAGATAGGGAAGGAGGGGGTGAAAGAGAGAGTGAGGGAGAGAGGAAGGAAGGAAGGAAGGAAGAAGGAAAGAAGGAAGGAAAGGAGGGAGGAAGGAAGGAGGGAGGAAGGAAAGAAGGAAGCAAAGAAGGAAGGAAGGAAGGAAGGAAAGGAGGGAGGAAGGAAGCAAAGAAGGAAGGAAGGAAAGGAGGGAGGGAGGGAAAGAGGGAGGGAGGGAAAGAGGGAGGGAGGGAAAGAGGGAGGGAGGGAGGGAGGGAGAATGGAAGGAAGGAAGGAAGGAAAGAAATGTTTGGGAATCACTGCAAAAGAGGAAGAAAGGATTTAAAATAAAGACAGAAAACAGAAGCTGAGTAGAGTACACAGCCTGAGAGCCGAATGCTTTGCCCTGAGGAACCACCATCCATGAGATGGTCCTATTTTTTCCATGAAAGAATTTCCAGGGACAAGTACATTGAGAAATGCACACCATGATGAACCGCTCGTGGAAATATATGATGCCCACCCACAAGCATAATAAAGTTCTGAGAAGTTTCATAGTTAAGGGCCCTGTTATCTCAGTGTTCCCAAGCTTTCTTTTGACTATAGCACCTTCTTCCTTTCTTTTCCCTCCCTTCCTTCCTTCCTTCCTCCTCTCTCTCTTTCTTTCCTTCTTTCTTGTCTGAATAGAGAGAGAAAAGACAATTTAGAGAACAGAGACAGAGAGCAGAGACTCAGGCTGAAACCCTAGATTAATCCATGTCCAATCAGTCACCATCTCCTGAAGCTTTCAGCGTGACTCCCCTGTCTGTAAAGAAGTGGAATGGGAAGGACAAGAGAGGATTATAGGCTTCTGTCAGTTTTGCACACAGGAACTGAAATAGGGATGTCCCACTGTTATAAAACAGAAGTGAGAAATGATTTTGCCTGAAAATAAAGCCAAAGTGAGGAAGTGTGTCTCCCAGTGATGAGTGGGATGTGCCTCATCTAAATGGGTTGGCCATGTGTGATCAAACACCCATGAGCCAGTTCATGAGAAGGGCAGGACAACCCAATTGATAGCATCAGGTAGGCAAACACACCTCTTCATTTTAGGGCGTATGATCACCAGCAGTCACAAACATCAGGCCACAGTCATGTGTGTAGTCCCGGATCTGCAACTGGCAGTTAGCAATTCATTAGACAAGGTAAAAATTGCCCCCTCACTGAACTCTAAGCTGTCCTCTGCAAAATTCTTTTAGGTCAGAGGCAAAGTCTGAAGTGATGTCATATTCTGGACCCCAGTACAGACCCTGAGGATGAATGAATGAAAGAGTGAACAATAGGAGTGAATGAATCTGAATCTCAGGGTCATCCTGTGTATAATGGGGCAAACCATGGACCTCACAGGGTTATTATGAGGATTTTATAAGTTGTTAAGTGTTAAACCCTTTTGTTTTCTCAGACATAGCGTTAATAATAAACACCTCCCAAATAAGGAATGGAATTTTAGTAGGAATGGAGAAAGTGCAAACACAGTCCATAATTTTCACTTCCACATTTCATACAAATGCAAATCAAACACAATCCAAGTGAGGCGAGAAGAATTAGAAAGAAACATTCCTAACAGACAAACATTTGGGCATTAAAGTCACCAGATTAACACGGAGCTTTCCTTCTATTCATACCCTGTAAGTTCAAAATGTGTTAAACAAGGCCGAGTACAAATCTGAAACACCAAAAAATAAATAAATCACCCTCGTATAGTATCTTGACCCTTCATAAGGCAGTTTCTTATTATTCTCTCCATTAATTCACGTATTTATTCAGACAACAGTTAATGAGCGCTGTTTGGGAGTCCTCCACTTCGAAGGAGTGAACCAAGGACCTCCAGGAGCTGACTGTTGGATGCAAGGGACAAACAAATGGAAACTTATCTCATTTGATTTTTGTAACTACCTGTAAGAATGCTGAGACATCACAATATCAATTTTACAGTCTAATAAACTGAGGGACAGAGATTTACTAATTGAGAACTCCGGGGCTGGAGTTACACAGACAGAAGAGTGAATCGCCAGGCCTGCCAGCTTCTCACTTGGGGACCCAGGACCATGAGTTCCTTACCTTCTCTGTGCCTCAGTTTACTCATCTGAAGCATAGTAATAATAATGAGCTCTCCTTCAAATGGATTAAGTGAGTTTATTGTAAGGTTAAAAATAGGTCAACAAAGCTCTTGACAGGTAGAGCCCCTTAATAAATGCCAGTGATCATATTAACATCTTGAGTTTTAGTCATGTTATTATTGAGTTCTAGTAGTAGTTTTACCTAACACCATACGATGAATACGTTTCAGAATGGGATTCAAAGCCATATGCTCTCAGATGAATATCTGTGTACTTTCCATGTAAAAACAGAATAGGTTGAGAAACACAGAATCGTGGGTCTGAAAGGAAACTCAGTGATCATGAACTCCAGTCTTCCTCCTAGTGACTAGTGGTCATCCCGCCTCTCATCAAGATCTTTACTCCTTACTTAAAAAATTAACCCTTGGGGCTTCCCTGGTGGCGCAGTGGTTGAGAGTCCGCCTGGCGATGCAGGGGACATGGGTTCGTGCCCCGGTTTGGGAAGATCCCACATGCCGCGGAGCAGCTGGGCCCGTGAGCCATGGCCGCTGAGCCTGCGCATCCAGAGCCTGTGCTTCGTCTGCAATGGGAGAGGCCACACACTGAGAGGCCCGCGTACTGCAAAAAAAAAAAAAAAAACCAAAAAACAAAAAAAACCATAGCCATTAAAGTTAAGGACTAAAATTAAAATTATTTCTTTCATGTAATGTGCTTTTAATAGCCAAATAAAATTTAGGCACTGAAGGTATTGTGAGAAGTATAAAATAAGCCACAAAATAATACTAGTTTCAGGTTACTTACAGGTGAGCAAAGGAAATAAAATGTCATACACTGCTGGTCATAAATGTTAAAGAAATTAAGAAATACATTAATAACAAATTAAGAATCGAGTGTTCCAGAAACCATTCATTCCATTCCATTAAGTTCCACCATTCTCTCCAAAGGAATATGCTCAAAATCTATGACCAACTAACATCAAGCCAGGTCAAACAGTTACAAGAAGCAAAGAGTAAAAAAAGACAAGAAGCACACAAAAAAAGAAAAGATTAATAATAATAATAATAATAATAAATTAACCCTTAAGGACAAAATTAGAAAAGTATGCCTTGAGTTGAGTCCCACTGTCACTCTGAGTCACTGTTCAGACCTCTAGAGTAACCAAGAGCAAGCCCTCGCCTTCTACATCATGAGAACCTTCTGGAGCCAGTGATTATACTCTGACTCGTCTGTGGGATGATTAACAAGCTGTGTTTCCAGCATGAAATGGGTCACACTTGAAATACATGCCAGCAATGTACAGAATTTATGGAAACATTGCTCATCCTAAGCAGAGGGGCTGTGTCATTTTTATTCACTCACTCAACATTCATCAGGCAGCCTTTATGTGTCAGGAACAGGGCTAAACACTGGGACCACAGAAAACAGAACCCCGTCCTTGCTCTCAGAGAGTTTCAGACTAAAAAAAATAAGTTCTCTGGGTAAAAGTGTTCTTTCTTCATGGTTCTAAGGAATATAGGTCATCTGGTCCAACTGTCCCTTTCCAGAGGTGTCAACTGAGGCCCCCAAATGTCAAATGATTCACCCAAGGTCACAGAGTAGGAAACAGCAGGCTTGACTACATGTCTTAAGCAAAGGCATGATCAAATACAAATGCTCATAGGTTGATGACATAAAGAGGTCTGGGGTTCTCTGGGGCCTACCCTGATTTCCTTTTGACCTTGGATATGGGGCTTGCAGATGAGTCTCAAGGCTATCATAGGGGATGTCCATAAGCTGGAGCACATTCTCATGGATGGTTACACAGAGTCCTGGTTCCACTCTCTACTCTGCCACTGAGACTGTGTGATTGACGACCTGGGTGTCTGTGACCCTGGGCCAATTGTCCTCCGCAGAATTGTGGGGACAATGGGAATTCCCAGGCACACTGGTCCATTGTGAGGATGGATTGTTTCTCCAGGCCCATAAAATTCCCTGAGTTCCACTGAGAAAGGCCTGATTATTACGATCCCCTTGAGAGTTCCCCTTCCTTTGTAACTAAAGTGAAACTGTACTTTATCTCATTAGCTACACATTATTATTGGTCACCTACTGAGAACTTGCAAGATTTCACATGTAAATTAGCCTGGGTCTAGGAGCCAAAATGGGATAAAAAGTTGGGGAGGTGTGAGGCACAGTGAACCAGGTGTCAGGGGGCTTGAGTTCCCAAATTGGCTCTGACCCTTGCCCTGCTCTGTGGCCTTGGGCAAACTTCTAGACCTCTCTCTTGGTCTCCCTTGGCCCTCATCAAATGGAGATAATGATCCTATCCTTGTTTTCCCTGCCTTGCAGTATGGATATGAGGCTCACACAAGACACAGACATGAAGGTACTTTGCAAATAGCAAAGCCAGGTATGAGCAGCAGGTATGGCTATTAAAGATGGTCTCTAGCTTATGGAAAATTTGTCTCCAAAATTTGGAAGTCATGGGCTGAAATCTTGGGACACCAGCACTCCTCAAAATAATGTCATGCTTAGGAGTGAGGTTCCCAGGCAAGCTTAATAGAATCCCACTTAGTGACTTCCCTGGCAGTACAGTGAGTAAGACTCCGAGCTCCCAATGCAGGCGGCCAGCATTCGATCCCTGGTTGGGGAGCTAGATCCCACACACATGCCACAACTAAGTGTTCGCGTGCTTCAACTAAGACGTCTGCATGCTGCAACTAAAAAAGATCACGCGTGCTGCAGTGCAGCCAAAATGAATAAATAAATATTAAAAAAAAGAGAGAGGGAGAGAGAGAGAATCCCACGTAGCCCCAAATTGCAAAAATAAAACCAACAGGATTAAAGGCACCATTTCCATTATACCTAATCACCTTCAATAATATAGTTTCTCAAGAAAAATGCATTCTGGATTCTAAGTCCCCCAGAAGACATCTTCCTTCCCAACAGCCTTAAGTGAAAGGGGGTTACAAACTTGGGAACCAGGAAGGCTGGGTTCAAGTCCCACCTTTGCTACTCCCCTAGTTAAGTGACTACAGGCAAATGAATTAATTTCTCTGATCTCCAGGTTCCTTATCTGTGAAATGCAATTGATGATGACCACCTTGTGGCCAGTAAATGAAGCTCAGAGCAAGCATTACACCCAAGATAGTTCCCTTCTTATACGTGAAGAACTTGCTAACTCTTTTCATTTCCACAAAGAAGGCACATTTCTATAGCTCTACAGCAATCTCTCCTGAAGAGTCAGAGATCTGGGGATAGAGGTCAGCTGCCCCGTGGGGTGAGAGCTCCAGCCTCAGTCCCGCTCCTGACTCTACATATGGGTAAGTGAATAATAATCATCAGGCTTAAAGAAACCATCCCCTCCTGATTTAACAGGAGCAAACAAGCGGCACAACTTCTCTAGGGCAGTGAAACTACTCTGTGTGATACTATAATGGTGGATATATGTCATTACACATTTATCCAAACCCACAGAATGTACAACTCCAAGAAATGAACCCTAATGAAAAATATGGACTTTGGGTGATGGTGGTCCATGTAGGCTGATCTGTGTAACAAATGCACCACTCTGGGGAGTGATGTTGTAGCAGGGGAAGTTATGCATGTGTGGGGCAGGGGTTATATGGAAAATCTCTGTACCTTCCACTCAATTTTGCTGTGAACCTAAAACTACTCAAAAAGAGTCTTAAAATTTTTTCTAGTGGTGGTAGAATGCGGGATTGTGAACTGTCGATTCAATTCTTTCACTAAATCACATTTCATTCTGATCCTAAGTGCCCTGTAAAATCAGGGTTTACCAACTTAAAAGTTAACAACAAACCTAAAAGTACATTCCTTTAAATGGTGCACAAATTTTAGGTTTCCAATATGACCATTAGGATTGTCTCTTTATTTGGAAGGCTAGTAAATGTTTAAGGACTTTTTTTTTCTTTTTCTCCAACATTGTTATAACTTTCAAACACACTGAATACTTTTATAATGAACACGCATGTACCTACCACTTAACATTTACTATGCTTATTTCATCACATTATCTACCCATCTATCCATTCCTATTGCCAACCACCAATCTTATTTTTTGATGCATTTTAAATTAAATTGAAGACATCTGTATACTTTCTCCCTAAATACTTTAGCATGAATATCATTAACTAAAGCTCAACATTTGTTTTTGTTTTTTTTTTCTCTTGAGGTAAAAATTAGATACAGTTAAATGCATGAATCTTACATGAAGATTCTCACTAAATAAGTTTTGACAAATACTTACAGTTGTACCACCAAAGCCTTGACTGAAATATGAAACATTGCCATCACCCCAGAAGCCCATTCTCATTCAGAATCCAGAGGCAACAACTATTCCTTTTTTTTTTTTTTTTTTTTTTGCGGGACGTGGGCCTCTCACTGTTGTGGCCTCTCGCATTGCGGAGCACAGGCTCCGGACGTGCAGGCTCAGTGGCCATGGCTCACGGGCCTAGCCGCTCCACGGCATGTGGGATCTTCCCGGACCGGGGCACGAACCCGTGTCCCCTGCATCGGCAGGCGGACTCTCAACCACTGCGCCATCAGAGAAGTCCATATTCCTTTTGTTTCACGGTAGGTTTCGCCTATTCTAGAACTTCAGATAAATAGATCATACAATACGTGCTCTTTTGTGCAAGGCTTCTTTCACTCAGCATAATGTTTTTGAGATTCCCCCATGATATTGTATGTAACAATAAGTTGTTCCTTTCTATTGCTGACCAGTATTTATTTGTATAAATATACCACTGTTTACTTATCCATTCTCTCATTGATGGACACCTATTTCTCATTTTTGGCTAGCGTGAACAAGTCTGCTATGAATATTCTTATAAAAGTCTTTTCCAGATGTAGGTTTTCCTTCTCTTTGGTAATTGGCAAGTTGCAGATCTGCTGGGTCATAGGTTAGGTGTATGTTCAGTTTTACAAGAAACTAACAGCCCCTTTTCCCTGTTTTTCCTCTTTAAGAGGTGGTGCCATTTTCTACTCCTACCGATGAGCAGTAGTAGCTGCACACGTTTGCTAGCATTTGGTGTTGTCAGTCTTTTTAATTTTAGCCATTTGGGTGGGTGTATAGTGGTATCTTGTGAGAAAACTGATTTTTAAAGGACTCAAAATTATCTGAAAATAAATGAAACATCTTTGAGCCAGAATTTTTTAGAAATACAAATATTTCTAATTGTATTATTTTTGGATGTGTGGAACTAGAGGGTTAAGAGGGAAAAAAATCATGTTCTGTCAATGTCAAAAGCACAAAGATAATAAGAAGTATAGCTGATATAATATGCTTATGTTCCAAGAACACCCTTCTAAGCTCTTTACATGCATAAACTCCCGGTAACTACCATGGACTGAGTGATTACCATGTGTTAAGTACCTAGCACTTTACTTGAGCTAACTTAATCTTCTCTACAGCTTTGCCAAGTCAGTTTTGAATGCCATTTTTTCATAGATAAAGATTCTGGCTGGCCCAAGGCCAGGAAAGAATGGGGCCAGGATCAGAACCCACATCCATCTAACTCTAAGACCCATGCTTGGGCTTGGTACTTCTTCACTGTGCCCTGGGGTCACCCTGACATGGAGGACATTGTGCTGGACCCTTCTCCCTGCTCAAATTTCCAAGCTTCCTTAAAGTTTCCATCTGAGCAAACTGTAAGGCAGGGGTATGACTTTTGCAGGCTCAGCGCTCTGCCAGAGAGAGGAAACAAAATGTCTGTGACCCAAGAAGCCACTCTCCCCTAAGGCAAGTCGTTTCTGGCTGTTCCAATTTCATTCCCTTAGCAACTTCTGAGACTCAATCTCCTGTTCCTTCTCTGGAAGTTAAACTCAAAGCCTAATTGAGACATACATCTCCTGCCACCAGCTTCAGGCCTTACGCTGACCCAGGTCTGCTGCAGAGGATAATTAGCGAGGTAACCTGGCACTTATGACAGCACAGCTAGTCTCCCATGGGAGGCGGGAGGGCTCAGGGGTTAGGACCATCTCTTCTGGAGTCAGAGGGGCCTGCATTTGACCCCTGGCTCTATCACATTCTAGCTGTGTAACTTCTGGTAAGTTGTGTTACACCTTGCTGAGCCTCACTTTCTGCATCTGTAAAATGGGCATAATAATCCTATTACATACATCATGGAGCTCTTCTGAAGATTAATTGAGGTAATGACTAAATTATTCATCACAGGTCATGACCTAGTGCTCAAGAAATGTTGATTATGATGATGACGATTGTTTAATGGTGTCTGTCTTCATTTGAGATTTTTTTTTTTTTAATATTTATTTATTTGGCTGCACTGGGTCTCAGTTGTGGTCCGCGGGATCTTCATTGTCAAATGCGGGGTTTTTAGTTGCAGCATATGGGATCTAGTTCCCTGACCAGGGATTGAACCTGGGCCCCCAGCATTGGGTGTGTGGAGTCTTAACCACTGGACCACGAAGGAAGTCCCTTCATTTGAGATTATTAACAAATGAAAGTGAGTGTTACTGCTGGGGTAGTGAGCAGTCTACAGGTCAGTGTTAGGAGAAATAAAAGAGAACGAACAGGGCTTCCCTGGTGGTGCAGTGGTTGAGAGTCCGCCTGCCGATGCAGGGGACATGGGTTCGTGCCCCAGTCCAGGAGGATCCCATATGCCACGGAGCGGTTGGACCCATGAGCCATGGCCACTGAGCCTGTGCGTCTGGAGCCTGTGCTCCGCAATGGGAGAGGCCACAACAGTGAGAGGCCTGCGTACCGCCAAAAAAAAAAAAAAAAAAGAATCAAGAAACAATGAGAATATAATGCAAGAGTAAACCCAATCACACAGTTAATTATGTGGTAAAATCAACACAAGCAATTATTATTTGAGCTGTTACAGCTGAACCACCTTGAAGTGGGCTGGTATGTGTTGGAGGGCAAAGGGTTCCAGAGAACCCCATGAAAGAGGCCCTTATTCCATTGGAAGGGGCTGTTCAGAGAAGCACAAATCCTGTCCCTGTCCCCATTGGACCTGCCCTCTAAATAAGGAGTCATGATAAATTGACCCTCATCATCCAACATGCCTATATTTATTATGTATATATGAGTACAGCCTATAGAAATAGAAATAATAGTCAATAACCATCAGGGATATTCACCAGTGGGAAAGCACGTAATTTATAGGCAGTGGCTGTGAGAATGCTCCCGCTCATCTAGAATGGCCATAAATTGCAGAAGTAGATACACAGATAGCAATTCTTTAGGTTTGAGAAAGGCAAGAGCCGTTTTACATTATGCAATTACCTAAACCCACCATTCACCACACTCACACCCAGGATTTATGGTAACAAGAGAGCCATGCGTGGGCCCTGGGGCATTTTCTCCTGATTTATAAGGAGACATTCAGAATGAGAGAAATGGCCAGTGAGAGTTCTGTCGTGGAAGGAAGAAGGCTGACAGGGACCTAGCCTGCTCCTGCCTGAGACACGGGAGTAACACTAGAACTGGCTGGCCCTTCAGCACTCACTCAGCTCACCGCCCGGTGTTACGTCACTCCCCATTGGCCAGCAGGTGTTTCTTTACCTGTGTGTGTGCCCCACATGATGCTATAGGCACCTTAAGTGCAAAGACTTAATAGAAGGGGGAAAGCAGAGGCTTTAGAGTGACTCCACCTTGAATTCAAATCTAAATTCCAGCATCCAACGGCTTCAAAACCTTGGACAAGCTGCTTAGTCTGTTTCCTGTAGATGTTAAAATGAATATGATATCCATCTTGCAAGATTAGTATCCTGATTAAATTTGATAATAATTATTAAGTACCTTTCCTTCAGTAAATTTAGCTTGATCCCTCCTCCATATCCAACCTGTATCTCTACTGCTTGGTCCAATTTCTGCCAGGTGATATGTGCTTAATTAATATCCAATGAATGAATACATCAATAGTCATCTGTGAGTTTGGAATTTATGACGTAAAGATGTTTTAAAGATATTACTTATCATTGTCCCCAGACCTTGGAACTAGGGGACCTCCCAGAAGAGAAGCTTCCATGGAACCTAGTCTTGGAATCTAGCCTTGGTCAGAGTCAAGGTTATCCAGTTGGCTTGGAAAGTATCTAATAATATCTGCCTGTGTAAACAATGGACACGCCTGTGAGCTCAACAGGACACTCCAAAAAGTGCTGTCTCATCTATCTCCCTGTACCTTGTCAGCGACCCACCTCCACAGCTTGTTACATCTCACTTTACATGTAATCGTGTCATCTCACACACGGGACAGAGCAAGCACAGACATACAAGCACATATCTCTTCTCTCTCTACCATGGTCACCATCATCATCTTTACATGCTGTCTTGGTGAGATACTGAAACCTGAGAGTTGGAAGGGACCTTACAGGTCACTTACTCCAGTGTAGAATGCCCTGTAAATGATCTTTCAGCATCATCTTAACTGTGTCGGACCACCCCTCAATCAACTTCCTGACATCTCTGATTATTGGAAACTGATTTATTATGTGGAGCTTATATCTCCTTCTTGAAACTTTCATCCTCAAGCCCAAATTCTTCCAGGTAGAGCCACAAAGAGGTGATTATGGAGGCATCTTCTCATTGTATTTTCTCAACACTGAATACTGTTCAGGTTTTTTGTTTGTTTGCTTTATTGCTCTTCCACTGAATCAGAGGCTTACAACTTGGTGCTCTCAGGAATTCTCCTCTAAAAGTTCTCCTTCAGCGATTCTTAACTTGGAGAACCTAATGAAATCTTTCGAGAAAAATGCACATACATACATACATAAGATGTATACAAATCTCTGCATTCAATTTCAAGAGTACAGAATCTCCAAAGCCTACCTATCAATCCCAGGATAGAAACTCTTATTCTAGACTGTGATTTCCTTAAAGGTTGGGGCTTTACCATAGTGATTGTGATTTTACTCCAAGCACAAGACTGGCACCCAGTAACTGGTCATTTGATAAATGTTAAATAAATGAAATCTGGTCTTAATGAGCGTGCCAAGGTGCCAAGGATGGGACTACACTCTTTCAACTGTTCCTAATCCACAAAATAGGTCTGTACACTAGAGACTGCTACCCCCATTTTACAGGTGAAAAAACTGAGTCCCACAGATCACAAAGCCAGCAAGTGATAGAGCCAGAACTGGGACACAGGTCACCAGGGTTCCACTAAGTCACGCTGCTTCCCAAAGCAGCCCCTGCCATTTTGCACCTCCCAGTGTGGAGATTCTCTGTACATTTCTCTTCTCTGAAGCAGGCATTACTCAGAGAAGTCACAGCAGCCTTTATCAGAACAGAATTGTGTTTCCCCCTGAGTCTGGGGAGTGAGATGCACTCTGAGTGGGACAGATGGTCACATGTGGTACTATCTCTCCCCTGCGAAGAGCTAAAGTATTGATGCTAACATGTTGATCTGAGAGCAGGCTATGATGCCCAAATCCCAGACTGCTGCTACTCCCTAGACCCTAAGACTATGCTGTAACTGATATTTTCTTTGCCTCTTCAGATCCACTCTCCCCCGCTTCTTAGCAGGATCCATGTCCTCAGAAATTGACATAACAGCTGCATCAACAGGCTTTTTGCCCTCTGGTTTCCTGTTGGATTCCAGCTGTTGGATTCCAGACAATGAGAGGCATAGGCAAGACATAGAGAAGGAGGAAGAAGAGGAAGCCGGAAATTTATTCCCCGGCTCTCTCCACAAATGTTCACTCTAGCTCCTAAAAGGGGGCCCTTTCCCCCAAACTACCTTCTCTGGATGCTGATAGCTGTTCTTCTCCTTACCCTCTCAGATGCAGGCAGTGTAGCTCAGGGGTTCTGCATTACTCCTTGTTGGTTTCCTAAACCCTCCCCACATCTTTATAATAATCCTTTTAATAAACTTTCCTCAAGTTTCCCAGTTTGAGTGTGTGTATGTTACTTGCTCGGACCCCATCTGATTACCCATGCATGGCCACCACCTTTATTCCAGCTGAGCAAAAACATTCAATATTTACATGCAGAGAAAACAAATGGAGAAGTCCTAGATTATAAGAGTTGGAAAAAATCTAAGAGTCCATTTCCAAGCCCTCTAGTCTATTAATAGTAATGGTAGTGGTGTCATAAAAGTGCTGATCATTGAGCCTCTTCTATGTGTCGGGTCTTACCTAAATTATCTCAATTCCTCATACTTTTCCAAAGTAGGCACTGTAATCCCTGTTTATAAAAGATGAAACCAGGACATAAAGACTAACTTGCCCAGGACCTCACAGAGGGTAGAGAGTCGAATGAAAATTTGAGCTCACCTTCATCTGACTCATAGCATGTGATCTCCATACTTAGACATCCTAGAGATGATGGCCCAGAGACCCAGAGAGCACACACTTGCCCAAGGTCACCTAGGGAAATAGCTGCAGAGCCAGGACCAGAAATGAGTGCTCTGGACAACCCACCCAGCGACCACTATACTTCATTCAGCGTGTTTCAGGGTTTCTTAACCTCAGAACTATTGACATTTTGGACTAGACAATTCTTTGCTGTGGGGCCATCTTGTACATGGTAGAATATTCAGCAGCATCCTTGGGTCTACTCTCTACATGCCCAGTAATACCTCCCTCACCAGTCACGACAACTAAAAATATTTCTAAACCTTGCCAAATGCCTCATGGAGGGAAAAATCTCTCTCAGTTGAAAGCTACTAGTATGTAGTTCAATTCCATAGTGTTTACCTGACTCACATTCCACACGTCAGACAGGGCAGGAAACACAAAGATGATTCAAACCAGGCCCTCAGCATGTCTTCTGTCCAGGGAGGACAATCTAGACGTGGGCACACAAGCAACTCCCACACACACCCTAACACACCCAGCATCAAAGTGCTTGAGAGGGCAGCAGAGGGACAGGTCGGTGCCTGTGGAGGCTGGAGGGAGCTGGCTTCCCCTTAGCTAGGGGGAAGGAGGCTGCAAGGAGAGGGCAGCCCATTAGTTTGCCTTAAAGAATGTGTAAGACTCTGCCAGGCACACAGAGAGCCTTGCAAGAAAGGCAATTCAGGTCATGGTGTGTCCCGAGTAGGAGCACAGATCGCATCCCCAAACTCTCAATAGAATAAACTGTGGCCTCTCTCTGAGAAGTCCAGCTTCTCCTGCAGGGAGTATAAGGCCTTCCAGCTCCCTCCTCTCCTGCTTCATCTCTCTTTGTTCTGTGCCTTGTACTTCGGGCTCAAGAAACACTATGACGCCTTCAAAGCTAGGTCCTTGCTTATGCTATCGTCTTTGCCTGGATCCTTTACTCTGCAACCTAACCCTCTCACCTGCTTCCTAGGCTTCCTGAAATCCTACATTTCCTTAGAGACAGAGCTCAGACATACGGCTGGAAACACTTGCTTGGGTAGGAGGCCTCATTCAATGCTTTCATAATAATTTATGTACCTATAAATAAAACATGTATATTAAAACTTGTATATCATACTACACACACACACACACATATATATATATATCTCCCCATGACTACTTACTCAGTAGTAGATTATGAATTTAGCTTGAGGCTTGAGGACAAGAACTGTGACAATCATTTCAGTATTCCAAACACTTAATAAAACACCTAGAACTTAAGAGGGGCTCACTAATGGCTAATAAATAAAAACTAACTGAATGAAAGAGTCACATAAAGTTTTAATAGCCTAATAAATCACCAATGATGTATATGTTAAGTGAAAAGGAGACAGGTTACATCATTGAATTTACAATCACCAATGTAACAAAAGAAATTGAAAAAAGACTGGAAGGAAATAGCTTCCAACGTTAACACTGTTTTTTTCAGAGCTGTGAGATGGCTGGTGACCTTTATTTTTACCTTTATAATTTTCTCAACTTTCAAAAATGTATAGAGTAAACATGCATTATTATGTAATCACAGGATTTTAAATAGTTCCTCTGGGCATTTGCTGTGTTTACCACCAACATCTATCCTTGGTGTGGCACTAACATCTCAATTTGGCTTTGGAGGAGCCAGTCATTGTGCTTTAAGTCGATTCCAACCCAGGCCGTGTGATTCCAGCCCATGACCTTGACTAAATCAATCAGTGCAAGCCTTAGCCTCAGGGATTGATTTCAGCACTGAGCATTACCCAGCAGGCCAGTAGGGAGGATGAGATTCAGTTCTGAGTCACTTACTTGAGCTGATGTTTCCATCAGCTCAAGCATCAGAAGATGCTTTCTGCTGGACTGGGTACCAGAATAATGTGGCTCTGCAGCTGCCAGGGAAGCCACACTGTCCAGATTAAGGAAGCTGTTAATATAGAGGAAGCAGAGCCATGCAAGAGAGCCCTGGGTCCTTGTTTGGGTCCTGAGTCAAGCCAAGCCTGAAGTCTATTCTACCTCCTTGGATACCCTGTTCCTTTCATTACCTGTTTAAATATTTGTAATATTTAATACCTACAAAAGAGTAATAATAATAATAAAATAAACAACCATTCGCTTAACACAAACACTGTGTTGCCTTTACCATTGCACCAACTATGTGCCCCTACTTATCCTGTTTCCCTGCCTTCCCCTCCAGCAACAACTGCCATCCTTAATGTTGTGTTAAGCAATCCTTTTCTTTTTAAAAACTAATTTACCACATATGCACATATCCCTAAACAATACATTACTTAGATTTGGTTGTTTTTGTGCTTCATAAAAATGGAATGGAATCATACCATATGTGGTCTTCTGAGAATTGCTTTTCTTACCCAACATTAGTTTTCCAAGATTCATCTATGTTGTTACAGGTAGTGGTAGTTCATTTATCTTCAGCACTCTAAGAATTTTCATCTCTCTTTATAAAGAACCTTAATGGGAGTTGCACATTGCCAGCATCCTCCAAGGGGAAGGAAGGAAAAAGAAACTAGCATTTGAGAACTATTTTCTAAGGCCCCATGGTAGTCACTGTATGTACACTGTCCCTTAAATCCTCTGAAAAATTCTGTGAAGGGTCTATGATTATCTCCATGTCACAGATGAGGACATAGATGATCATGTTTTCAAGGTTATCAAGCTAGTAAACTTCATGGATGTCCTGCTCATCTTCTTCCTAATTGACTGCCAGACAATTCTTCTTTATTACCTTCAAAGGGAAACTTAGGAAGCCTAATATTTCAATAAGAAAATCAAATGAAAGCACCCCCTTCAGTGCTTAAGAGACAAGGCTGTGGGGCTAGACCTGGTTCAAATCCTGGTTCTGCTGCTTCTTTGCTGGGTTCAATACCTAAGTTTCCTCATCTGTAAAATAGGGACAATAATAGTATCTACCTCCTTGGAGTGTCGTGAGGATGAAATAAGTTATAATAGCAAAGAAAAAAGAACAGTACCTGGCACTTCATAAGTCCTTAATGCATGTCAGCTGCTTCTCTATATCCATTCTCCAGCTTTACTTCTGAGACATCACCCACTTATATTTCATCATCTCTCATCTATGATAATTGCAACTGCTTTCTAACAGGTCTCCCTAATTTCTCCAAGCTCTCGTGACATTGCCAGGAGGGATATTTCTAAAACATAAATGTTGCCACTTTACTCTCCTACTTAAAACTCCTCGCTTCAATCAAATAAGGTCATTACATTGACATGATCAATTTATACTGCAATATTCTCTATCTGCTTCTGTTTCCCAAAACACATGATGCGTTTCATGTCTTCTTTGCCTACTCTGTTCCCTCCGCCTGGAATGTTCTCTCCTGCATCTGATTACATCCTATGTTTCAAAATTCAGCTCAGACATTACCTCCCCTCCTCATTTCAACTCAGAGGCAAAGCTCTCTCTTTTAAACCAAAAACACCCTGGGTAACTCTCAGGGCACTACAGTTATTTGTTTCTCTTATTTTGTTCTCCCGCTGTGGACTCTTAACCTCCCTGAGGGAAAGGTCTGTGTTTTCTCCACTTTTGGTCTGCAATTCCTAGTTTATAACCAGGCACCTTGCGGTACTCGAGAATGTTGAATGTTGTCAAGATGAAGTCCTCAGCTGTGCTGAGTTAAGGAACTAACAAATGGGGAGGCTGGGATTATGCTACTCTGAGCAGAATGATTGTAATTCCCTTGCAGACCGGGGAGCTGGCATATTAGCACGTAATTTATTAGACCCTGGCACGAGCTCATTTTTATAGGCAGAGCATCTATTTTAATGGTTAGATGTATAACCACAGTTTTCAATCTGCTCCTTTCCCCCAAGAGAAAATCATGAAAGGAATTAAGAAAGGATGGAAACAGAGGGGAGAAAAGTAAGTCCTCTGTATCAGAGAGAAGGAGGAGCCTGATTCCCAAGGAAACATACACTTACATGGAAGGTTAAATGAGCACAATGGACAAGTTGGCTAGAATTTTTTGCCTTGTGTGTCAGATTCATAGTACCAATGTGACCAGTGTAGCAACTCTGAGTTACCCAGCTGTTTCATTTCTGGGAAGCTTCCCTATTGCAAAACTCTTTACAGAAAAGTTGCAATGTGATGAAAGGAGCAATAAACCTTGGAGCCAGAAGGTTTTATGTTTGAATTCTGAATCTGGCACTTTGTAGCAGGAGAGCTTTGGGAAAGTGACTTCATAGAGTGTTGGTTTTCTCATCTGGCAATTGGCAAGAGTACCTAATTCAAAAGGTACTCTTTGATGGGATGAGGTAATGCTCACAACACAGTCAGCAGATCACCTGGTATTTGGCAGGTGCCCTGTAAATGTGAGCGTGTAGTACCATTCCTCACTTTTGCGGAATTGGGGACAATGGCGGTGGAGGTGATTAGCATTTGAACCAAATCTTCACGTAATCCTTGGGTGCAGGCACGACGTTCAGCCTGGGCTTCTTACAATGCTGAAGATGATCTTGGAGGATGGTTTTCTTGGGAAAGCTTTAAGGGGGGACAGATTTAAACTGGTATTTGAAAGATGGTGTGCTTTGGTTTCATAGAGGGCAAAATGAGGATATTCTGTTTAGAAAATATGTCCTGAATGTGCTACCAGGCTCCCGACATCCATTTATTCCGTCTTCCCTTTACTAACATACTTCTTCCTTTATTCAACTGGGCATGTGGCTGTCCAACTAGAAACTCTATTCCCAGCCTTCCCTCTGACTAGGCATGACCACTAGGCATGACCACAAGTTCTGAAAGATGGGACATGACAAGAAGTCGCTGTGGACCACTTCCTAAGGTGAATTTGCTTATAGTGCATGTCTTCATCCTCCTTTGTGAGAAACGGCATGGGGGTGTGGTAGAGTCATCTTTGGTCATGTTTGCAGACAGTGAGGGATGGTAAAGCAATAGGACAGAAGGAACTGGGTTCCTGGTGACCTTGTGGAACACTGCCACCCTACCCATTTGGACAACCCAACAGCTCCAATTTTACACGCAAGAGCAGTGCATCTTTCTTCTTGTTAAGCCACTGCCATTTGATCTCTTTTATTACAACCAAACCAATATCCTAACTAACCATACCCTGGGGATATATGTGAAGGGAGAAATGAGCCTGAATGTGTGGGGACAGAGGAGACTGGTCTGAGTGGAGAAGAGGATAAGTATCTTAGAGGAATGAGTAAAGATGAGGGGAGGATACTGGCTTCTAGATTCTCCATGGGAGGAAGGCTAGGAATCTTGAACTGAGGGTAAAATAAAGCCTCCCCACCCACATGCCACCAAAAAGGAATGGAATCAAATTAAAGATAATCCAGGAAAAAGAGCCAAGCAGACACATTCCTCTCATTACCATTCAACCCAGCACCAGCTCAATTCATAGAGTAGGACTGGGGCTCAGAGGACTGAATCCAACACGTCCTCACCAAGGGGGCAGTCCACTTTCTGTTAATAGACCATCTGCACAGATGGGAAACCAGGTCGAAGAGAGGCAGCCCAGTCCATTCTGAAGAGCCCTCTGCAAGCTCTGACCTGCACTTACTATAATCACCCTATTGTCCTAGCTCTACCTCCTGGGACCACACAAAGTGAGTAGAATCTTTGCATAATCCATGCTTCCATGGGTGAGGGTGGCTCCCATTGAAACCGAGCAGAATCCTATGGGGCTCCTGGGCACAAAAGCCTGTGTCCCCTGTTTCTTGTTTATAGGAAGTAGGCATCATTCAGCCTCCATGACCTTCCCTTAGTTCCAAAGGGCAGGTTCAAACAGTTGCTAATCAGGGAAGGGGAGGGATGTACACAAAAGGGAGGAGCAATCAAGAAACAACAGTGCAGCCTTGGGGCAGGGTCCGGGTCCCCCTCAAGGGATATACATAACAATAACTTTGAGTCCTTTTGCAGATACTGAAATCCCCAGCAGGAAGAAGTTAACTGTACACTGCCCACATGCACGGTAGACCCCAGACCGGTTGGAACCAGAAGGTTCCATGCCCTCCTCTTTGAACCATTACTATAAAACTCACTACCCCCTCCAGGGTGCAACACACAGTTTTGAGGGCATTAGCCCCCTGCGGCCCCCTTTCCCTGGCAAAGCAATAATGCTATTATTTTTCTACTCCACCCAAAACTCTGTCTCTGACATTCAACTTGATACCAGTGTACAGAGGCCAAATTTCGGCTATACCATCTAATGGACACTAACAACTCTTTCATCCACTCCTTCTATTTACATATTCCTATTTTTGCCTGTGCAGACAGAATTCCCACCAAAGCTGAGTAGCCAGGGGCCAAGAAGCTTTCCTAGAATTCTAGGCCCGGTTTCTCTATCTGAAAACTGAAGAAATTTGACTTTTCTAATCACAGGTCCTCACATCAAATACTCTCGGAAACATGAATGTATACAGTGGCAGGCATTAGACAGTGGGGAATGATGATGACTGTGGGGGGCTGGAAAGTGCATCCTTAACTTAAGGATGGTAGTGTGAAGATTTGAGGTGTTTTGCCTATTGTTTGCTTGTTTTTGCTTTTGACTTTAAAGCTGTCAGACATGCGAAGCACATCTGAAGGCTAGATATAGGCAAATTTGTGACTTCAGGTCTGAATGAGCTTCATGGCCCCTCTAGCCCTAAAATCCCATCGTTCTTTTAAACTGTCCCATTTTACAGAGTGGACTCTAACTAGGCCATTCTTTTGGGCCAAAGGGAGCAGATGTATCTTTGTGCTGGGTGTCCTTCGTATGCCCCTCCAGATCCCCTTGCCATCCCTTTCCACCTTGCCCTAGGGATCTGTTAAGGACTGCGTCAAGCTAAGTGCCTTGACTCCTGACTTGTAGTTGGGATTGGCCAAGGAGAGGCACAGCAGGGAGTGGGCAGGTGGAAGGAGAGAAAGGTAGTTGTATTCCCTTCTCCTTCCCTATTGGTCTGCCAGTTGCAGGGGCTGGTTCCCAGTGCTGAAGGCCACAGCTCCTATCCACGGGCCCTTCCTTCCCTAAGCTACCTGTCTCAGTGGGTTCAGATAACCCTCCCCCCACCCCTTCTCTCTCAGGCCAAGGAACAGAAATGGCTTCCTACTGGTGATAGCTTTTATATACTTCACCATCCCTTTTTGGTTTCTTAACCCTTCCCACACCTCTGTAAATAGAACCTTCTCTAAAGCCTCAGATTCTCCTTCTGAGTATACCACGTTCCCTGTGGGGACCCAGACTAACTCATTCTCAACCCTCTTCCTGATGTGCTTCCAGTGGGAAGAGGGGTCTATCCTAAAAAGTCCAGATGTTTTAGTTTCCAAAACATAGTTTATAGGATGTAATGTTAATTAGATGCTTGTAGTGTTTGTCTATTTTTCTGTCCTTTTAGCACCCTCCCTTCTGGGAAGAGTTGAACAATAGCTTCTTCCTTGATCCAAAATATGTAGAAGGACCAATCATAGTGCCCCTCACCCTGGTCATAGAATGGCCATGTGACCCAAGCCAGAAAAAGTTCTCTCAGGATGTTTTTGAAATGGAAATGAGAGAAGAGGGTCCATTCTTTTTGGATGGTGATGCGGGGAAGTGGAAGGTCTGGGAGTTGCAGTGACCAGGTTTCAGCCTCAAGGAGAAAGTTGGGCTGTGATAGGAGCCTGATGAAGCTGAATCATAGGAAGAAGTAGAGAGTCCAAAAGGAGCAAGGTTGGTTTCTGTTTGAAGACCAGCCTCCTCTCATCCTGAAAGCCCAGCACACACCAGACAACCTGCAGTTCGCCTTTGGTTGACTTTTTTGCTTATATTTCCTTTAAAAAAATTATTTATTTACTTATTTATTTATTTTTGGCTGTGTTGGGTCTTCGTTGCGTGCATGGGCTTTCTCTAGTTGTGGTGAGCGGGGACTACTCTTTGTTGAGGTGTGCGGGCTTCTCATTGCGGTGGCTTCTCTCATTGCGGAGCACTAGCTCTAGGCGCACTGGCTCACTAGTTGTGGCTTGCGGGCTCAGTTGCTCCGTGGCATGTGGGATCTTCCTGGACCAGGGTTAGAACCCGTGTGCCCTGCATTGGCAGGTGGATTCTTAACCACTGTGCCACCTGGGAAGTCTGCTTATATTTCCTTGAGTATAGTTTCTCTCCCAATTAATGCATTCCTCATGGAAATGGAGTTCAGGATTGGTCCGACTCCAACTGACCAGGTACAAGACCTCTTAGAGAAGCATTCAGCTCTACATGGTGAAATGTCTGCTGGATCCTGACTTTTGTGTAGTGTTTGTGGTTTATAAAATGCTTTCATACCTATTGTTTCATTTTATCCTCACAACAGCCCTGGGTGACAAATAGGGCAGAGAGCATTATCCCCTAGTAACTGACATGAGTCCTAGGGTTCAGAGAGGCAAAGGTCCCAAAGGTAAAGCCAATTTTAGCTTTGGCCTTTGACTTTGGTGGAGCCATGCCAAACCTTCTCTCAGAGAGGCACAGTGACTATGTTCTGACAATTTGTTCCCCGATGGACCTTGCTTATATCCACACTTCATTTGCCACTGCCTTCTCTAGGTGTGAAAATATTGTTTATGCTCTTGAGCTTAGGATATACAATCTGGTCTACAAAAACCTCCGGCTTGAACTCTGGCACTTGGGGTTCCAGCTTTTAGCCTCTGTGATGTGCTGTTGATCTTGAGGTTCGTGGCTGGTTTTCTCCCTCCTGATTCTACCGCTCTTGCTTCAGCTCAGCCATCTCTCTCTAAACTGCTCCTCTGAGCAAGCCTAATGGGCACTGCTTGGTGTGAACTAGACTCCAGCCCCAGAAGGTCAGGTAGCTGTGGAATCGGAGATCCCTGTTAACCTGACTTAGCCCAGTGTCCTTTGCATGGTCTCTCCCTGAGTGCAAATCAAGGATGTGCCCAAGGACAGAGAAAGATCCTGCTATTCAGAAATCGGTGCACTTAGATTTTCCCTAGTAACAGTGCCTTCTCGTGCACGTGCCCCACAGTCAAACAGTCTGAGGGTGGTATGGACTTTCTAGTCTCACTTTCAGTCATCGTGTAGAATCTCATACAGAAAAGTGTAGAAGTTGGAACAATACAGCATGCTCTTTACAAATGAGACAAAGGACTGAAATAGAGGATACAGCCCAAATTAGCACCAAAGCAACTCCCACTGATGAGGAAATTATCTGACTGCAAATTACACACCGTGCTACTCCACGAGCTCCACTGAAGTTTAAGGTATTACATTAATCAAAATGAAGCAGGAAAAAAAAACCCCAACAAACCTAGAAAAACAAATGCACCAAGGTGAAGAGGAAGGAATATGAATTAATATTTGCAAAGTGCCTACTATGCACCCGTCTATATCAATCATATAAATCCCATTTAATAATGTTCAAGAGCTGGTGAAAAGTGAAATGCCAAGAAGTTAAGGCACTTAGCCATGGTCTAATCCAAGATTACAAGATGGGTCAGTTTGGCCTCATAACCCTACCCCCCAAAGGCTAGAATGACTTTTATTCAGCTGAGTAATATGAATCAGAAAAAGAATCTGTTTTGTCAAAGGAAGGGAATATAGCAGATCTAATTACCACAGATAAAATGTATTAAGTCAGGGAAACATTTACAGATCACCAGGTACATCTGTCACGGTCCCAGCAAGAAACTGGTGGCACATTCAAATGAGAATAGCTCAGTGAGGGACTAATTATAAAGGTGTAGACAAGGGAAGGGAAACTTAAGGAATGGGGAAGGAACTCAGAGGTGATAATAGTGGAGGTTAACACCCCCCAGGCTGGAAGGGAAGAGGTAAGAGGGAGCCATTATCAGAACCTAAATGAGAGGGTGTTCTGTAGAGCAGTGCCCCTGAAAGGATTAGTGACATTTGGGACGCAGCCAGCCCAAGGTGACCTGACAGGGAGGGAACCAGAAAAAAAAAAAAAACCCTGACCTCACTCTCTTCACTCCCCACTTCATCTAGAAGACTTAGAGCACTGGAGCCCACTGATGTGCTTCATGTAGGTCAGGGGACCTGAGTAGAGGGGGACCTGGGGCAGGGGACAGAGTAGAGAAGGACTGAAAGGCAATTTAGTTAAGAGAAGACATCCAGCATACCAAGAAGTTCAGAAAAACAGACAAGGTAAGGAGGAGACCACAACGGACTTACCTTCTCGCAACCTTAAGAGTGAGGTAAGCCTCACTCAGATGAAGTTTGACCCAAATACATAAGAGGCTAGAAGGACACTTGAACCACTCTAGGTTGGCTATTTCTCCTGTTAGCAATATGATGATTTGAAAAATCACATGTGCATGAAGCAGATATTTTAATGAGATGTGGAGCAACATGAGATCTAGTTAAACCCTGTCTGCTCTTCAGGGGATTAAACTGAGATCACTCCCTCAGAAAAACCCTGGGTCCACCAGATGCTCATTTCTTTGCAAACCTGAACATAGTCAATGTAAATAAAACTGAATGTGATCTAGCGAATGAGGAAATAAAGTCCTAGAGGTAGTGAGGAACTAAATCATCTAGTACCGTTACCAACTGAATCGGGCCCCACTGCTCGCCGCTTACAAAAGCAAACTCATAAATGTTGGAAGAGGGGAAAGTTGTCTTTGGTCAGAATGCCAGGATAGTGGACTGATGGTGGACTCAGTGTCCCCAAAGAACCACCTCCAAATATTCTGCTCGGCCATGAAAGTTTTAAAGGAAAGCTGGGAAATAATCTCAGTTAATCATTGAGATGGGGAGGTCAGAGACATCACCATCCCATACTGCAGGTAGGCTTGTCCAATCCGCTTGATCTTCCTCTAGATGTTATCTTGTTCACACAGTTTGGTCACACAATTTGTTCTCGAGATTACTGAAAGGGAAGCTAGGAAACAGATCTGGTCATCTGTTAATTACTTATTCTTCAATCCTACTTTTGATCTATGGAAAGAACCCTGACAAGTTAGGCATGGTATGATGTGATCAAAAGATGTGAAAGGTGTGTGTGGGCCAGAGATGAGTAGAGCGTGAGGGTTCCTGGTTTAAAAGTTAGTTACAATGTAGCTTTGCTAAACTGACAAGAAAAGGGGCTTCCTGCTGAGGGCACTTTCCTGCAAAGAGCTGCTTACAGTATGTCAGAAGATTTTGGATAGAGGATTGTGTGACTTGACTTACATTTTTAATAGGGTTGTCTGGAAAAATGTGTAGAGAAGAGGTTGTATGAGAACATGGATGGATGTAGGAAGACCAGTTAAGAAGCTACTGCAATATTCAGGTAGCAGTGCAGGTGGTAATAGGTGGCCATGGCCAAATTCCAAAGACTTTTTGTAAGTAATACCAATGAGATTCACTGAGTGATTGAACATTAGGTGTGAGGGAAGAGAAGGAGTCAAGCAAGACCCAAGGTTTTTTTGTTTTGTTTTGTTTTTTTGCAGTACGCGGGCCCCTCACTGCCGTGGCCTCTCCCGTTGCGGAGCACAGGCTCCGGACGCGCAGGCTCAGTGGCCATGGCTCACGGGCCCAGCTGCTCCGCAGCATGTGGGATCTTCCCGGACCGGGGCACGAACCCATGTCCCCTGCATCGGCAGGTGGACTCTCAACCACTGCGCCACCAGGGAAGCCCTACCCAAGGTTTTTGACCTAAGCAGTGGGAAGCATGAAGTTGCCATGTGTTATGACAGGGGAGACTCCACACTGTAGGTGAAGCAGTATTTTACTTGAGGTGAGGGGGGAAATCAGGAGTTTAGTTTTGAACATATCAACGTCAAGACATGTATGAGACACCCAAGTGAGAATGTGAAGTAGGTCACTGAATATATAAGTATGGAGTTCAGTGTAGAAACATAGGCAGGTGATGTACATTTGGGGATCATCAGCACATAGATAGTATTTAAAGCCATAGACAGGATAGGGTTGCCAAGAGAATGAGTGTTGATAGAGAATAGCAGAATTCTGGAACACTCCAGAGTTTAAAATCTGGGAAAACAGGAAAGAACCAATAAAGGAAAACCAAGAAATAGCTGATGAGGTAGAAAGGAAATCATCTGATGACACTGCTACATGGGCAGAAACTAGAGAAGAAGGAAGGTAGGTGAGTCCATGGTTTCTAAATATAAATAAGAATTAGGACCTTGGAGTTTTGTACCTGACAGTCTATACTATACAGTCTAGACTTCCCAGGAATTTGATTGAAAACTTGTTCATGATCGTATCTGACTGTCAGAAGAATATTTGAACACAAAGTATAAAATGCTTTGTTGTGGCAATTACGACCAGTGATTGGAACTCCTTGTTCCAATGTGATGTGCTAGTTGCAAGGTTCTGGGTAAGTTGGTAGAAAGAGCATTCATTCATTCATTCAACAACTATCAGTTTATGACATGCCAGGCACTGATGCAAATGCTGGGGACACAGCAATAAACAAAAGCCAAGAAAAATTCCAGGCCCCCCAAGAGCTTTCTTTCTAGCAATCTATGTGGAGGAGTAAAAGGGGAAAGGGGGTGAAAAATCTCAGCAATCCCACTTAACAACTTCAGCAAGTCACCTTCGTGTCTTCCTTTTCCAATGTCTCATCCAGAAAAGGGGATTCAGAATATGTATTAGTTTGCTAGGATGACCATAACAAAACATCACCAACTGGGTGACTTAAACAACAGAAATGTATTGTCTTACAGTTCTGGATACTAGAAGTCCAAAATCAAGAAGTGAGCAGTGTTGTTTCCTTCTAAGGGCTGTGAGGGGAGGATTTGTTCCAGGCTTTTCTACCTGACTTGTAGATAGCTGTCTTCTCCCTGCGTCTCTTCCCTCTATGCGTATCCATCTCTGTGTCCAAATAATCCCCTTTTATAAAGACACAAGTCACATTGGATTAGGGCCTACCCTAATGATCTCATTTTAATTTGATTACCTCTGTAAAGACCCCATCCCCAAATAATGGTGTACTCTGAAGTGCTGGGGGTTAGGACTTCAACATATCTTGTTTTTTTTGGGGAGATGCAATTCAATCCATGACAGAATACTTGTCCTTGTGCCAGCTCTATGGATGGCTACGAGGCTCCAGGCACACAGCAGAGTGGTTGGCACTCACTCTGGAACAACCTGTCCATTCAAGAACAGTCTTTGAGTATAATGTTGCTTCTTACTGACCTGGGTTTATTATTTAACCTTTCTGAAAAATGGGAGGGGAGAGAGGGAAGGATGGGACCAACGTCATAGGATCATTGCAAGATCAAATCTAGGAAAATATGGACCTTGCATATTCCAAGTACTTGATAAATGGTAGCCATTAGTCTGTAAGTATTATAAATGCTTGCAAAATAAATTTACATGCAAAAAGAGATGTGAAGGTCTTTATATTAAAAAGTGCTCTACAAAAACCAATATTCTTACTTCTAAACAGTTTTAAGGTTTACAGGGCATTTTTCCCATCCTCACTAAGCCACTTCGATGAATACTATTATTCCCATTTTACAGATGAGAACATTGAGGCTCAGACAGGGATGTAAAATGGTAGGCAAGGGATTAGAGTGGCTGCAGTGTTTCAGATATACTAAGCATGGTGCTCTCTTTTCCATTTCCTTTTTTTTTCCTCCGTTGTCATCCTATAGCTCTTCAGCCCACATACCAAACATGCCATAATATAAACAGTCAGGACGAGAAGCTGTCCAAAGGAATTCAGAGCATCTTTGCACTCCTTGCTGAATAATTAAAATCTTCAACACACTCAGGCTTGGGCTGGTTTCCTAAACGCTTTCATGCTTTGGAAGCTGGGGAGCTTGACTCCTTGGGGACCTTTCTCTTCCTTTTCAAATCCAAAGCAATGGACTTGAAAATCGAAATCCAAAAAGCTAACAAAGACCTTATTAATTGTGGCTCCTTTATAAACAATTTTTTTCACTCTTTTCCCCCTCTCTCTAGGCAACCCTTGCATAAAAATATCCATTCGCCAACTGTTCACCAACTGTTCTTCCTCTCGCTGGCGTACCTTGTACCACGTTCTAAGATGCCAGAGTGCGTTTTTGCTGCAGCTTTCCACGCTGCCCGGGCTTGACGCCATCAGGTCCTGCTACAGAGAAGTGTGTGGGACAGGAGGGAGGGGGTGTCTTTGGCAGAGGAAGCCTGGGCCATGTGGCAATTAAGACTAAGGTGGGAAAGTCGAAAGTCGGTGCCCATGTCATGAGCTTTGGAGTCAGAAAGACCTGGGCTTGAATCCCAGCTCTGCCGCATACTTGCTGTGTGTTGTCATTCAAATTATGTTACTCTCTGAGCCCAAATCGGCTCTCCTGTAAAAGGCAGATAATAACTGTTTCTAAGAATTGTCATGAAGACCAAATAAACTCATATATGTGACAGCCTTGATATGGCGCTTGGCATGTTTTACAAGCTCAACAAATGTGAATTTCCTTTATCTCCCTTTAACTACTGAAGCGCTTTTGATCCACTAAGAAAAAGAGGCAAACTCACAAAAAGGGAAATCCATGCAAGTGTTAAATATTAAGCAATACAGTAGTGCAAAAATGGCATAGGACAGTATGTGGTGACTCAGAAAGAGGAAATGGTGCTAGACTTCCGAGGAGGGAGAGATTTTTGGAAGCTGAACAGAGATCCTCATGCTCTACTTGGGGAGTCTGGCTCTAGCCCAGCTCTACCACTTAACATCCGGGTACACTGAGGCAATTCATTCCTTCATTCACTCCACAAACATTCACAGGTGCTGACATGGGCGAAGGCTAAGCCATGGAGGCACCGATGAGTAGATTTCAGCCTTCAGAAGTCACAAAGGAGCCTCCAGCTCACAGAAAAACCTGTTGGCAGAGCTACCTGCAAACAGGTAGTGGTAGGTGAGAGAGACAGAATCCCGTGGCTGTTAATGGAACAGGCCTGGAGGAGTTGGACAGACTGGGGACCAAATACTAGCTCAGCTAGTAACTAACACTGTGGTCTTGGCAAGTACCTTAAGTTCTCTGAGTCTTGTTTTCCTCATTAGAAAAATTGAAATAAAAACAATTACTTCCTTAGGATGTTGTGAAGGTTAAATGACATAATGCTTGGGAAGACATAGCATAGTATTAGTACATGAGAGTCAATAAACATTAGCTGGTATAATTCGAGGTAAATATGTACATACATATATTCATATATTTTAATTATGATATATATGCATGAGTATATATAATGTATATTTGTATATTCTATGTCTATGTAATATATATTATGTGGGTGCATATATAATATATATTTTATGTGTAAATATGTACAATATACATATGTACATATGTGTATATACATATGTGTATATAATGTATATACATACACATATAGTTTTTACAAAGTACTGTGGAAAGCCCTTAACTTCTAAACTTTTCACTTTCCTTTGTTTTTAAGTTATCAGTTGGGTCAGCATCTTCCCTGTGACACATCAGGCTTCCCATGATCTGACTCACCCACTTCCAGTACCATCTCTGACCAACTGAATCCCCATCTCCCAACCATCATGCTGAACCATAGTAGACCTGAAGGTTTACAAGAGTCACTTCCTGAAACTTCAGGAAATCTCCAAATCATGAGGGTTGATAATGACAGCAAGCACGTCAAAAGTCCATAAAGAACCGGCAATAAGACCCAAATTAAAGGTCAATAGATGGGCAAGACATAGTCTTTATTGAATGCTGAGTTCACAGGCTCACATTTAAGTCCAGACAGTGAAGGACTCAGACTGTTGTGGCTGTCTTAAAGTCTGGTTCAGCAACTTGGTAGTTAAAAGAGTGCATTCAGAAGTCAAATGATCTCGGGCTTCCCTGGTGGCGCAGTGGTTAGGAGTCCGCCTGCCGATGCAGGGGACATGGGTTCGTGCCCCGGGCCGGGAGGATCCCACGTGCCGCGGAGCAGCAAGGCCCGTGAACCATGGCCGCTGGGCCTGTGTGTCCAGAGCCTGTGCTTCGCAATGGGAGAGGCCACAGCGGTGAGAGGCCCGCATACCGCAGGAAAAAAAAAGCGTTCAAAAAAAAAAAGAAGCCAAATGATCTCAAATCAAATCCTGGCTATGCCTCTGCTTGGCTGGATGACCTTGAACAAGTTACTTAACCTCACTAGGTCTCCTTCTACTTATGGCATCTTTAAGGGGGATATTCCTAGTGCCTACCTCAGGGTTTTGCTGTGAATATTGAATGTGATAGCACTTGGAAGCTGATTATCACTGTACATTTCTGGTATATAATCATTTCTCAAAAAACATTAGTCACTGTTCATATTATTCCTCTTATTTATCCATGGGTCTGAATGTACATTTAACGAGACATTTTCGTTCGGAACAATGTTGTCTAGCTATTTCCTCCAATAAGCTTCATCAACTAGGTGACGGATGTGCCCCTTCCTATTATCATCTCACCACTTAGAGAAGAATTTCTTACACATTCTTTAGCTAAACTCTCCTTCTCCCATGGTTTGTTCATTAGCCACACTATGCCTTTACTGCCTAGCTCATCACCAAAATGTTTGTCTCATCTCCCATCTGCCTCCCAAATTACATCTCCATCAGGTACAGCGTTTCTTGTGTTTCTTCCCAGACATTAGCAGTGATGTTTGGCCTCTCACCTAAGTTTTTGCCTTACTAGAGAAAACGTGAATATTACAGTTAAGAATCTCAATGGTCCACTCTTACTGCCTTTCTCCTAATTTTGTCCTGCACTTTTTCACTTCCATACTTTTATGTACCTTTATAAATGATTTATGCTCCTCCCTTTGGCTCACCTTTCCCCTCACTCTCTTTACCTGGCTTATTTCTCCCATGTCTTACAAGATTAAGCTCATATATGACTGTATCCACTCATTCACTCAACCACAAACATTATTGGAGCATCTACTATGTGCCAGATACTGTGCTAGGTGCTGGAGACATAAGGTAAGCAAAATAAATGAGGTCTCTGCCTTCATGGTGCTTGGAGTTTTAAAAGTAAGACAGACATTAAAGAAATTATCACACACACAACTAACTTTAGACCATGATAAATGCCATGAAGGAAATGCCCAGGGTGCCATGAGAGCACATAACAAGGTGACCTGGTCCTATAGGGAGGGGTCAGGGACAGAATCTCAGAACAAGTGACATTATCTGGTTGAGGTATCCTCCTCTGCAGTTTGATATTACACTTAGTCTGTAGCTATTATTGCATTTATCATGGTATACTGTTATTCTCTCTCTCTACTACCAATCTGTGAACTTGTTGAAATCTAGTGAAGCATCTTATTCCCAGAGCCTGTTACAAGCCTGGCACTTAGCAGGGACTCCAGAATTGATTATTAAATGATTCTCTTGTTGTTGCTGCTATATCTTTAAGGACCCTTTGAGCTCCAATATTTTTCTCTCAACCTACCCCAGGATTAGACCAGAAAATTCTGATTTTAGAGACACCTTGCTTCACGCCTATGCTGCTGCCCACTCCCCATTCCCCCCTTAATCATCCCATGGGAAGAGGTGCTGTAACTCCAACTTAGCCCCAGGGCAACTCTCATCTGCTCTGCCGCCAAACTCATATCACATAACATTTAATACATGTGTATAATGAACGCTGCACACATTTGGCAGTGCTTCTGTGCACCACGTCATTATAAGCCATATTGACAGCAAACAAGTCACATATTCTCCCTGTGAACACTACAGGAAAAAAGAACATATAATTTTGTTGTTGTTTGTACTTTTTTTCCCCAGTCACATTGGACACCATTTGCCTTTCATTAGAAACACCATGCTGACAGTAAAATCACATATCTCCAACATACAAAGAGGAGAAAAACAAGCTGTTTGGGCCCCCTGTGAAGAGGAGGAGCAGTGGCATGACCCTTGGTGGGGGTAAGGGTAGCAGAAGGGGTGTTTTCCTGGGCTTTAGTGGTTCAGAGCCCCTAAGAAGGGAATTGATACCCTCTAGTCCCACAGGGTCTGTCTGTGTCATCATGTCTTGAGTCTTACTCAAGTCTTGCCTCTTTCATTCACCCATCCATCCATCCATCCATCCATCAGCAATGTATTTTTTTTAAAAATATTTATTTATTTATTTGTTTCCTTGCACCAGGTCTCAGTTGCGGCAGGCGGGCTCCTTAGTTGCAAGCAATGTATCTTGCATCGCTAAATATTCTTTCTGGATTTAATTTAGGGGTGAGTTTAGAATGCTAAAATATATTGAACTCTTACTACAGGCATCTGCTACATATTTAATTTTCACAAGAATCCCCATGAGGTCAGTATTATTGACTGTTTTCACATACTTGATATCTGAGCCTCAGAAAGTTAAAGGGACTTGCTCAAAGTTACCAAGAGAGTAAGAATAGGACCTGAACCTATCTCATTAGAGAGAGTAATTAAATGAATATTTACCAAACGTCTCCAGTGTGAGGCACTGCCCATATTTCTAGTATAGAGTTGATATTGGAATTGTTTATACCCCTGACTTCACCCCTAGGCAAGCTCCTGTATTTATTTATTTAATGTGTACTCAGTGGCTTCTCTGTGAGTTTCCTGAGAGTAGCATTGATGTCTTAGTTATTTCTATAGTTCTAGGCTACAGCACAGTGCCTCGGACAGGGCAGAAATGTGAAATCTACTGGAAAAAAGAGAGGAAGGGAGGAGAGATGGAGGCAGGAAGGAGTAACTGTCTAGTGGAAGACAGGCATGTAAACAGTGAACTGGGCTAAATAAAGGTACACATTATTTGCTTGGAGAAACATTGACAAATAGGTGGTCAATGGCTACCAGATGAATAAAAAGAATGTTTTTACCAAAGAGGAGTCACTTTAGCTATTTATAAAGACTAAGAATTGCAATGTGTGAAAAATGGAGGGAACATTATCAGTAAAGGCAAAGAGATACGGTAGTGGAGAACATATCACAGGAATAGTGAGTAATAGGGTAGAAATATAGAACTATTGATAGGCAGAGTAGGAAATAAGGCTGGAAAGGCAGTTTGGGGCCATATCATGGAGAGTCTTGAGATTCCTTCTATTTTATTCAGTAGGGGATGGAAAGGTCTATCTCATGTAAATTTCCGTTCACATAAACTTTAAAACTTTTCTTCTAGAAAAGAATGCAGAAAGGCAACAGGGTTGGGTGCATTGAATAATTCAATGAAGAACATGGCCTTAGGAGTCAGACAGTTTTGAGTACAAGTTCTAATGGTTGTATCACCTTGGGCAATCTAAATCTATTCTCTAACCCCTTGGCTCCACATACGTAAAATCAAGAAGACAGTACCTACCTCACAGGTGGTGAGAATATATGAAATAAATATGCAAAGATTCTTAATAGTTTCTGGCATATAATAACTTTTTGGTAAATGTTGTGGATTATTTTTCCCATCATATTATTCTCAGCCATATAAGCTCAGATAACATAAACAGGAGACACTCATAGAAGAAAGAGCAAAGCACCCACAATTTGGAAGTCCGTTCATCGTTCTATCCGGCAACATTTGCTGAGAACCTACATGCCATCTCTAGCTGCATTCTATGAACTGGTAATATGCAAAGGAGAAATAGACAGTCTCGTCCTCAGGAAGCTCACAATCTTTAGGGGAGGTAGACGGGTAAATGGAAAACTGCAGTACTGCAGGCTAAGTGCAAATGATAAATAGACTACGAAAATGGAAGAGTGCATGTGCTGACTGTGCATTTAGCAAATTTCTTCATCTTTCTGAGATTCAGTGTCTTCATCTTTAAATGGGGGTGGAGGGGAATGATAAGATCTGATAGATTCTTATAATAACTTTATGAGCTAACATAAAATTAAAAAAAAAAACCTGGCATCTCGCCTGGCTCACAAATGATCTTCAATAATTGCTTATTTACTGTACCAATGGATTAGTATTATAATAGAGGTACATACAAAGCACAGCAGTACCATATGGAGAGTGTGCTAAGGTGGGATTGTATTGAAGGATCAGGGAAAATTTTTGCTACTTCTCATTGTGGTCTATCTTGAGTAGTTAAGGAGGCCATGATAAGTTAAATATGGCTGCAAATTCTTTGCAACTTATTTCATTAAGAAGTGGAGTCAGGGCTTCCCTGGTGGTGCAGTTGTTGAGAATCTGCCTGTCAATGCAGGGGACACGGGTTCGAGCCCTGGTCTGGGAAGATCCCACATGGTGTGGAGCAACTAAGCCCGTGAACCACAACTACTGAGCCTGCACGTCTGGAGTTTGTGCTCCGCAACAAGAGAGGCCGTGACAGTGAGAGGCCCACGCACCGCAATGAAGAGTGGCCCCCGCTCGCCGCACCTAGAGAAAGCCCTTGCACAGAAACGAAGACCCAACACAGCCAAAAATAAATAAATAAATAAATTTAAAAAAAAAAGAAGTGGAGTCAATTTTCTGACCTCTTGAATCTGTGATGGACTTGCCACTAGAATGGACTTTGACCATTAGAATGTGTGAGAACTGACTTTTTGTGAGCTCTGGAGATTAGGTCTCAAGAGGAGGAATGTTATTCTATCATCACCATGTTAGGAAGCTGGTGTGGCTTACTGTAGAATAACAAATCACATGGAGGAGAAATGAGGCAGCCCAGCCAGCATACAGAACTACCTACTAGACATGCGAGTAAAGCCATTTTGAACCTTCAGCTCTGTGACCCTCCAGCTGAATGCAACTACGTGATACAGCCAAGGAAAACCAGCAGAGGAACTGCTTAGGCAACCCAGAAAATCGGGAGAAATAATATATTGTTGTCATTTTAGGTCACTGTATACACAAAGAAGATGAATAATCACTGTTTTAAGTCTAGGGCAAAAATGTCAAGAGCTTTTAAAGTTCCAGCTTTAGGGCAGGACCAATTACACAGCAGAGAGCTGCCAATTGCAGTTCAGCCTTCTTTGGGAGCCACAGCACCACTGGAGCTGTCCTAGGTGCTGATTGTGTTGCCCATTTCTGGTTAATTAGCACTGTCCTTTCCTTATAGGTAGTTACTCGGTCACACTGCTAAATCACATTAAAAATGTCTTGCTTTGCTAAACAACAAGGGACCCAGATGACCTAGTAATGCTCACCTGTTTGATCCTGAATAGTGTCTATTATTGTCCACAATATTGCTCACTGTGATGAATATCGGAAGATTTTAATCTAGGTATACCTGAATTGGATCATATTCTCAAGCAGATGTGCTCCCTTATTTCCATGAGGCCTCTGAAAGACCTCTCAGTCCTGAAGGTCCTAGTGATACAAGGTGTGGAGTTGGAAAATACCTGGTTTGGATTCAGAAAGAGCAGTGCAATTCAGAGGGAAGCTTCTGGAATTAAACTAGCTGGCTTATCAGCTACATCACCTTGGGAAAATTTGGGAATAATATTAATACCTACTTCATGGGTTTGTTTGTGAGGAGTAGACTGTTAAATACATATATAATGTATTTAAATAAATATATTAAAGGTATTTAGAAGAGGGCTCAATCCATAAGTGCCCAATAAAGGTTAGGCATTTTAATGAAGATGGTGAATGATAATTAGAATGACTGATTATAATGATGACAATAAAGATATGGTTTTGAATCCCAGCTCTGACACTTATTAGCTATGTGACCTTAACTTCACAAAGTTTTGGTATTTTCTTATATAACATGGGGACACATGCTTGTTGTGATGATTAGATGAAGAAATGAAAAGAGAAAACACAGTGCAAGACATATAGTAAATACATAATATAAATGTTATTTTATTCTCTTCTGGGAGTCCCTGTTTTCCTGAGACTTAGCAGATCCTGGAATATTATCTGAAAGAATGTGTATGTGTGTTTGGGCTGTGTGTGTGTGTGTCTGTGTGAATCTGTAACAACAGAAAGTACAAAAGTCACTTAATGAAATGATAATGGGTTCATGGAAATCATTCTAGGGTCTCCTGTGCCCTCTCTGTCAGAGAGAACACCCTCTCAGTCCACTGCTTGTTGCCTTCGCCATTAAGAAGCTATTGAGATAGATTAAAACAATAGCATCAACAGAGGTATAATTTTCTTCCATCTCTTTTTAATTAGCTGTGAACCTCAGGGCTTTCCAGCTAGTAAAAGAATCAGAGAAGGCAGGAGGAACAGAAACCTACCATTTGAGTTCTTGGGATAAAGTAGCACTTACTGGAAACCATTCTGAGAATCTGGATAAAAGATGCTGCAAGTTTTTCTCTCATCTCTTTTAAAAACAAACCTCTGTCTGTCATCCCATTGCCAATTACAGCCTAGAAAATTGGAATGAAAATATGCATTTTAAAATTGTGGTAGAATACAGATGCATGAGTCGAGAGGTCTCTGTTTTGAGCTGTCACAAACTAGTTGTTTTTACCTCCTTTAAGTCTCAATCTTTCTGACCCTTAATTTTCTTATCTATAAAATGGAGGTTGGATTAGAATATAGCTACAATTTGTCAATACCTGTCATATGCAGAGCCTTACAACAATGCTATGAAGTGGGTATTTTTATACCCAAATTTCAAATCAGGACACTGAGACTTAGGAGGCTCAATTTCCTCAAAGATGCACAGCTGGGAAACAATGGAACCCAAGCAGCCATGGATCTAAGTCTTTCTGAATTCTTCCACTCCATCATAAGACCTCCCATCTTTCAAACCCCTTCCAATGCCATAAGTGTTGTGTCATTTGCATACTGTTGAATTTTTGTCTGCTCGGAGGCAAAAAAATGCCACATGTAAGTTTTTAAACCTGTCCCCACCATTCTTATTTATCTGGAATAATTAAGGAATAAACTGAATAATCTGCTCACCTAATCACTGTACATATTTTACATGAATGTTCACTTTTCAAAGAGTTAGCAAAACTAATTTAAGAACTCAGTATTTGTCAATCAGAAGGCAACAGAGCCCAGAAATCATGAAATTTTTACACGGAGTTCAAGTATCTGAATATCCATCAGACATTTCTGTAAGTTGAAAAAAGAATATCTTGGCAATATATAAATCAGTATTTTTCCAATGTGTGTGCATAGCTCCATAAATTTAATGTAAGCATGTTTTTTTTATCTAACATTTGTATATACTTAACATCTGAGTTCATTTAAAAATGGCACCATGCTATTCATTGTAGCTTTTAGTCATCATGTCTTTTCTCATCCAATGATACCGAATAGTTACTACACATCACAAAACTTCTTGATGTTAAAAGGAGTCCTCAGTCTAAGGTAGGTTAGAACTGCTTCTTTACATACAAGATTACAAGGTACAAAAAATATGTTGTCTCATTTAATTCTTGCAATCAAATCAACAATAATCATGGAGCACCTCTGAGAGATTTTTCCTAGTTGCCTCTCTACCTGGTTGGATTCTGGAAAAATGGAAATTTACTACCTTTCCATTTAGATCAGTTTTGTGCTTTGGAATTATAGACAATAAATCTTAAGATTGCAGAGAAAAATAGATTCCCAACTAGAGGTGAGAGAGCTTTGCTTCAGAAGTAGTCAAAAAATTATGGGCAGAGAATATCACAACCCATGTTCCTCTCTTTGAGAGGTTTAGCTTAGCCAGTTAGATTACCCATAAACCTGTGCAACACACGGAATATTCCACCATGTTTCTCACTGATTTTCCCAAGGCTCCTTGCTGAGATGTCCTGAAGCCACAATCAAATCTAGAAATCAGAGCACAAAAAAAAGGATATCCATTGCTGGACACCTGTCACCTTTGGAGAGCATTTCAGCTAAAATCAACAGACTACCCAGAAGATACTGGTGCTTACTCAACATGAATAAGAAATACACTCTTTTTAAATCCAAAGCGCATAGTTACTGCTATAGACTGAGCATTTGTGTCCCCATATGTTGAAGCTCATTCCCATTGTGATGGTATTTGAAGGTGGGGTCTTTGGGAGGTGATTAAGTCATGAGGGCAGAGCTCTCATGAATAGGATTTGTACCCTGTGAAAGAGATCACAGAGAGATCCATCACTCCTTCAGACATGTGAGGACACAGCGAGATAAACCCTCTATGAACCAGGAAGTGGCCCTTCACCAAACACTGAATCTGCCAGTGCCTTGATCTTGAACTGCCCAGCCTCCAGAATTATGACAAATAAAGGTTTGTTGTTTAAGCCACCCATTCTATGGAAGCTTGTTGTACCAGCTCCAATGGACTAAGACAGTCATTCAGTTTCAAATCCAACCTCCCAGAATCTAACTGCCTAAAGTAAACATTTATACTTCTTTAGCCATCCTGAACTTGGCTATATTAGATGTCTGGGCCAATGGTCTTTAGGGAAACTCACTATGCAATTTTCAAATTATTAGTGTCCTTGAGGTCTGGCGCAGAGATCCAGGGCCTTCCAAGAAACCCACAACTTTCTATGAGAGACAAGAAAACCTTCAGTGATTACATAGATTGAAAATTAATTCCCCATGGAGGAAAAAAAGTTATCTGAAAGCTTCCTGGGCTTCAGACCATAGAGTTATTATTCACTGTATTATTTTCAGAACATTTTTGCCTCCATGATTCTGTTTGATCTTCATGATGGCAACACAAGGAAGTGGGTATTATATGATCATCCCTATTTAAAGATGAAAAACAAAAGAAAACAGAACAGGTACTCTGAGAGGTGATTTTGTCTAGGTACAAGCAAGTGAAGGCTTAGATCTTCTGGTTTCTTCAATTGTATTTTTTTCTGCTACTCTTTGCTCTCTGCCTTCAGCAATCTCTGATTTTCTCTTGGCTTGGATAGAATTTTTCTATTGTTTACAAACTCCCTTATCTGCTTCCTTGTGCATTACCTATCTGCACTTACCAGTGTCTTGAGCAGAAATTGAGCAGATTTCCTCCCTTGCTTTTTTTTTGAAGGTCATCTGTTTACTCCTATTTGCTCAGATTTGATTTTGATGGCTATCCATCCACAGTAACAGCTGGTTTATCTAGACTTCAGGCAAATTACAAAGAAAACAGTACAGCGTGAGGAAGAGAGAACATCTTTCTAGGAGTCAAGAGGCCTACATTCCAGCCCCAGCAATTCTACTTACGATCTGGGTGACACTGGGCAAGGTGTTAAAACTACTGAGTCTTGGGCTTCCTTGGTGGCGCAGTGGTTAAGAATCCGCTTGCCAATGCAGGGGACACAGGTTCGAGCCCTGGTCCGGGAAGATCCCGTGTGCCACAGAGCAAGTAAGCCCGTGCACAACAACTACTGAACCCGCATGTCACAACTACTGAGCCTGCATGCCTAGAGCCTGTGCTCCACAACAAGAGAAGCTGCCGCAATGAGAAGCCCACGTACTGCAACAAAGAGTAGCCCCCGCTCGCCGCAACTAGAGAAAGCCTGCGCACAGCAACGAACGCCCAACGCAGCCAAAAATAAATCAATAAAAATAAATAAATTAAAAAAAAACTATTGAGTCTCAATTAACTCATCTTAAGACAGGAATGATGTTATCTCTTATCACAGGGGGGTGTGGTTGGGGGGTGGGCATTATGAAGTTGAAATGAGGTCAGAGATGATCAAATTGTACCAACTGTAGATAGCAGCATTCTGTCAAAGGTATAAGTCATTTTATAACAGGGATCACAAATCAAATGTCTTCAAGGGACATGTAGGTTATAAAGGGGTGGAACAGGCAGGTTTAGTAAAATTGTGAGTGGTGGGACCAGAATCCATAGGAGCCTGCTGGTCCCACCAAAGGCTTTATGCTTTAATTACACAATAATAATCTGCTAGCTAATCCAAACACATGTGCTGGGCAAACTGGGTATGTGGGACACCAGTTTGTGAATCCCATTTCCACTATAATATCTCCCAAATCATGGGCTACAGATCCCCCAAGGGTTTTTAGAGTTATTTCAATACAACATGAATATATATAATACCAAACATTACCTACCACCTGTAAATGCCATGTACATCCAGATAGTAGCATTTTAAAATGTAAGTAGATGCCATTACGGTTATTTAATAAAGTATACATTTATTCAAAAGCATAAGCAAATTCATATTAACTTTTTGTTAGTGTATAGTTCTCAATCAATGGACACTAAGCACATTCAACTCTTCTTATGGTGGTGGGGGCAACACACCATTTTTTACTTTAAAGGGGGGCTTCATAAACTTAGATGTTGGGAAACAACTCTAAAACATTTTCAAAATTAAATTAGGCACCCAAAGGTTATAAGTAAGCATAACCAGTTATACAGTCAAAACAGAAGGCCTCCTTTGGGGTAGCCTGAGGATATAATGTTAACGTGGATTTGCAGGGAAAGCAAGAAAGACCTATGTTGTTTATAAACACTTTCTCAGCAGTAACCAAGTGACTGGCAGAGTCTCCTGATGCAGCAGCATAGGAGAGAAGAGGTGCATACCACACAGAGAGGGCCACACATTCACATACAGTCCTAAACAGCCACGTGTGCGTGTGACTTGTGTGTATGTGTGTGCGCACACACACACACACACCACTGAGCCATAATCTGGACTCTTCTCTGTATGGTTTGAACCCTAATGTACACAGGCTCTCATTCCTGAAAACTGTAAATGTTTCCTTTATTTGGGAAAAGGGTCTTTGCAGATGTGATTAAGTTAAAGATTTTGAGATGGGGAGATTATTCTGGATTATCCATATGAGCCCTAAATGCAATCACATAAATCCTAATAAGAGGGAGGCAGAGGGAGATTTCATGTACACACGCACACGCACAGAGGAGAAGGTGATGTAATGACAGAGCAGAGAGAGATTTGAAGATGCTGGCCTTGAAAATTGGAATGAGGCAGCCACAAGCCAAGGAATGCTAGCAACCACTAGAAGTTGAAGAGACAAGGCACAGATTTACCCATAAGCCTCCAGGGGACTGCAGCCCTGCCGATACCTTGATTGCCACCCAGTGAAACTGATTTCAGACTTAAGGGATTGAAATCTGTTGACAGAACACATTTCTGTGGTTTTAAAGCCACCAGGTTTGTTGCAATTTGTTACAGCAGTCACAGGAAACGTATAAAATATACCTCTCCTCAATACATATTCCACATGTATACATTACACAGGCATATCAAATGTATATCAACTCTAAATGCACAAAGCCCTTATACACAATAAACACATCTCCCTGAAAACCCCCCTTATAAATACCCTAGAAAATGGCACCACCATTCACCTAGTTGCTCAAAAACCAGGTGTTAAACTCAATCTCTCTTTTCCCCTCAGACCTGCTTAGTCCATTAACAAGGCTGCCAGATCTACCTCCAAAGTATCCCCAATCCATGCACCTCCCTCCACCTCCCCTGCAACCATCCTCCTCAAGTCACTACTACATCTTTCCCAGACTACTAGATTAGCCTCCAGTCTCTCTGCTACCTTTCATGCCTCCCTATGACTTATCCAAACAGCACCCACAGTGGTCTTTTAAAATCCTTAATGGGATTATTTTACTCTCTTACTTTAAACCCTCCCAAGATGGTTTCTCAATTATTTCCAATAAATCTCCTTACCATTTCCTACAACACCTTGTATGATCTAAAGTGTATATCCAAAGGATAGAAGTTATCTAGGTTGGGAGGAGGGAATACAAAGGGAAGAGTATTTGAGGCTATGGGAACAAAATATGCAAGAATATATTGAATATATGGTTTGTACAGGGACCTGCATGTTACTCATTTTATTTGTTTATTCAACAGGTAAGTGTGACTGCTTATCATGGCTCAGGCATTGTGCTGGTTCCTAAGAATACAGCTGAGAACAAGATCCCAGACTCACGACACTGAAATCTCCAGGGGCAGGGCCTGATGAAACGTATTATTATAAAGCTCCCTTCCACCCCCCAAGGTGATTAACCAGCCAGGGTTGAGAACCATTCATCTAGATGAACTCACACTGCTGGCTTCCAGAAAAAAAGAAATAAAGAGACTGAAGGAACAGAAGCCAAGCTAGCCAGTCCACAAAACTGCAAATGTGGACAAGCTTAAGGACTCCAAAGGCAACCTCCATTTCATTCTTATCTACTACGATAGTCAGTAATAGTTCTGAGAACTGTCACACTATTAACATCTTGGATTTCTTTCCTTCATTTGGGTCACTATCCATTGAACTCCTGACCTGGGCAAGCTGGGGCCACTTCTTGTCAAGACCAAGTCAGAGAGCACCAACCCCCCAGATATAGGCCCTCACAGTCTTGAAACTAGATGCCCCAGACCACAGGGTCTGGGTAGATGAGATCCTAGGGACCCAAGGACTTCTCTTATTTTTCATTCCCCTGGATTGTACTCTGGAACCTGGGACAGAAAGTAGCCAATCTCCTTTCCATCTCTCAGGTCACCCAGCATCAAAGAAATTACAGAAGTCAGCAGCCACTGCCAACCAGCCCAGGAATAAAGGGTTCGCCTCCCCTGTCTCCTTCATTTGAGGGGAAATCTTGCCTGAAGCAGGAGCAAAGCTCCAAATTGATGTAATTGGAAATTTCAAACTGCCAGATGCAGCTTTGCTTCTGACTGCCATCTGCTTTTCCAGCGTGCAATGACACCAGGCCTGTTTTTATTGTGTTTGCTCGACCTAGGCCACCAGTAAAATATTAATAATTTCCCCAGAGCCTGGGCGGTTTGCGTGCTTTGGATGCTATACGAACATTCATCAAGCTCATACAAGTTATGAGCAAAATAATTTTTCTCCTTAAGCAGGGAGGGGAGGAAGGAATCTGGATTTTTATTACTTGTGCATATCAGTAAGTGACACTTTTTTAGCTTTCTCTGCTCAGGAAAAAGAAAACAAGCGTATTGCTCCTGGCCCCAACATGAGATACATTTCTTCTTTTTTTTTTTTTTTTTTTTTTTTTTGCGGTACGCGGGCCTCTCACTGTTGTGGCCTCTCTCGTTGCGGAGCACAGGTTCTGGACGCGCCGGCTCAGTGGCCATGGCTCACGGGCCCAGCCGCCCCGCAGCATGTGGGATCTTCCCAGACCGGGGCACGAACCTGTGTCCCCTGCATCGGCAGGCGGACTCTCAACCACTGCACCACCAGGGAAGCCCAAGATACATTTCTTTATAGAGAGATAGTTTTCCAGTCAAGCAAGAAAATAAGTAACCTGTGGATTCTAGTAAGAAAAGATAGAAAGTCAGGTGCCACACCTAAAGGCTGTTTCCCTGACTCTTCACATGCAGTTTGACACTAAGTCCTGTTGAGTCTGAGATCATTCCCTTCTCTCCATTCCCACTGCCACTGTTTTAGTCTAGGCCCTTTCCAGGGTAGATAGTCTGTTTCAGTCCAGGCCCTTTCCAGTCTGATCATTACCATGATCAGCTGCCTCTGATGTCCTAACTCCTCCTAATCAATTTCCCTTTTCTCTCCCAAA
The DNA here is from genome assembly GCF_025265405.1 of Mesoplodon densirostris. Classification (NCBI taxonomy): domain Eukaryota; kingdom Metazoa; phylum Chordata; class Mammalia; order Artiodactyla; family Ziphiidae; genus Mesoplodon; species Mesoplodon densirostris. Next base: position 50,547,475 of record NC_082662.1, read on the forward strand.
CTATCACCAGAGATGGAGTTTATTAACTCTCTGCAGGATTTTATCAGTCACTGTCTTCAGAGCCTTCCAGGGTTGCCCACTGCCCTAAAGATGAGGTCCACATTCTTTAGCATGATTGACAATGCTTATCTCTCTTTCCATTTCCACACCAGCATCCTATGTGCCCGCTGGTCTTTATTTTCCTGGTGCAACACACCCTCTCCTCCCAGTGGGGTTTGCACAGGACAGAAGATGTACAGAGCATCACACACGGTATCTGGTCAACAGCATGGTTCTAGAAATGGCAGCTGTCATTATTATTGTCATACTCATTATGAAAAACTAGAGTGCTATCCAGGTCACCCTGGTTGATCTCTATCTTCATCAAAGGCATCCATGTCTTTTTTCAGGGGAAGAAAAAAATAATAAATTGATTCCACTGTTTCCTTCCACTATGATGCCTTGGAAGAATGGCTCCTAGCCTCTGCTCTGTACAGAAAAGGCCATATTGCAAAGTGGTTAAGAACTCTGGATACAGGACATCTTACGTGAAAGGCTGGCTCTGCCACTTAACTAGCTCTCTGAATCTGGGAAATCCACTTAAGTGCTTTGTGTCTTCAGCTTGCCTCTCACTAAAGTGGGCATTATAATAAGTGTCTACATAGAAGCAATAGACAAGATTGAAAGTTTCAGTAAGTGGTGAGCTCTAAGAACCAGACTAGGTATGTAGTAAATACTCAGTGAGTACTAACTCCAGTGTATACATATCTCTGAAGGCAGATTTGCACGTTCTGAAAGGGACCACGGGCTCTTTTCATGCAATGCCTTGGCTCAGGCCATTTCCTTGCCTGGACTTCTCTTCATCATTGTCCATCTGGAGATAGACTGTGTCTTCTTCAAAGCTCAGCTGAAAGGCCACTTCCTCTAGGATGCCTTGACAGGAGTGAGATTTAGGGTATGTTACACTTGGCTTTAAGTGCAACATTTTCACGTTCTATCTGCATAATGTTGAGTAGGTTGACTGGCTCGCCTGAGTCTCGTTTCACTCACCTGTAAAATGGAGATATTATCCTCCTTAGAGGATGGTTGTGCGTCCCATTCAAAACATTTCATTTCTCCAAAACACTTTCCCTTTACCCCTATTGTGTGTAGAAATTAATTAATCCCTTTGCTGGGCTCCCCCTAAAATATCTGTACTTTTATTATAGCTACAGTCACTCTATTTTCTGAACTAAAAGTTAGCACTTGCTCCTATCTTGCCTAGATTGTTTTGACTTTACCTAACTATTGCCTTTCTGTCCAGTCCGTTTCCTATTTTCCTATACTCAGAGCTGTCTCCTAAAAACACAAAGCTGATCAAGTCACTCCCCTGAGAGCAAAAGCAGGAGCAAACTTTGATGGAATCTCTTTACCTATAAGTCAAGTTCAAACTCCTTGGAATGATATCTAAGGTTCTCCAGGTCCTGCCCAAGCTTGCCATGCCAACCCCAACTCTGGCCACTGCCCTGCTGTGAGAATGCATTGCTCTCATTGTTGCCAGAACAAGCCATGGACTCCAGGTGTGTTTCAGAAGTCACCTCTACCTGGAACGCCCTTCAGTTACCCCCTCATCAACTGAAGTCCCACCCACCATCTAAGGCCCTGGTGAACCACCCTTACTTTTCCAAAGCCTTCCCAAATCTCTGCTCTACCCATGTCCTTGCCCCCAACAACTGGAATAAATGAAGTAAATTAACAAACAGGGAGACTGAAATTTCACAGCCAAAATTAGGAAGTAGCAGAGATGGGTCTCAAGCCCAAATATTCTGATTCTAAATGTTTCTAACACACTTCTTTGCCCCCACCCTTTGCTGCTTCTCTCTCTACCTTCCCCGAGACACTCATAACCCGTAACAACAAGGAGCTCCAGAACTCTCAGAAAATGTGTATGTCTGAAACTCTCAGTCATGTAGGGTCATTTGCTGCTTCTTTTGTTTCCCTTTTCATTTCTGACACGTCTGATGAAATGGGCTCTCTCATACATTGCTGGCAGAAATCTAAGTGGATGGAACTTTTGGAAAGCAATTTGGCTGTATGTATCACAAGTCTGCAAAATATTCACGCTCTTTTACTTAATCAGTCCTTTTCTGTAAATCTCTTTTAGGAAATTAATCAAAAGTGACTGCACGTGCATGTACACACACACACACACACACACACACACACAGAGAGATATTACAGGGAAAGACTGGAATCAGCCTAAATACCTAAAAATAAGGTTAGGAACTTCAGTTGTAAAATCAGAGAAAACAAAATCCTAGCTCTACTTCTTAATAGTTGTGTCACCTTAGGAAAATTATTTAACCTTTAGGTGCATTAATTGTCTCATCTCTATATTTGTATCTATAAAGAGATAATAGCAGAACCTACTTCATAGAGTCAGTAGAGAATTGAATGAGATTTTGTAAAGAATTTAACTCAGAGTCTAACACACTGAAAGCTCGTACTAAAGATAAGCTCTAAAGAATAAGTCCTGGGCTTCCCTGGTGGCGCAGTGGTTGAGAGTCTGCCTGCCAATGCAGGGGACGCGGGTTCATGCCCCGGTCCGGGAAGATCCCACATGCCACAGAGTGGCTGGGCCCGTGAGCCATGGCCGCTGAGCCTGCGCATCCGGAGCCTGTGCTCCGCAACGGGAGAGGCCACAACAGTGAGAGGCCCGCGTACCGAAAAGAAAAAAAAAAGAATAAGTCCTACTACTAGAAGTACTACTAGTAGTAGTAGTGGTATGAGGAGGAGGAGGAGAAGGAAAGGACAAGAAAAAGAGGAAGAGGAGAAAGAAGAAGGAGAAGGAGAAGAAGAGGAAGGGGAAGAATAGAAGGAGAAGGGGGAGGGGAAAAGGGGGAGGGGGAGGAGGAAGAAGAAGGGGGAGGAGGAGGGAATGGGGAGGGAGAGGAGAAGGTGGTGGTGGTGAAGGTGGGGGAGGAAGAGGAGAATAAATAGAAAAGACAGCCACTGGTTATAATATTACCAGTTATTAAGCATTATGTTTACAGAGTTTGAATTAATAATATGGAAAATGAATTATTGATCAGTGAAAAAGTAGGATTCCAGATTCTGTGTACAGTCATCACCTAATACATTTTTTTTTGCATCTTTAATAGATCTTTATTGGAGTATAATTTCTTTACAATGGTGTGTTAGTTTCTGCTGTACAACAAAGTGAAACCCTGCTTTAAGAAACCCTGCTGCCAAAGAGGAAGAAGGTATATACCTCGTCTTCCCAAAGCTACCTTCAAGCGAGCAAAATTCTCTACCATCATGAAGTCAGATGCCTCCCCACTTTCTCTTTACAAGCACTACCTTCTGCTACTGGGGACTGATTTTAGTCTCTCTTTTATGACTTATTCTGGCACCTCCTCCCTCAGAGAGGATGGAACAGAGTATGGGATGGGAGTTAACCTTTCTTGAAGGTCTTGTGTATGCCAGGCATTGTCTTCATACCTTTAACCAACATTTTCTCATTTAATTTCTGTGGCTGGGATTGAGGTAGGTATTACGGCCCTGTTTTGCCAAGATTTGGAGATGGAGGCTCAGAGGAGAGGGACCTAAGGTCGCAGAGCTCTAAAGTTGTGAAGCTGGTTTGCAGCCAGGTCTGTTTGACTCCAAATCCCACCTCTTTCATTGTGCCCTGAAGCCTCTTGCCCATCCTCTTACTCAGTTAGGTCACTGTGTTTTCTCTCTTAGGAAAGCAAAATGCAGAGAGAGGTAAGCCTTCAAATGCTCAATCTCTCTGAGTCAGATTTCTGACACACAAGATGCACACATTCACTACAATTTGTAGCTGAGAAGAGCCTGGACCTTTAATATATTAAATAAAAACAGAAGGCTTGAGGGCTTCAATGACTAGTTTGAACCCATGCAGAAAGGTTGTGGTGGAGTGACGACCAGAAAGGGTCCCTTCCCAAACACAGGAGCAATCTCCTTATTTAAAGCCACTTTGAAAATTCAAGGAGCGGGGTGTGGGTGGGGGAATCTGGCCAACATATTCTGGGCATCGAATGATGGGAATCCCAGGCGGCCAATGAGCTCACTGGACAGAGAAGAAGAGAACACAGCCTGGGTGCAGAACTGCCTTCCAAAGTACAAACATGAATGCTAAACAGCCCTCCAGCTGCCAGGACAGCAAGAGTAACAGAGGTTCCCAGGCAATGAAAGAGCACGGCAGTGAGGGCACAGTTGAACTTGTCATACCAAAATAAGAGCCACTAAGGAGGATCCCAGTCCCGCTGTTCTGGTGGAAGGGCTGTCACTGTCACCCATCAGCAAGTAGAGACTTGCTCATACAGAAACTTGAAAACAGAATGTCTCCTGAGCATTTTCTTTCTAAATTCTCCTTGTAGAAGCCTCCTTATTCTTTCATAATCACCTCAAAGTCATCCCCAGTCAAGTACTAAAGTACATTCAAAGCAATTAGAGAATCTAGCTACAGTGAGCCTAAAATGTGCTTGCGGTTGTTCTCTGCGAAACGGCTCAGTGGACATTTTCCCCAGAATAGTGTTATTTTGTAAGGAAGAGTATGGAAGATGCCTCTCTTTCCCAAAGCATAAACACACACACACACACACACACACACACACACACACACACATTTTCCATGACAAAGGGATGCAACATCTCAAGAATGAAATATTGTGTTGTGGGTTACAAGCCAAAGCCAGGCAGCACCGCTCCAGTAAAGCACTTAGAAATTGTTGCAAAACAACATCAAGAAATAGGAGATCGCCCTCGTGAAATAACAGCTGTAGGATTTCAGGGCTCAGGACCAGATTTAGAAAAGAAAGAAAATAAAAGAAACAAAGAAAACCACCAAATCCATTGCTTCAAATATTCTGCTGGATCTCCAGGGTGGTCTTGTGTTTCTAATTAATATTTCTCACTAATTACGTGCAGGATGGTAGTGTGCTAAATGCAAACTCACTCCTTTCCCAGCACCAAGCTCTGGCAGGCAGAGGAGGAAGGCACTCTAGGAGGAAGACTGGGCAGCTTCATTGTGATGCAGAAGAATGCAACAATTAAGAATATAATTTTGGAAGATGTTAGCAGCCTAATTACTCATAGGGCTTCCAGCAAATTGAGCAGTAGGTGAATTAGCTCATTTAATGAGATCTTGGAGTTTACTTTTACTTTGCATTTGAGAAAGCTATTTCCCAACTAGATGTTAATAATTTGGGTACCCCAACATGCTATTAGCTCAACAGGTTTTGCAAGAAGCATGAAGCCCAGTTGCTTAAAAGGGTCCGTAAGCCACTTAAATTACATTTCTCTGTTCTTTGTCTACTCTCTCCCTCCCCCTCTTTTTCTTTTCTTCCCAAATGCAATTGTCCAACTTGGAAAGCATATAGTTCAGGAAAAGGGTTTTGGAAACTCCAGTCTTTAGGGCAGAGTTAGAGGAGTCAGAGTAGAAATTGGGTTGAAACTCCGCTTTAGGATTTTTATACCTCTCTAAGTCTTTGTTTCTGCATCTGTCATATGTAAATAATGACATCCATCAGTATTACAGTTTTTGTGCTTACTAGTTGAATTCCTTTCCAGGATGGTATGCCTTGAAGACAGAGGATACGTTATATTTATCTCTGTATTCTACTACCTACCACTGTGCCTGGCACATAATATGTGCTTAATAAGTGTCCTAAACGGAAATTAGTAATTTCAGTGTGGACGGTGTTCCTCATTCGCAGCACCAGCGCAGAGACTCAATTGCTGTCTGTGACACAGGGCACTCAGGGCAGTCAGAGAGGGTGTTCATCAAGCCACAGACCAGAGACTGGGGGGCCGGGGAGGGGGCACTCCCATCCATCCATATGTGGTATCCTAACAACGCTGTAAGGTAAGGATTATTATCCTTTCTTTTTATGGATGAGGAACCTGAGGCTCAGAGATTAACAAACTGGTGAAACTGACACCCAGTTGGTCATATGTATTTTGGGGCAGTGTCCCTCACGCTTGGCACTGAGACCAGTATAGGAGGCATCACGCTGTACTCTGATTGGGGTGCAGCTCCCTGGGGGGGGCTGAGTGGGGGGAAGGGAAGGGGACCCCTAGCCTGCCTTCCATCCTGTCTCCTCTCCAGTCTCCCTGACAGAGGACCACATGTTTTCTGATGGGTTGTCTGTTACCTTCTTTTCTACTGTGGAACAGGGTCCACAGAGGTGAGATATCCCAATTCTAAAAGTTCCTATTTGTCACTTCATCAGGGTGTTGTCTTCCAAAGCCATCTCCTGAGGCTGAATCCAAAGCCACATTCTCTCCAAGGCTCTCCAGGGAGCTCAGCACCTCCAAATGCCTATTATTATTATCCATGTTTTAATTAACTGCCATTTATTGAATATTCACTGTATGCTGGGCACTGGGCTTTACATGCATGATCTTATTTAATCCTCACCAAAAAAAAAAAAAAAAAAATCCATGAGATAGTTACTACTAGCATCTCTAACTCAAGAGATTAAGATACTGAGGGTCAGAGAGTTTAAATAAATCTTTCAAGGCCACTGGGCTTGTAAGGGGCAGAGCTGAGATTCCACATCGGGTTTTCTAGCTCCAGATCCATGCAGGAACTGTTCAATATCACCTGTACTGAATGGCTCTGGCAGTTACAAAATATATTTTTTTTTTTGCGCGGTACGCGGGCCTCTCACTGTTGTGGCCTCTCCTGCTGTGGAGCACAGGCTCCGGACGTGCAGGCTCAGCGGCCACGGCTCACAGGCCCAGCCGCTCCACGGCATGTGGGATCTTCCCGGACCGGGGCACGAATCCGTGTCCCCTGCATCGGCAGGCGGACTCTCAACCACTGTGCCACCAGGGAAGCCCACAAAATATTTTGTTAACAGAAATATTAATATTATATTAATATATTATATTAATATTCATTTTTTTGGTCTCTCTGGAGTTTCCATCTACTTGCCATGGTTTTCCCTCTGGACTCACAAAGAACAAGTTGACTCTTTTTATAGGATGCTCTTCAGATAATGGGAACCCCAGCTCCCTCCAGCAGACAATTCCATCCAGCCACATAGACATATCTGGATTCTATTTTCTATAATGGTAACTCACAGTTATGTTTGCTTTGAGGGGTTTTGGTTTACCTTTTACATGATTCATTTCACTGACCTGATCGCATTCAACTCCACTACAATGTTACAAGGGTGGTATTGGTTCCCTAGTTACAGAGATGAGGAAGGCTCAGAAAGGTGAAGACTATTGTTCAAAGGCAAAATATCAGTCAAATAGCAGAGCTGAGAACCCCAGGATTCCAACTGGTGTATGTCTAAAGTCAAGGCACGTGCTATGAGACCTTCCTGAATGAATCAATGAATCAATGAATGAAAAAGTGAAATATACATGGCAGAGTACGATAAGCACCTTAAGAAAGGTCCAAGCAAACGCTAAGGGCACTCGGCTCAGAAAAAGAGATGCCTTGTCTTTCCCACCAGGTCTTTAGTGAGGCTGCACTAATTACCATTTATATAAGATGCCCGCTGCCTCTCCTGGTGCTTCCAGAGAAGCTTTAATTTGCTGGTGAAGGAGCTGGGGGAGGGAATGGGGAGTGCTGTGGAGTGTCCTCTCCAAAGCGGAGTGATTTCTGTACAGAGAAACACTGAGGTTACTAAAGGGGAGGAAAAAAAGCAAACCACAAAGAAGACAAGTATACTTGGGATGCGACCGCATGTCTGGAGCATCTGGTGGGTAGCATTTGCTTGCCCTTTCATTCCTGAGATTGCAATTAAGTAGCTAATATGAGAGAACACTGACAATTGGGTTGTCCTACTGAGCTCGGGAGCTCGGGGCCAGGGGAATACTTACACAAGTCCAGTCCCACCCAGAAGAGACTCATCTGTGTTAAAAATGAAGATGCCCTAGAGGGGGTCAATACGTGAGGCAACTGGCCCATTTCAGTGATGCAGGCGGAGTAGTGAGAAAATCAAAAGCTTGCCCCCATCTGGACTGAGCTTGCCAGGGAAGAAGAGCCCTGAGGTTACTCAAGGGGATGCAGGATGCCACAGCAGAAAACTCAGAGCATTTGCCATCATACAAGCCTGGGTTCCAGTTCTGAATCCCCACTTACTCTGTGGCTATGTCATCTTGGGCAAGTCACTTACCCTCTCTGAGCTTCATTTCCTTCCAATGAAATGCATCTCAGGTAGGGGATTGGAGGATCACAAATGACTATACATAAAATTCTTGGCACATGGAAGGTATTTAAGAAACCTGAGTTCCTTCCTCTTGGGAGAAGCCCCCTCATACTGAGCTAGAACAAGTTCCTGTCACTAAGACTCATTTGCCCCTCCGGTGAGGTTGAATCCCCAGAGCCTAATGCCCCCATGAATGTAAATCAAGCACAGCATGGTGCTGATTGGACCGTTAGAATCCACAGGTTACCTGGTGGAAAATTCGAGGGTGGGATAGAGGGGAATTGAGAGAGATGGAGTTGGGGACCTTAGGCAGCCAGCATTCCCGAGACTTCCAATGGTTTAACAGCCAAAGTACTCTGGAGCATCCTCACAAAGTTAAACACATATAAATACCATTTTAGAATTACCAGAGGTTTCCATATTGGCTTTGCTCAGGGCAGCTGAGGAGCAGAGAGGACCTCAGCAGCCTCAATTCTGGGCCCTTCCTTCGCCACTCTTCTCAAGAGCCTGGTTTCCTCAGCTTAAAGAATTTTCAGAGGTTATCTAAAGTCCACAGGCCCCCGTCCATGAGGAAAACACAGATGCTAGAGTCAGATGGGCCTGGCTCCAAATCTTAGCTTTGCTACTTACTAGCTATGTGACCTTGGGCAGGTTACTTTCATTCTTTATGCCTCAGTTTCCCCCTATATAAAAATGAGATAATGATGCTAATACCTCATGGCATAGGCGTGAGGCTTAAATGGGTTAATATAAGCCAAGTGCTTAGAACAGCTCCCCAGCATGTAGCTGTCCTCTTAACCCCACTCTGGGTAGCTGTCCTTCCCCCACACCCATGTGCCCTCCCTCGTCTCTGACTTCCTTCTTACTCTGTTTCTTTGAATGGAAAGATGTTGATGGAACTGCCAACAACATACATGGATTTCGAAGCAGATCTCCATTTTTAATGTGGGAAGGAAAACATCAGGACGTCAACCTCAGGGCAGCTAAATGAGCATCTGTAGCCCACACATGGGGCACTGGGGACCAGAGGCTCAGAGAAGTAATTGTCACAAATAAGACTCAACTGGACATTGATTTATTCAGCCTGTTTGCTTGATTTCCACTTTGAGCTTGTTTCATCAGTTACTCCTCTTTGTTGTTCCTTCTCAGGAACATGACCCCAGGTCATTGGGATGGAAATGTGCTCACCCATTACCTCATTAATTTCTGGGACTTTGCATTATCACTTACACCCCCCTCCTCTACTTTCTCCCCCCCCCCCGCCAAAATTCAAAGTATTGGTCGGAATGAGACAAATGATGTGCCATTTCTCCATAATGTGTCAGGACCTGTATCTGCCATTTGCAACCCTGACTGTTAAAGTCGACCAAGCCAGGCTGCAGTGCACCCCAGGAACTCATCACTGTGAGGGTGCAGAAGGGAGGAGGCCAAGGCCAAGAATGGGGATCTGGTTGGACGGCAGAGGTGTCTTATCAGTTCCCAGGAGCTGGCATCTAAGGATGACAGTGAACTGGGGCTTCATGCGAGTGAGTCCAAAATAATGACAATGCTGGTGTGAAGACAGCACCTATTAAACTCTTACTACATACATATGTCATCATATGTATCTTTACAGCAACTCTACATGGTAGACTTAGAGAAGGTAACTGACTTGCCCAAGATCACATAGCTGGTAAATAACAGAAATGGGATTCAACCCCATGTTTGTTTCCTTACAAATCCCATGCTCTTTACCACTACCAAAGCCTTCATTTGTTTAATGTCCCCCCGAAGAATAACAGCATCCATTTTCTAAGTCCTCTTCTGGTTCAACTCTAAGAGTCTTAACACACACACATTGTTTCTCTCCTTACAACAAGCCTAGGAGGACCATACACAGAATTTCATTTACAGAGGAGGAAACTGAGCTTGGGGAAGTTAATCCACTCACAAAGGGCACCCAGCCTTAAGAGGCAGAGGAAGGGCCCCACCACAAGTCTTCCAGAGCATGAAATGATGTTCTGTCCACAAGAGCTGATGCCTGTTCCCAGAGGTCCAGACCGATGACGGGACGAAGAGCAGGAGGGAAGGCAGTGGACAATGTGGAGAGTAAGGGGCAGTAGGGTGGGGGAGAAGGACCCAGAAACAGAGTGCCAGACTTGTGGATTCTGGCAAGGTAATCCCAGAAAGAATTCCCAAGAGGTAAATGAGGTCAGTTATTCACACTGATTCATGTCAGGGATGGATTAGGGTACCCAGATAGGCACCCAGGGCTCATCCCAAGCTCTTTGGATACCAGGGTCCTAGCATCCTTCCAGGACATGCCTGCTGCTGGGGAGGAAAGAGGGGAAGCATCAGTGGAGTTTCTGCTGTGATCAAGCACCGTGCTCTCTATGGTGGTGTATTCAATTCTTTTTTTTTTTTTTTTTTTTTTTTTTTTTTTTTTTTGGTACGCGGGCCTCTCACTGTTGTGGTCTCTTCCGTTGTGGAGCACAGGCTCCAGACACACAGGCTCAGCGGCCATGGCTCACGGGCCAAGCCGCTCCGCGGCACGTGGGATCTTCCCGGACCGGGACACGAACCCGTGTCCCCTGCATCGGCAGGCGGATCCTCAACCACTGCACCACCAGGGAAGCCCTATTCAATTCTTATAACAACTCTGCAGAGCAGGTCTGGTACCTTCCCTTCACCTTTTACTCTAACTTTCTCATGTCTAGCACAGTGCTTAGCACACATACATGTATAATAGCAACGTGTGGAGTTGATTATTTCATTCGTCTTCAGTTCTGCAGGCCAGGGAGAAATTAATAGAAACAGAAGCTGTTACTGAAGCATTGCCTTACCTCCAAGGAGTGTTGACTACTTCTCCAAAGTATTGACAATCAGTAACTCTTCTAGTAAGCTAAGGCTTGAGCTATATTTGAGGTCTTGTAAATATCATTGCTACCTTGCTTTAATTCAGTGTATTAAGTTCAACAAACATTGACTAATATACACCCTTTGTTGGGCGCAGTGCTAGGGACACAGAATCAAATACGGCTCCTGCCCTGGAGTCATCCCTTGAGGGTGACGTGGACTTGTAACAGTCAGGATGCTACAATGTGAGCAGCACAAGGACGACAGAAGCACAGGAGCTGTGGGAAGGATGCCCAGAGGGGAGAGGCACAGGACCAGGCTCTACAGGCCAGAGAAAGGTCTCTAGAGGAGCTGATGGCTAAACAGGGACTTCGATGCCCAAGAGTTGAGAAGGTAAAGTTGGGAAGTGCATCCCAGGCAGAGAGACCTGCAGGTAGAGAAGCACAGAGGTACAATGCAGGATGGGGATCTATAAGCAGCCAGCTCAAGTCCCCTGTGAGGGGTCACTGTCCCTCTCACAGAGTGGAAATCACTTTTTTTTTAAATTGGGAAGATAGTATTTCTTTTAATTGAAGTATAGTTGATGTGTAATGTTATATAAATTACAGGTGTACCATATAGTGATTCATAATTTTTAAAGGTTATAGCCCATTGGTAGTTATTATAAAATATGGGCTATATTTCCCATGCTGTACAATATATCCTTGTAGCTTATTTTATACCTAATAGTTTGTGCCTCTTAGTCCCCTAGCCCAGTGTTGCCCCTCCCCGTTCCCTCTCCCTACTGGTAACCACTAGTTTGTTCTCTGTATCTGTGAGCCTGCTTCTTTTTTGCTCTATTCACCAGTTTGCTGTAATTTTTAGATTCCATCTATACATATAAGTGAGATCATACAGTATTTGTCTTTCTCTGTCTGACTTATTTCACTAAGCATAATGCCCTCCAAGTCCATCCATGTTGTTGCAAATGGCAAATTTTCATTCTTTTTATAATGGCTGAGTAATATTCCATTGTGTATATGTACCGCATCTTCTTTATCCATTCATCTGTTGATGGACGTTTAGGTTGCTTCCATATCTTGACAATTGTCAGTAATGCTAGGAATACATTTTTTTCTGATTATAAAATGAGTACAATAATGTCAAGTGGAAGGTGCCAGAGACAAAAGAGAACGTACTGAATGATGCCATATATATAAAGTTCAAAGACAGGCAAACTTAACCTATGCTGTTAGAAGATGGCATTGTGGTTACCTTGGTGGGGTATGGACTGGCAGGGGCTGGGGTGGGCTTCAGGGGTGTCTGAACAGCTGTACTTCTTACTGGTAACAAGGGTGTGTCCATTAGAGAAAATTCATCCAGTTCTGTAGATATGATTTGTGCACCTTTCTCGATGTACGTGTAATACTTCAAAATAAAGCTTAGATCAAGAAGAGGAATGTGGGCTTCCCTGGTGGCGCAGTGGTTGGGAGTCCACCTGCCGATGCAGGGGACGCGGGTTCGTGCCCCGGTCCGGGAAGATCCCACATGCCATGGAGCGGCTGGGCCCGTGAGCCATGGCCGCTGAGCCTGCACGTCCGGAGCCTGTGATCTGCGACAGGAGAGGCCACAACAGTGAGAGGCCCGTGTACCACAAAAAAAAAAAAAAAAAAAAAAAAAAGGAATGCAAAATTATTGAAAATAATTTAGGCAGTGCAGATGAAGATGAAGTAGAAAGTATAATTTGACTACCCAGGAATATCAAAGAGACTATTTTGCTCCCTGTGCTTCTCAATCTGGCCCAGAGGAGGGTGGTGAGAACCAGCATCCAAGTTTAATGATTTTCCCCTGAATAGTTTCCTTTATAAGGAGGAGAATCACGGTTTTCAGGGAGAGGACAGGTTCTTTGGATGGATTCTCCCACTTTGTCCTAATTTATCCCAGAGAGAGCGCACCTCCCCTTCGATGGTGCATAAGCCCTGCTTAGGTAGGTGTGAGCCTGGCAGGTTGAAGGAGCAGTAGGGAGGCTTCTGGCTGGAGCCAGGTGAATGGAGGGAGGGAGTGAAGACTTGGCAGGTGAGGCAGGCAGGACCCTGGTTCCATAGGGCCTCAGACAACTTGGGAAGGAGTCTAGATTTTAAGTGAGATGTCATTGTAGGCTTTTAAACAGAGAAGGGACATAAATGGATTGACTGTTTAAAAAGACCATTTTGCCTGTTGTAAAGAGAGTTGGTGAGGGAATACAAGTGGGGAAACACAGGGACCACTTAGGATGCAGTTGCAATGGTCCAGGAGAGGTCAAGGTGGCTTGAATCGAGACTGAGGCAAAGGATATGGAAAGAATAGCACAGATTCTAGACAGCGGCTTAGACTAGCTCATGGATTGGATATGGGAGATGAGGGATGGGGAAGAATCATTAAGGAATTAAGCAAATTACAGTGGGAGGGCTGAGTAAAATCTCACTGTGGGTGGGAACTCGGGAATCAGTTTTGAACATGCAAATATGAGATACTTGGGAGACGACCACATGGAAACGGGCAGAAGGCAGCTGGAAGTCCCAATCTGAAGATCAGAGGAATACTCTGGAATGGAGAGGTGTAATTGAAGTTTTACTGAGTACAAAGCATTCTCACATTTGCCACTCCATTCCTCTTTCACCACCCTTTTGGTTATAATTGGGAACTCTATTTCTCCAGATGAAGAAACCGAGGTTCAGAGTGGCTGAGTGTCTCACACCAGCCACATGAAGAGTAAGCAACGGTGCCTGGAACAGAACCAAACTTACTCTACTTATTTCCATTTGCTTTAAAATCAACCCAAATAGTTTAAACTTGATAGGTCTTTGTCACGAACATGAATTGTGGTATTCTGGGAGAGGCATGTAGGGGCCACGAGGATATGTAGGCACATTTGACATATACTAAGTGGCCAACCCAACTATGCTCATAGGTCCTGTGTCTGCTTGTTACAGTTTTTTGTTTTGTTTTGTTTTTTGTTTTTTTTGTTTTTTTTCAGTATGCGGGCCTCTCACTGTTGTGGCCTCTTCTGTTGTGGAGCACAGGCTCCGGACACGCAGGCTCAGCAGCCATGGCTCACGGGCCCAGCCGCTCCGCGGCACATGGTATCTTCCCGGACTGGGGCACAAACCCGCGTCCCCCACATTGGCAGGCGGACTCCCAACCACTGCGCCACCAGGGAAGCCCTGCTTGTTACAGTTTGTATGTTACGTCCCTCACTGTCACATTGACTTCAGACAGATGCTTCTTCCTGCTGTTAGAACAGAGTGTACACGTCTAGCAACCCTTCTATATTTCTTCATAATTGCTTGTTTCGAATCTGATTTGGGTCATCACCCAAGTAGCTTTCAGAACTGCGTCTATGAGAGCATATAACTTGCCCTGGTACATGCTCTCCAGCATGCTTTCCTTTTCCTTCAAGACTCTTATGACATCTAATTATTTGTGCAATTTTTTTGTTTAATGTCTGTAGTTCCTGCTAGATCATTACTTACTGCTCTATTCCCTAGTGCCTAATATTTTGCTTGGCATACTAAAGCCTTCCCATTCAATATTTGTTGAATGAATAGAAAGAAACTCACAACTGAGCAGATGGCAGACACAAATGAACATTCTTCGGTACAAAGACAACAGTCCCTACCCAGAGAAATTTCACCAGTCTCCCAAGTGTTCATGTCCTGGCTTTAGACCACCTATAATCTCCTGGTGCCAGATACTTTTTAGAAGTGCCACCAGTTATCACTTTCTTTAGAGTAACATCCCACAATGATGTGTCCCATGGGATGCAAATTGAGCGAGAAAATGATTGGTGGTTGGTTCATCCTCTGTAGGACGCATATCCTGGTAATTGTGTTAACCTTACAATAATGCAACTCTGCATCTTACATGGAGGCTTTAGACTCCCCTTGGATCCTTATAAAGATATTTTACTGTATTTCTAGGTGCTATGTTTTCCTTGCTAGACTGGCTTTCCTCCCATTTAATCCTGTTGGGTCTGTGTCCCTACCATGGAGCCTTCAGTGACCAAGAAATCAAATTCTACCTCCCCAGCCCTGATGGAGTTACCTAGGAAAGAAGGGGTTACTATATATTGAACTGCTACCATATGCAGGAGTATCTGTCATCATCACAACTACACACTAGGTAAGCCTCAGTATACTTTTTTACAAGTAAGAAAAAACCCTAAGGTTTACATAAGTGAAGTAACTTATCAATGGTCATATACCCAGGATTGGAGATTTAAATTTCCCTACTGACCCTCAATTAACACTTGATGAGCACTCATACCTTAAAGCACAACACATTTAGGGTGCTTTTTATTATCCTTCCAGTCACCCTAATATTCCTTGGGAGGACCAAAGAATTGATGGATATTTCTGAGAGGGCCAGAAATCTCTGACCACTCTCCCAGATAATTCAAGTTGTTACTCCATTTAAAAAAAAAAAAGAAAAAGATGCAATAATAATACTATTGCTGGCCATGTCTTAGAGGGGAGGGACCACCGGGGTCTTTCCAATGAGCAGATAACATATTTAAATGCAGTCCATCAGTCAGTAATCCGCTGCCATCCCATCCTCGGAGAGCTGCTTTATTGAATTTTGTAATTGCCTGGATGCTGTTATTCATTTCTGTAGCTGTTGCTATTAATTAAATATTTTTGTTGAAAGCTCCCTGTGACATTTCTTGCCGCATTCTTGAATATCTGATAAGATATACAGCAAAATACACTGGTACCCACTGCATTTGGCTGATAGTCTTGTCCTAGTTTCTAACCCTCAAAACACTAAAGAAATGACACAGTTTTAGTGGAATGAGGACTTCTATTGTTACAGGATTTGGAGAGATAGGGGGAGTGCAAGATTCTTAGTGAAATAGATGCAAATGTCACGTTTTACAGCTCATTGTGCTGGTTCAAGCTGGAAACTGGACTAGACCTTTATTCAAAGGCTTAGCCCATTTCTTAGGTCAAAGAAAGCTTGGCTGGACTGATTCCGACAATCCCAACCCCAGTGGAAACAGGCATTTAGTCATTCATTCAATAATATTTAACTGGTATCACTGGAAGTCCCTCTATGTACCAGGCCCTGGGCTAAGTGCTGAAGTTACAGAATTTAAATAGTAAAAATAAAAAATTAAAACCAAAGCAATCTCTGCCCTTAAAAAAAAAATCACAGTCTGTTGGGGAACTCAGGCAAACCTACTACGGAAGGAAGCATGCTTTAATTCCAGGTGTAAACTAACAATAGTAACAGCTGAGGCTTCAGGCCTCTGACTATTGAGAAAAGCCTGGCAGCAAAAGGCACAAGGCAAAGGGAATGAAGTATACATAGAGCAAGGCATCCCAGTCGAGACAAAACTGACGCATAGTTTGTACGTGGAAGTGACAGGCTGGAGATTCCTGTGGTCCTCCATTAATCTGGATAACACGTATGAGAACTTAAAGTATAGTTGCTGTACAATATTATATAAGTTACAGGTGTACGATATAGTGATTCACAATTTTTAAAGGTTCTACTCCATTGATAGTTATCATAGACTATGGGCTATATTCCCCGTGTTGTACCATATGTCCTTATTGCTTATTTTATATCTAATAGTTTGTACCTCTTACTCCCCTACCCCTATCTTGCTCTCCCTGCTTCCCTCTCCCCACTGGTAACCACTAGTTTGTTCTCTAGGGCTGTGAGAGCTTTTATTTTTTTCCTTGAAAGAGGAAAGAATCCGAGACCAGAGCCTTTGGGGTGAAGAGGAGGACGAAGTGGGAGAGGATGGCCTCTGCCCCCCCACTTAATTGCCAGCCTGGGTTGGAGCCCAGATGGGCAGAAAAGGGGGGCCAGAAGCTGAAGCCGTTGTGTCCATAAGCGACTGTGAGACTTGGAACATGGCCTAAGCAGCCGTGGGACCCAGATGCTCAGAGCACTGCGGGAGTTGGGGTGCCAGGCCTTGCTCCTTCACAGATACCGGCTCACTCCAGCATCTCCAGGACCAGCAGATTTGGGGCATGGCGGGGGAAGCAGCTCTGCATGGATACTGGACTTCTCCTAACCGGCATGACTGTGGTGGCAGTAGCGGGGGTCCTTCAGAGGACTTTGAGGATGGAGAGCAACAAGGTGGGGTTCAGACCAGAGAGAAAAGGGGGCCCGATATGACAAGTGTAGCAGATAGACTGGTTTTATCAGAAGAGGTGAGTGCCCCTTAGACACACCTGGAGATTCTCGGGGTGGGGCGACTCTGAAAAGTGATGGAATTGGGGAGGGAGGGGCTTTCAGCCTGAAAAATTTGAATGTAACTGTTAACAAGGTAAAGCAGCTTTGGGATATTTGAACTGTTTAGTGATTAAAAAAAAAAAAGAAAGAAAGAAAGAAAGAAAAGAAAAAAGGAAAGAACTCAGAAGACAGTGGCAAATGGATGAGCCCCTTGGCCCAAGCAGAGAATCTGCCAGAAGAACTACTGGAACTGAGCAGTGTGGTACAGTGGAAAGAACACTGCGGGTCAGGGGACACTGCTTTGCTGGTAACTGTCTGTGTGACGTCTAGCAAGTTACTGCCCCTCTCTGGACCTGTTTCCTTGGCTATAAATGAGAGGCAAGACCATTTCAACAGTACGTTTCTGCTCCTCTGGGTCCAAGATTTCAAAGGAATGCCTTACAGGTCCTCAATCTTGTAAATACAGGATCCCCCTAACACCAGGTGAGGGTTGCAGATGTAACTATAACAAAGTGAGAGACGGGCAGAAGGTTAAGGTTCTCATGGCAACCGATTCATAGCAGCTTTGCATTGTTAAAGGGGCTTCTCCCCACAGGCTGATGAATAATCCCAAAGTCTACCTATTGTGTAGGAATTGCCAGGGACTCTTTTTTGGGGTCTGGTTTGGGGCACAAAGGCAAGATTAGCCAACCATCGCAATGAGATTTTTAATCAATGCAAACATTTTTGGGCAACACTTTCCATGCAGGTGCCCAAATAAAAAATGCATTTATATTTAACGAGGCACTCTGTCTATTTATTATTTATGCAATAATAAGTGCCAGTTGGTTATTAATAAAATATTGCTCAGTCATTAATCCTCAATAAATACAGTTAGAGTAATTAGTATGAAAGTAGCACAGAATACTTCATAATGAGAAGGTAATTTTCTCTATGGTAATGGATTATTCAAGCAAACCTTAACTTGCAGTTATCAAAATCAAGACCCTCTAGGGAAAGAGACTAGGGAGTTAGAGTATAACCTTGAAAACTTTGAAAGCTTAAAGACTTGAAAATGAGGCCAGCAGGTGTCCTCAAACTGTTAATAAGAGTCTCAGGTTTCTCGGGGGAAAAACCATACAAAAGCCCAAGCACATGCAGGATCTGGGATAGAAGCTAGAATTTAACCATAACTAAGTTGAGTGACCTTGGCAAAGTCATTGAGTTTCTACACACCCTACTTCCTTCCTTTGAAAAATGAGGATAATGTTATCTCCCATTAAAAGCTGTGGTGAGGGCTTCCCTGGTGTTGCAGTGGTTGAGAGTCCGCCTGCCGATGCAGGGGACACAGGTTCGTGCCCTGGTCCGGGAAGATCCCACATGCTGCGAAGCGGCTGGGCCCGTGAGCCATGGCCGCTGAGCCTGTGCGTCCGGAGCCTGTGCTCCACAACGGGAGAGGCCACAACAGTGAGAGGCCCGCATACCGCAAAAAAAAAAAAAAAAAAAAAAAAAAAAGTTGTGGTGAGAATTAAATGAGATTATGTATTTTTTAAAAACCTAGGGCTGTTCCTAGCACATAATAGATGTTTGATGATAAATGAGAGTTCAGGCTAAATCCCATCAATAACGAAGTGTATTCCATTAGTGTGGCGAAGGGAATCATAAGTCCTGCTTCTTAAGGAGCCCAAATTTCAGAAACTTAACTTCACCTGTTGGGTTGAAATTCATGTCCCTCATCCTTACTCAAAATTCTGACTGTCACTTATGAGCCCTTACATTGGTCCTTTCTGGCAGATCCAAGCTGTTTTCATAGATGTCAAATCACCTTGACAGCATCTGACTTCTGATTGTGACAATAACAAAGAAGAATAGAAAACGGTACATCTGAGAATTTAGAAAAGCGAATTCCCATTCCAGCCCTGCATAAGCTTCTGTCAATCATTCACCTCACAGGGCTTCAGTCTTATCACAGGTTGAGACAAATCATTTCTATAAGACTCTCAGTATTTAGCATGTCAGTGTTTTACAACTCTTTCTTTAAATAGTGGGTTCTTAGAATTTTCTCGTCTTTATAGATTTATTTTAAAGCCAAGCCATTCTTGGGAAGAACAGTGCTATTGGTGACCCTGGAGAGTTCAAAGAATCACGGTTGGGGGAGGAGAACTCCCCCACCCCGCCCCCAGTGATTCGCTTAATGTAACTCAACTTTCAGAAATAGTGCTGAGCTGGGAGTGAGGGTTGAGGAGAGCAGGGCTGGGGGCTGAGGGCACGGGGATGTTGGAATTTCCAACTAGCAGAAAAATCTGACCCAAAGAGCACTGACTGAATGCAGAATCCTGGTCATTTAGATCTCATTTAGTTTCCAGATAATGACCCCATTGCTGCCATAGGTCTCCAATTCAACTTGACAACTCCAAGTGTATTCTGTGTGCCAGTCACCATGCTAAGCAGGGGACTACAGAGCTGAATTCATCATTTCTTCCCTCTAGAACCTTGCAAATGAACAAATCACCGTATTAAATATGATCAGTGCCAGAAGAGAAACAAAATGGTCTCTTTACAAAACCCTTTGTCTGTCTTCTGAAAAATAAAGGTAGGAGGGGGATGAAAGCCCTTCATAGACTTTCTTAGAAAGTTCTTACCTATTTTGAGCTGCCTCTTTATAACTTCTCCCTGGCACTTGTAGGAATGTTGTGTACACTGCCAGAGGCACTAGGGTATAAATATATATAGGTATAGGATGGTGTTGGACCTCGAACCAGCATGGGCTGGGCTCAGATCTTCATTTCACCATTTCCTAACCTTGCATGTGACCTTGAAACAACTTACTTAACACCTGATGCTTCAGTTTCCTCAGTTGTAAATCTCGGATAAGAACAGTACCTTCCTTACTGAGTATTTGTGAATCTCAAATGAGTTAATATGTTTAAAGCACCTAGAACAGTGCCTGGAATATAACAAATGCTCGATAAATGGCAACAAAGATTATTAACACTCTGCCCATTTGCCCCGACCTGCCACTTTTGATTCTCCACAGGAGAAGCTTTTGGACTGGATGCTCAAAATCAGACGTCAAATTATATATTGAGAAGATCCTGGGTTTCCAAGACAGTTGGATGTGGGTTTGAACTTGCCACCTGTTGTTTATGTGCCTGGTGGGAGTTTTTCAATCTGTCTTAACCACAATTCCCTATCTATTAACAACAAACAAACAAAAACAAAGAAGGAGATGGGATCTGGGGAATAATATACCACCTACCTAGCAAGGTTGAAAACTATTGGGTTAAACAGATTAAAAGAGGTTTTGTTTTGATTTGGTTTTGGTTTCTCCTGCAGGACTTATTATAACCGATCTTATATGCACTCATGGATTTCCAGGAAGGGGATAGAACACTTAGGGTTTTCCCAACTCTTGTAAGCATAGAACTCTTTTTGATGGCATACCTGTTAACATTTGCTGAAAACTGGAATTCTCTAGAAAACTCTTTGGAAACAGTTTAATCTAAATTCTTCCTGTTTCACAGACGAGGAAAATGTGGTTGGGGAAATGTATTAGTCTGTTTGGGCTGCCATAACAAAATATCATAGACAGGGCAGTTTAAAGAATAGAAGTTTAATTTCTCACAGTTCTGCAGGCTAGAGTCCCAGATCAAGGTGCTAACAGATTCTATTTCTGGTGAGGGCTCTCTTCCTGGCTTGTAGATGGCCTTCTTGCTGTATCCTCACATGGCCTCTTTCCTGTGCGTACAAGGAAGGAGACATTTCTCTCTCTCTCTGTCTATAACTCTCTGTCTCTCTCTCCTTCCCCTCTTTCTTCCTCATGTTATAAGGCCACCAGTCCTGTCAGATCGGGGCCCTTACCTTTATGATTAGGACCTCATTTAACCATAATTATGTAAGGACCTCATCTCCAAATATAGTCACATTTGATGTTAGGGCTTCAACATGTAAATGTGGCAGGGGGACACAATTCAGGAAGACAAAGTGACTTCTTCACTAAGGCTGCACATAAACTTGTGGGAAACTGACACCAGAACCCAGAACTACTGCCACGCAATCCGATGTTGCTTCAGGGACATTTCCTGACTGACTGACTGATTGATTCATTGAGACAATCCTTTATTCATTCATTTACCTTCCAGCACTGAGTGCCAATCATGTGCATTTCACCAGGCTAGGCTAGGCTACAGGATTACAGAGAAGAGAACAGACCCACTGCTCTCAAAAAGGAAACCAAGATTCTAACTAGACAAACAGGCGTGAGAACACAGTCTCAAGGCACTGGGCTCAGAGCATTCTGAACAGCGAGGTGCTTATCTGTGCCCACCAGCACTTGCCAGCATTTTGCAGCAGCGGGCAGAGTAAAGGAGGCAGTCATGTAGAGCAGAAATGCAATCCTGGCACTGAATTTGCTAGCTGGATGGCACAAGGCAAACTACTTGACCTCTCTGTGCTGCAGTTTCTTAATGTGACAGATAAGGATAAAACTTTGTAGTTTGTAGGGCTTCCCTGGTGGCGCAGCGGTTGAGTGTCCGCCTGCCGATGCAGGGGACACGGGTTCGTTCCCCGGTCTGGGAAGATCCCACATGCCGCGGAGAGGCTGGGCCCGTGAGCCACGGCCGCTGAGCCTGCGCGTCCGGAGCCTGTGCTCCACAACAGGAGAGGCCACAACAGTGAGAGGCCTGCGTACCGCAGAAAAAACACACAAAAAAAACTTTGCAGTTTGAGGAACAAATGTACATATGTATATAATCTAGCATATTGCATGGCACATAGTGGATACAAGAAATGTTAACTCCCTTTCAGTTGGGGAGAGGAAATTAGAGGGATTTTAGGCAACAGTATCCACATATACTTCTTCTTCTTGGACTTAACAAGTATGTGTGTGGCTATATCAATTTTAGATCCCCAGGATCCAAGGTGTAGTGCTGGCTTGCATCATTTAATCTTCCATCACTGCAAGGGAGTGATCCCACTGAGAGAGATTTATTAATAAGCACATGTACTTTGCTGCTAAAAAGCCATTGAACCTTTTTAAAAAAAATGGTTAACATCTGTGTGCTGCTGTGAATATATCCATATATATATATATATATATATATATATATATTTTTTTTTTTTTTGGTGGTACGCAGGCCTCTCACTGTTGTGGCCACTCCCATTGCGGAGCACAGGCTCCGGACGTGCAGGCTCAGTAGCCATGGTTCACGGGCCTAGCCGCTCCATGGCATGTGGGATCTTCCCGGACTGGGGAACGAACCCGTGTCCCCTGCATCGGCAAGCAGACTCTCAACCACTGCGCCACCAGGGAAGCCCCATATATATTTTTAATCCTCCTTTAAAACCTCTTTGGTTCCTGCCAAAGACCAACCCTCCTTTAAGGAAACTTTCTTTATGAGCTTTCACTTATTTATCACTTAGCATGGACCAGGATCTTGTGCTAGGTATCTTAGACACATTATTTCTCTTAATCTGTAGAACAAGCCAGAGAGGAAAGCCTTATTAAGTCTATATTCTGGTGAAGATGCTGAAGATCAGCTAGGTTAGAGGCAGGGCAGTGGTTCTCAAAGTGCAATCCTGGATCAGCAGCAGAGGCACCTGGGCACGTGTCAGAAATGCACATTCTCAGGTCCCAGCCCAGCTCTATGCATCAAAAGCTCCAGCAGTGGGGTCCAGCACTCTCTGTTTCAACAAGCCCTGCAGGTGATTCTGTTGCATTTGAAAGTCTGAAGGGTTTGCTTACACCAGCCAGGGAGTAGTGGTGGGGACAGGGGGATGGGTTGGAGCTTGGATCTATCTGACTACAGAACAGGGTCTTTCTCAGCTAGTGATGATTTTGCCCCTTCCCACCCCCAGCAGACACTGGGTGATGTCTGGAGACATTTTTGGTTGTCACAAAGGGGATGTGGATACTACTGGCATCTAAGGGTAGAGGCCATGGAGGCTGCTAAAATTCTTCAGTGCACAGGACAGCCCTCACAACGAAGAATTAACCAGTACAAAATGTTAGTACTGCAGAGGTTGACAAAAGCTAGTCTACAGTTTCATGCTGCCTTGTGAAAAGACACTTAAAAGGAAGATAAAGTGAGGGAGAGGAAGAAGAGAGAAAAAAGAGGCCAAGAGGGGAGAAAGGGAAGAAAGAAAGAGGAGGATATTGAGAGAGGGAGGGAAGGAGGGAAGGAGGAAGGGAGGGGGCTAAATGATGGATTTGGAGAGCAGCCAGTGGGAAGGCCTGTCCTGCCCTTGGATGTCCGGAAACTGATGACCAAAATGGCCATTTTAAAATCATTGTGCTGGAGCCTGGGAGCTACACAGAATGGAAACGAAATACGTCTTCAGTATATCATACTTAGTGGAACTTCTGGATGTGAAATGTACTTACAAAATAATGTGGCATTTCAAAAGAATATTGTCCTCTGATAAGCCAGGGTCTGGAACCAGAAAGAATATATCTCTATGGACAATCACCAGACTGTAACAGCCAATGAATGTGGTTCGTAACTTGCAGCTGCTGTATTTATTTCAGCATGTTAACATCGAGACGTGTGTCACCTTACCAAATGCCTTTAATATTTTCTTTCGCAGCGTGCGCTCGAGTCAGCAGCCTTTCTCTCCCCTCTCTGCCGGCTCCATCTCACACCCTCAGTCTCTCTCTCCTCCCTCAATGCTTCTCTCCTCTCCTATTTATGGCCCTTCCATCTTCCTCGTTTCTCTCTTCCCTCCCTGTCTTTAGTCTTTTATCTCCCTGCCTCCTGTCAATCTCTTTCTCTCCCATCATTCCTCTCTCTCAATTTTTTCCCATCATCTTCTCTTTGTCCTCCCTCTTTTCTTCTTCCCCAACTTCTCAATCTTTCTATTGAATTTTTCTCCACTTTTCTCTGAATCATTCTTCTTTTTTTTTCCCTGCTCTTGATCCCATTCTCTCTCCCCACTTTCTCTTTGTGCCTTAGTTTTTCTCCCTCTCCTTTCCTTGCACCTTCAAAGTTCCAATCCTTTCCCTGGCCCCTCCTTTGCTCCTTCCATCCCCCCCTTACCGCTATCTGTCTCAGTAAAGCCTTATCCAGTGCATTGCCTTCTAGTAAAGGGCCTCCTTTTCAGTAACAGGTGTAAGGATGCATGCTTCTGGAAAGGGAGTATTGTCACCTTGGGGGAACAGGGGTCATCCCCAATGTGAAGGCATGAAGACAGGAGATGATCCCTCTGCAACCGAGGAGCGCTATGGCCTTGTTTCTGATGGTGGTGGGCATAATAATGACTCCCAAAGATATCAAGTCCTAATCTCTGGAACTTGTAAATGTTACCTTATAAGGAAAAAGGGTCTTTGAGATGTGATTAAGGTAAGGACTTGGAGATAGGGAGATTATCCTGGTGGACCCTAAATGCAAACATTGTGTTCTTTTTTTTTTTTTTTTTTGTGGTACGCGGGCCTCTCACTGTTGTGGCCTCTCCCCTTGCGGAGCACAGGCTCCGGACATGCAGGCTCAGCGGCCATGGCTCACGGGCCCAGCCGCTCCACGGCATGTGGGATCTTCCCGGACCGGGGCACGAACCCGCGTCCCCTGCATCAGCAGGCGGACTCTCAACCGCTGCGCCACCAGGGAAGCCCCATTGTGTCCTTTTAAGAAGGAGACAGAGAGAGGTCAACACAAACCCAGAGGAGAAGGGGATGGGAAGATGGAGGTAGAGATTGAAATGAGGTGACTACAAGCCCAGAAGTGCTGGCAACCCCCAGGAGCTAGAGGATGCAATGCAAGGAACAGATTCTCCTCTCCAGTCTCTAGAAGGAGTGCAGCCCTGCGACACCTTGATTTCTACACAGTAACACTGATTTCACACTTTTGGCCTCCAGAACTTTAAGAGAATAAACTATTGTTGTTATAAGCCACCAAGTTTATGGTTATTTTTTGCAGCAGGCACAGGAAACTAACATGCTGACCTTGAGTCTTAAGCCATCCCAGACACAAAGGTCTGAGTTTGGAGACTGTCTCTTCTTTTCTATTAGTCTGTGACTCTCTGCTTGGCTGATGAATTGACAGGCCCTCCGTTATAATCTTAGAAGACTTTTTTCTTTTAAACTTGTGGGCACTTTGCATATTTTGGTATCTGTAGATTATGAATGAATTCTATAGTTCTTAAATATAGTACATTTCTAAACCTACCTATTTTCAGCCACTTTATACCTATCCATCAGCCTGAAATCCACATTCTTTTCTTCCATGGTCTACTAGGATGTAGCTCTGAGTCCAACAGACCTGGCTTATGGCTCATCATCTAGGAGATGTGCATAGCTATTATATCTCTCTGAGTCTCTGAATCATTATCTATAAAGCAGGGATAAAAGCTTCTCTTTAGGTACCCAAGGCAAAGAAATCAGCAGAGAGAATGCAAGGCACATTATATAGGGAGACCCACAACATCTTAAATAAACAAGTACTTTGATGCCAAATGACACAGAGCATATAGAGAACATTAGAGAACATATATCTAACAAGCAAACAAATAAATAAAAAATGAGAGTTTGGACCCAGACAGACCTGGGTTTGAATTCTAGTTCAACTACTTACTAGTTTTCTAAATTGGGGCTAGTTAGTTATCCTTTGAATCCTTTTCCTTATCTGTAAAATGGGGACCGTACTATCGAGTGTATTGGTTTATTGTTGGAAGGATTAATTAAGATGCATGGAAGGGCTCATGACAGTGTCTGGCATATAGTATGTTTATGATGATGAGTATTAGGAACAAACCTCATCATATGTGTGTTCATTTTATTATCTGTATCTTCCTGGAAAAATCCCTTAAATACTTGGAGCCTTAAGTGCCCCAACCATGACAGAGGGATACCTGCCCTCCGTCACTGGTAATTGTAAGGGTTTGACGAAGTCACACGTATTATAGTGGCTGGCAACAGGACCACAGCACAGCCACTGTTATACGATGGGCATCATCTAGTTCCTTTCTAGTTCCTTTCTTCTTCCGACTGTCTAGTATATAGTGCTCTTCTGCGCTTCACTGATGAAAGAAACCTCAAAGAAGAAACTTAAGTTTAATGGTTTCCCTTTCCTGACATGTTTTGGATAGCTGGCCCTCAGTTTTATGGACATCCAATCGACGTTCTTTAAAATGTGCGTTGCGGTGGGAGAGACTTCATTTTCCCAGACAATTCTTCATTTAGACAAAGTGCTCAAGGATTTCTTTAAAAATGCCTTTAGCTACTTTCTTCTGAAATAGGATTCAAATGTGGAAACGGTCATTAACCCAACTTGTTAGGGCCCCTTTGATGACAGGAATTACACCTGTGTGGGTCAGGACTGCTCTGCTCTTTGTGTGTGGGTTTCAGCATTCAATCTGCCTCTCCCGCACCCTGGGTCCGTGTCAGTGCCTTCAACTTAGATTGAAATTCCACTGGGTCATTGCTTTCTGACTGGCATCTGTGGATGCTTCCCATGCAGGGCGGCCACAGGGGAAATGCTGCCAGTCATCACTGTCAGATGACTGCTCAGAGCACCTGTTGGCCTGGAAGTTTACAAACAGGAAGCAGAAACTGACATGGCCCATTTTCACAGCCCCTGTCTAGTTTTGCTCTGCCTGGTTCTAGGTCCAGAATCCATCTCTCTTTTGTGCCAGCCTGTCTTCCTTGGCCACCCCCCAGCTCAAGGCTGAAAGATGGGAGGTGGGGGTCAAAGACCAGGTAACTAAATTAGCATATGTAATTCATCCAAGACCTAGTGCTAGGCCATCGGACACTCTGCTTTTGAGATGGAGATAACAGACTCCTGCCAAGGCAGAGGAGCTACAAAAAGAATCAGAACCTAGGAGGTGGGAGAAACAGGCAGGGGAGACCAAGAGCAACACTTCATGTTGTAGAGTGATTCACAGTTTTCTGAAAGGCTCTCTCCCTTACACCCTTACGTTCATTCTGCCCAGTCACCCCAGGGGGGTCAGTAGTAATATGCATTCTTTTTCATATGTTATACATTTATCTGTGTTGATGCATGAATATTTTACAAATACATATATATTATTGTAGAAATTGTGGAATTTCTTATTGTAAAATTATTGTAGAAATTATTGTAGAAATTGAGGCTAAGTGTCCTGGCCAAGGTCACACAGCTGATTCATGGCAGAGCTGGGATTCAAATGCAGCTCAGACTCCATGGCAGGCCAGGGTTGGGGATACTGTGCCACTTGCCATTGGAAGCTCTTGGTTTATCTCAAAGTCCCCAGCCTCAATCCAGGGGCCAGCAGAAGGACACAGGTGGGGCTTGCTGGACACACAGTGGGAAGCAGAGGGCTCAGTAGTTTCTGGATGGAGCATCTTATTAAGAATGGTTGAGGGGCTCTGTGGCAAGCCCAAAGAAGAAAACAACTACGATGCAATCAGAGTGGACCTGGGCAGCTTCCACTGGCTGGGACATTGCTCAGGGCAGAGGCAGTGGAGCAGAGGGAGCCAGATTGCTGGAATTCACCTCTCTGGTTTTTCCACTAACCAGCTCTGCAAGCTACTTAAACTCTCTCTACCTCAATGTTCTCATCTGTAGAATGGGGGCAATAATAATAATTTAAAAAAAGGACTATCCTTATAGAATTGCTAGGATGATTAAATAATGCATCTAAAGTTCTTAGAACGGCGCCTGCAGCAGGCCAACTCTTCTCTCCCAAGCTGGTTTTTATAAACAGGTTCATTTAGGACTGGTCGAGCTTTTCAGGCAGAACTGCCATCCTGCAGGCTGCACAAGACCTGCTCTTGGGGCACGGGCATGGCAGCACTTGGAGTGCTCTGAGGAATAGGCACACACTCCTCTCCCTGCGGGGGCAACTAACCAGTCTGCGCTCACCAGGGATTTTTCTTTAGTTGGTGATGCTGTCCTGGGCACATGTAAACTGGCGTGTACATGAGATTTCTGAGCCCCATTCCCAGGGTTCCTGATCCAGTAGGTCTGGGTGGGGGGCCCAAGAATCTGCATTTCTCACAGGGGCCCTGCTGAGCCCCCTACCCACTGGGGGAGGGGAGAACAGCCTGAGAGGCCTGTCCCCGTCTCCTCCCAGCCAGGTGTCACTGCTTACCCTCTGAGCCTCAGTTTCTCCAGCTGTAAAAGAGTGGAAGGCTCCTGACAGAGCTGTTGTGAGACTTGGAGTGAGATTATCCGGGGGAAAAAAGTGTTTACTAGCGCCTGGAGCTTAGTGAACATTTCACACATATTCGCCCAGACTGCTCTTTCACTGCCATTTCACAGACGGTTTGTGAGGAGGGGGCCGAGGCAGCCAGCGCCTGCTGCAGAGAGGTGCTCCAAAAAGGTCTCTTCAAAATCTGCTACATGCATTTCAAACCTAAAGCCAGCCTCCTGAAGAGTGGAAAATAAACACATTCACACCGACTGCCCCTACCCACACCCGGCTTTCTTCTCTTCTGACACAGGTACGCTTCCTCTCACTGACAGTACAATTTCTATCAACCTCCTCAGCCACCAGTAAGCCATCCGCTACGAGGAATCCCAGTTTTCCAGATGAGGAAGCTGAGGGTTTTTTTGTCCAACTAGGGAGAGTTTCAACATGTCCACATTTTAGTTTATAACTTTATCACAGTCCATTTTATATAGGATAGAATTCACCCACTTCAATTGCACAGTTCAATGATTTCTAGTCAGCTTGCCCAGTTGTGGGACCATCGCCATAAATCAGTTTGAGAACATTTGCATCACCCCATAAGATCCCTCGTGCCCTTGCCCTTTTTTTTTTTTTTTTCCGGTACCCAGGCCTCTCACTGTTTTGGCCTCTCCCGTTGCGGAGCACAGGCTCCGGACGCGCAGGCTCAGCGGCCATGGCTCACAGGCCCAGCCACTCCACGGCATATGGGATCCTCCCGGACCGGGGCACAAACCCGCGTCCCCCACATCGGCAGGTGGACTCCCAACCACTGCGCCACCAGGGAAGCCCCTTTCCCTTTTAAACTGGCAAGGTTGGTATGGGGGTTGGAAGGGTTGGGGGGCAGGGGTTGGTGTTATAGGCAGGGCAGAAACACGTGAGTCTGTCCAAAGACTAAGGCCAGAGTTTGAGACGCGGGGGCCCAGGGCCGGTGTCTGGGGTTGGAGTGGATCATTGTCATTCAGAACACAGGCCAATCCCTTCACAGTGCTGAGGCCCGGTGAGTGTGTGGCCAGAGGACATTGTGATTCTGATACATCTGCAACTTCAAGGGAGGCTGCTTTGAAGAGGAATCAGCAAACATACTACACCCTCGTGGGGATCCTCGGCCCGGATACCCAGACAGCCTGCTGTGGCCAGGAGGGGCTCTGTGTGCCTGGCCTTGGTGAAAAAGAAAAAAACAAATCAATGCTTCAAGATCCAAGGCCAGGGCCTCCCTGGTGGCGCAAGTGGTTGAGAGTCCGCCTGCCGATGCAGGGGATACGGGTTCGTGCCCCGGTCTGGGAGGATCCCATATGCCGCGGAGCGGCTGGGCCTGTGAGCCATGGCCGCTGAGCCTGCGCGTCCGGAGCCTGCGCGTCCGGAGCCTGTGCTCCGCAACGGGGGAGGCCACAGCAGTGAGAGGCCCGCATACCGCAAAAAAAAAAAAAAAAAAAAAAAAAAAAGATCCAAGGCCAGATAAGAATACTGAATAAGATACAAAATGCAGATCCCTTTTGATCCTTCAGGTCACAGGAGTTCAGCTGCATGCGGGTCATAGTGGCTGATTAATAATAATAGCTACCATTGTTGAGAAATTAATTCGTGGCAAGACATTGTGCTAAGAAAGCTGTGGCCCATGCATTATGACATCATTTAATTCTCACAACAGCTTTTGAGGCAGAACTACTTATTGTTCCTATTTTTTTTTTCCCTGAGAAAACTAAGGCTCAGAGAGGTTGAGAGACTTGCCCAAACACACACAGTAAGGAGGGGACCAAGTCAGAATTCAAAACCAAATCTATTTAGTTCCAAAGCCTGCCCTCTCACCACATAACGCAGCAGTGGCAGCCTAGGGACGGGGAGCCCGGGACCAGCACATCAGTGGCGTTTGGGAGTGTGTCCCATCAACCTGCTCCCTTAACCCCACCGGGAGGCCCTGGAAGGCAAGGCGCTCTTCCGCACACCTCTGGATCTCCGGCACTTGACGCCGCAGTGCCTGGCACCCAGAGGTCTCAATAAGCATTTACCAATTTAACATTGTTGAGCCTCCACCATGAGAGGTAAAAAAACACTGAAATACCCTGGCTTTGTCACTCAGAGGTTGTGTGAGTGGCAGGTTACTTCTCTGTGCCTCAGTTTCCTCCGCCAACTACAAACTGGCACTTGCCATCTGCCTCTACAGGGATTAAATCGTGAGTTGCTGCAGCTGCTGACCTTCAACACCCCCCACCACCAAAGGAGTTCAGGGTGGAGATCAGGAATGAGACACTCTGTGCTCTGGGAAAAACCGGCAGAACAGGCCTTCAGATAGTTAGATATTTTCAGGAGAAGATTTTATGAGCTCAATTCTTGCCTCTCCTCGTACCTAGGAAAGCACTAAAATCATTAACAGTGACATCTGCTCCTCGTGACTAGCAGCCAGCCTCTGCCAAAATGTGGGCTTGATGCACGTGCCCCTTCACTAACATCATATGTAACACGGACCTCCCCCGCTGCCTCTTTGGAGCAGTGTCTCAGAGCTCTCTGAAATGCTGTCTCCCAGGCTAGAGTCCTCATTTTGTCCCAAATAAAACTTAACTTACGGGCTTCCCTGATGGCGCAGTGCTTAAGAGTCCACCTGCCGATGCAGGGGACACGGATTCGTGCCCCGGTCCGGGAAGATCCCACATGCCGCGGAGCGGCTGGGCCCGTGATCCATGGCCACTGAGCCTGCGCGTCCGGAGCCTGTGCTCCGCAACGGGAGAGGCCACAACAGTGAGAGGCCCGCGTACCGCAAAAAAAACCACACAAAAAACCTTTAACTCACAACACTCACATTGTGCATGTTTTTTCAGTCAACATCTCATAAGTCAACTAAAAAAAAAAGAAAAAAAAGGAAGGAAATGGAATCATCAGCTTCAGAGGATTGTTGTGAGAATGAAACGTGCTTAGTATCTAGTGTCATAAAATCAGCGCTCAGTAACTGCTAACTCTTACAAGTATTAAGAGTATCCCTTCCCCAGAGATTTCAGCTCATATAGGCAAATCACCTCAGCAAAGGGTCAGAAGGAGAAAGTAGCTGAGACAGGACCTGAGTTCCTATCTCTGGACCCCAAAGGACTCCAAGGCTTTTTCTTGACCTTACAACACTCAAGAAGAAATGTTTGTTGACTGACAGGCATGCTGGGACGCTAACCTAGAGCCAGAAGAGATGTACGCGTACAAACCAGGTCCCAGAGCGCCCACGTCCACCACAGGAGAGACTGCGTGGGCAGCTCAGTGGGTCCAGGACACGGGGGACTCCTTACCTACTCCGTGAATCCCAAGCCTCCAGAAAGGATGCTCGCTCTCCCACACTGAGTCCCTCTTGCAAGCAATTGCAAGCAAGTCCCTGTCTCTGTCTTCTCTCCCTCAGGAATGTTCCTGTGAAGGTGAAACATGTGAATTCTGAAAGGGAACAGTGAATAGTTGCTCTTGTGCATTGTTATGCAAATATAACACAAATTGGAGTCTTAAATCTGGCCCTAATGATGCCATCCTGCTTTGTCTTCCAGCTTCCCTGACACCCATTCTGAGATGCAGTGTACGGATGTTAGTTTATTATGTACACCAATAACTCACTCTCTGTCTCAGCGAGGTGGGCTCTTGGCAGCCACCATCGCAGCCCTGATAGCGATGGAATGTGCCCCCTTGAAAGATGTGATTTAAGCTCTTCGCAGCCCACAATTCAAGCTTTCTTTTATCAGGGCCCAAGAGGCAGCTAATCGCGCGACGGAGTGACGGCAAATCCAGAAACAACGCAGATCCCACAAAGAGGCTGATTAAAAGCTTACTTGAAATTTGGAAAATAATAATTTTTAAAAATGATAACATTAAAAAAAACCCTCAAGATGCACAAAGAAAACCAATTTAGTTCGAGCCAATCCTTCATCCACAGAAGGATTAGAAGAAAGGTTTTGCTTTAGACTAAATGTGGAGCCGGCTTTGCAGCCAAAACATAGAACGTCCCGCTAATTATTCTTTCAAGCTTCAACATGTACTTTATTAATCTTTTTCCCACTTTAACAGCCACAGATGTAGACTTAATTCAGTGCGTAAGCAACAGAACTTGTTTAAGTTCAGCATGTCAGCTGCATCTTTGGTGTTTGCCGCTCAAGGGTGGCTGATATAGGCAGGGCTCAGACATGGAGAACACGTCAGTCATATTTGGCATTATCTTTCCAGAAGATAACCTGTCTTTAGCATCTCCTGGCCAATGTACTCAAGACAGAATGGTGTGGAGTCTTTGGAGAGTTGCTCAAAGGAAAAGAGACAGCTGAAGGAGGAATAAAAGCAATGATGATACATAACAACCTCTCTTACCTAAGTATCTAGATGTTCATTCCTCATGATGGACCCAAAAGAAAAACAGTAAAATAGACAATATGATTAAATAGCAATTACCTGGAAGCTAAACACTTATAAAGTTCAGATTTATTTGTACGTTGTGGGGGCCATGTTCTACTTCACTCTTTCGTGTATCTACCCATCCATTTATGCATTTATAATTGAATACATTATATTACTTTATCATTGTAATACCTACAGAGTCGATATTGAGTACCTACTATGGGTCAAGCACTGGGTATGGGAGCTAGGCAAGTAACATACAAATATCCTATTCTTTAGGAGAAGGAAGAAGAAGAATCACCATGTACCGACTGCCTGCTATGTGTTAGACACTGTCCAGAGAACTCTCAGTAACCCTCATACCCTGAGAGGTAGACATCAGCTTCATTTGAAGGTAAGAGATCTGAAGCTTGGAAAGTTTGACTAACCTGTCCAAGATTACACAGCTAGGATACAGTGGAGCAGGATTCAAATCCAGAACCACCAAGATCCTAACTCAGGATCCTTTCCAATCCCAAATTAGAAATTCTTAGGATTTGTGGATCATGTGATAAACAATTGTAATGCAAGGTGAAAGTGAACATTGCTTAAAAAACAAGGGGATAATGCATTTGGAAACTTAGAGGAAAGAAAGAATATAACCAGTTTGTGGAGGTAGGGGGATTCGGGAAGGATCTCTAGAGCAGGAAGTGGTTGACCTAAGTCTTGAGAGGTTAAGCATATAGGGATTAACATTAAAAAGGACATTTATAGAACAGGAAGCAGCTTGAGCAAAAACATGGAGGCTGGAAAGCATGGATTACATTCAGGGAAATCTAAGTAGTTCTCAGTGCAAATAAAGACAGATGATAAAAAATAAGTGTAGAAATGAAGTAAGGGATCAGACTGCAGAACTTCCGATGTTACACAAAGTATTTTTCTCTAAAAAAAATGCCAAAGAAAATTGGTTCCATCTCCTACCTATAGTAAACTTAGAGAAATGCTTAGTTTTATACCAATCTGAGACATATTAATGCACCTCAAACCAAATCTCCTTGTTGTATACATTCAAGTCCCAGCAGGGCATCCAGTATCAGAAGACCCGAGTTCAAGTTCTAGTCCTTGAGCTCATCAACTCAACCCTGAGCATGTCACCTTATTTTGTTATAGCCATGTGGTGGTGCTTGATGATTTACATTCTTCCAAAAGACTCACAACCATAAAGGCTGGCCAGGTGAAGTATCATGAGCCAATCACATAGTAGGACTATTAATGGGAACATTTACATAATACCCATTATGTATTTATTTATCCACATGTATTCCAGAAATGATGTGTACACACCTACAAACACAAGCTAAGCCCAGAAACCACAAAGGTTCTCTCATTTCAACCCCAGAACAGCTCTGAAAGTTAGAGAGCATTATCCCACTTTACAGATGAGGAAACTGAGAACCCAAGAATTTGACAGCTAAGTCCAAGATCATAGTTCTAGAAAGTGGGAACACACAGTTATCCGAAATCTAGTGTTCTTTCCAATATACTACCATTGCCTCATTACCATAGCCATTTAACTTACTCTTGGTTCTCAATCTGTGTGTTCTGGAACATTTGAGAAATGTCCAGCTAAACAATGTCCCAACTTCATTTTTGTTATATACTACATACTGTCAGAGAAATGCTAAAATAAGGGCGTTGTGCAGGGTATCATATATCATTGGGATTCATCCCACCTATTTTACAGGATATATGATTGTTTATAGGATAAAGTGTTGTTAGGAGGATAAAATGAAACCATGTATGTGAAGATCTTTGGGAAATATAAAGTATTGTAAGAAAAAGGCTCTATTCACCTTTCAGAGGAAATGTTAAAAACATGTCTTTAAGATAATTCGTTTTTAGCTCACTTGTTCTCTTCTTCCCACTACTATGATATAAACTCCCCGACAAGCTGAAAGCATACTCTACTTGCCTTTGACATCATGATAGCACCCTGAATAGCTCATATTTCCAAGAAACTCAGTTCAGTAAATTAAATGATAATCCATGGTGTTTAATTATGATGATGATGATCGCTAGAATTTGTTGAGCACTTACCATGTGCCAGGCATTATGTTACATGTTTGGTATTTGTTAATTCTTATGATTTCTCTAACAAGCCTTGGAGCTAGCTACTATTATTTCCCCCAGTTTCCAGATAAAGTAACAGGCAGAGAGAGGTGACATGGATTGCTAGTCCGTAGCCGGACTGGGATTCCAGGTTTGGCAGTCTGGCATGTGTCCCCAGGGCTACCCTCTGTTAACAACTCTTATCCAGAAGGTGTGAACAGTCCTGAACGGTTCATAGGCTCCATCACACCCATTCCCTTATCTAATCCTTATAACAACCCTATAATGTAGGCAGGATTATTCCCACCTTGGAGATGAAAACACCAAGGCTCCAGGCCACACACTTGATTGGAAAGCAGCTGTATTCTTTTATTACAGAAAGAAGCATTATGTTTCGCCTTCACTCAGGAAAAAAAATATACATATCTGAAAAATTCCAGGAATTCTCAGAGCTATTACAGAGTCTCTTGCTATAAACACAACAGAACCTTCTTCAAAGTATCACGCATGCTTGGAAGAGCGCACACATAAAAGTGTAATTTGAACACTTGTCGGTTTTACCCCCTTGTTGCAAGAGAAGAAGAATGTTTATGCACCGAAAAAAAAAATCTAGCTGCATTTCCCAGTTTAATTAGTTTTGTCAAGTGCCTGCAATGTGATTTCCATATTAATTTCCCCATATCCCATTTCAGTTTCTTTATATTCCACTTCAATTATTTGCTTAAAAATTGAGAGAGGCACAATGACTGTGTTCAAATTCCACTCCACTCAACTAACATTTACTGATGTTCCATCCTGCCCTGGCCCTGCAGAGCTGTCGGCAACACAGCCCACGTGTTTCCACTGCCCCTCTGGTGCCCATCACAGACATCCCTCGTGGTCAGTGCACCTCCCTACCACATACCTAGCCTGGGAAGGCGAAATCTCAAAATCTTTCTCAGCAGGGCTTTGCAGACAATCACTGCCAACTGATTGAAGCTGAAACGGGGAAAATAAAAGCTATTTGCCATCCTAATGTTCAACATTTTCTTGCAAATTCCCTTCTTTAATTCTCACTACCTCCTTTAATGAAGGTAGTGGTATCTCCATTTTTACACACAAGATAACTGGCTCACAGAAGTGATAAGTCCTACCTAATGTTAGATATCACACCAATAAGAAGTCTCCCTGGCCTCTTAGATTTAGTGTAAACCTCGCCAGGGCTTTACTTTCTGATGGCTTGTGGGCCTGGCCCAGCCTGGGTCTACTTTCCCAGCCTCTAAAGGGGAATGCAAAAGGGAGTAGGAAAAAACAGTCTCTACCAGGTTAGACTAATCCTGGGTGGTACGTATTCTCACATTAGCCTGTGGAGCAACCTTTAGTCTGTATTTTATAAATGAAATTGTCAGATCTGGAAGGAGTCCAAGTGATTAGTCCCAACTTTTCATTTTAAATCAAGGTCCAACATCATCTCATTTAATCTTTATATCGTTAGTCTTTTTTTTTTTTTTTTTTTTTTTTTTTTGCGGTACGCGGGCCTCTCACTGTTGTGGCCTCTCCCGTTGCGGAGCACAGGCTCCAGACGCGCAGGCTCAGCGGCCATGGCTCACGGGCCCGGCCGCTCTGCGGCATGTGGGATCTTCCTGGACTGGGGCACAAACCCATGTCCCCTGCATCGGCAGGTGGACTCTCAACCACTGCGCCACCAGGGAAGCCCTATATCGTTAGTCTTTGAAGTAGCCATTATTATCCTCATTTTACAAGGAAGGTGAGGCACAGGGTGGTTAAGTGATTTGCCTAAGGTCACACAGCTAGCTTAATGACATTGAAGATGCCAACTCAGATCTTTCTATCTTATAAGCCTGAATATTTACTGAATTTTTTCCTGATTTCCTCTCTTTTCCTCCTAGAACATAAATATTTAAGGTAATCAAACAAAAGTAGTTGATTTCTTATTTCACATCCTTTCTCTTTCACCTCCTCCTAAAAATGTTTGAGCACGTACCTCTATTTTTAACAAATATAAGACTGCATGTTTATATATTTAACAAATGTTCTCTGAGCCTTATATAGTGACTGTGGGATAAGAACTGAGTCACAGACAGTTTCTGACCCCAGGGAGGTTATGGTCTGGTGCGAAGAGGACTGACCAGCCAGAAGACAATTAAAACACAGTGTGATTCTGACAGCAGAGATACAGGGGTTGGGGAAGCACAACAACTGAGTTCTGGATCTACTAGCAATTAACCAGGGCAATTAACATAGCTGCTGAAACAAACAACCCTCAAACCTCATGGCTTAGCCCAGCAAAGGTTTACTTCTCACACCACAATGTGAAACGTGTTGAGAGGCTCTATTCCACAGGGTGACTCAGGGACTCCGGCTCTTCCATCTTCTATCTCTGTCATCCCTGGAGCCTCTTCAGAGTCCTCTGCTGGTTGCCCCCATCTGGCCCACAATGAGCAGGAAGAGAGAGGGTGGGGCAGATTGTGTGAGAAGGTTTAGAGCCAGGCCTGGATGAGAACTACATCCCACATGCCACTGGCCATCTAGCCAGTCTTGCCTCTGGGGTGTAGACTGACTAGATGCTTACTGTTCCTCTTCCTTGGTGCACAAGAAGACTACACTCCCCAGCTTTCCTTAGAGGTAGGGGCCATGTGGCTGGGTTCTGGCCAATGGAATGCCCCTGAGTCCCCCCCCCCCCTTCAAGGAGCGTCCTCTAACCCACTTTGGTGAGAAATCAACTGTTGTTGTGTTAAGCCACTGGGATTTTAGGATTATTTGTTACAGTAGCTTTTGCTAAATTATCCTGGCTAATAAAGATCCCATTTCCTTTACTCTAAAATGGAAATAATAGTGCCCTGCCATGAGGATCAAATAACGAAATGGGTGCAAAAACTCCCAAGTGATCTAAAGTAGTATGGTTACCATTATTCATTTTACCCTAGAAAAGCAGTTGGCATCCCAGAAATAGAGATAGCAAGGAAAGCTTCTCTGATCCATGCTGGACAGGAGATCCAGGCTCTTCCAGAGACCACAGCAGCACTGACCTGAGCCATACACTCCACAAAGACAGTGGAGTTTTGCCTTGGGCTTCTTCCTTTAATAATAACAACCCTGTACACGTGCACTGATTCCTTAATTAAGACATGACTGATCGTCAAAGAGTATGTCAGATGGTAAATGTCAGACACAGTCATGGTAAGATTCCTTCCCATACGTCTGGATAGTTGTTTTCAACCCACAGCTGCTCCCTGCTTCTGTCCTATTGCCCCCATTTTAGGTAATTAATGTTAATAACCATTAATGGTGTGCTGGAGCTGCTCACACCAGGTGAAGACAGTGTATACTGGCTCAGTTGTGTACATCGCCTCCCAACTCCTGTTAGCTTGAAACCAGCCATGGGGGCAGTGCTACACCACGGAAATCAACAAATGGGCAAATCATGCTATTTTTCATTCATTTTTTTCTTTTTACGAGAAAGCTGCAGTGTAAAAATTTACCAGCACAGCACTGATAGTAATGGAATTAATAATAACAACAGTAATAGTAATAATAATGATAGCATCTGTCATTTCCTGAATGCTCTCTATGTGCCAGGGCTCCAGACTTAATAAATGAAATATGTATAACTTCACTTATTCTTCATAACACCCATGCAAGTCGATGTTACTGCGTTATTGCTACTCCAACATGGAAACTGAAGTTCAGAGAAGCTAAGTAACTTGCTGAACGACACAGAGCAATGAATGGGAGAATCAGGTTTTGAATACAGTTTTGTCTGTCTGATTCAAGGCTCATATTATTTCTACCCTGTTACATTAGATAAAAGGAGAGCTTGAGCTTCAAAATTAAATTCTTAAGAGTTATTAAAAGTTTGTTTCTACCCAGAAAGAGGAAGAATAATAAAATACCTAAAATACCTCTGCCTTTGTCTAAGGTTACACAGTTTTGTAAAAACACTCACACGCTGTGGATATCAATCCACTAGCAGTCGCTGTGGGTGATTTTAAGCAGTCATTGCCTTGCTGTTTTGGCAGGATCGGGAGGCTGACTCCATGCAGTTGGGTAATTTGCCCTGCACCCAACAAGGATGGCAGGTGCAGTCAGGGCTCCTAGGCGCTGGGTCTTCCAGCCCACTGCTTGGTTTGGGGACTTGGAAAATCAAACTGCAATTATATCTTGTCCCCATAAATTATGATTGCTTGTTTATGAGTCTGCCTCGGACCGTCCCACATGCGTCTCCTGACAGAGAATTTAGCGGTCTTCCATCTCCGTGCCTCCGGAGTAGAGTGTGGCACTTGGTGGACGTTTTATAACTATTTGTTTAATGACTGACTGATGGATGTCACGGAACTGAGGGAATGGACCTGCCTGACTGAATGGGGGAGGGATGGAACATGGATGCTGACAGGGAAAGTCCTCCCCCCAGAGGAAGGGACAACAGAAAAGAAGAAGGAGGAAGGGGACATGGAACAGGGAAGCGCTGGTCATCAGAGAACAACTTCAGCCTCTTTTTGGCATTTGCTCAGGACCTGTGCTAAGTTCAGCCCTCACAAACCTATTGTGAATTTGATGCTCCTTTTGTGAATCCGGCAAGAGAGCCAGAGTCAAACAAGAGGGAGCACTGTGGCAGGTGCCCATCCGTAGCTTGGCCTCAGCTACCTGGTCTGACCAAGGCCAAATGGAGCCCAGGGGCCTGAGACAGAGACACATGTCTTAGCCATTCTGGTCCAGCACCATCCCTTTGACTCTGCAGAACAACTGTCTTTCCTCTCAGAGTCCGCCTGGCATCACCATCTGGCCTCTGGCCCCCCTGTTGTTCATATCCCTGCAAACCTCTCTCTGCCCCGCCCCGCCCTTATCCCCTCCACACCTCTTCATACTCTTGGCTCACTTTCCCATTTCCTGTTTCTATTTTGTCCCCAGACATGCTATTTAATTCTGTTTCCTGGCTATGAAGTCTGACTTTACTCCTCAGTCACAGTTTATACTTCTGATTATGCTGCCTTTGGTCTTAACTGGACTAACATCTTGTCTAGTCCAGCCCAGATGCCAAGGCTACTCCTGACAAGCCTGTCCTGGGCAGGCACCCAGCCTCCACGGCTTCTACTTTTTTCTCCATGGAGATTGTGTTGGTCATAGCATCTGTGTTCCCAACATCTATTCCTTCCCAAAAGGATTTGTCTAAGGCAGCTTTCACTCCATCCTTGTTGCACCTTAAAATTATCCAGAATGCTTTTAAAAAATCCAATATCTTGGGGCTTCCCTGGTGGCGCAGTGGTTGAGAGTCCGCCTGCCAATGCAGGGGACACGGGTTCGTGCCCCGGTCCGGGAAGATCCCACATGCCACGGAGCGGCTGGGCCCGTGAGCCATGGCCGCTGAGCCTGCGCGTCCGGAGCCTGTGCTCCGCAACGGGAGAGGCCACAATAGTGAGAGGCCCGCGTACCGCAAAAAAAAAAAAAAAAAAAAAAAAAAATCCAATATCTGGGCTTGCTGCGGATTCTCTTTTTTAAAGTCTCAGGGGTTATTTAATGTACAGCTAGCATGGAGAATCACTGATCGACGCCAACCTGTTAATCCCATTTCCCTTGCAAGGGAAGGGACTGGAGACTAAACCCTGGAGCAAGAGATGGGAGAAGCAGGACTTCTGCAAGAAAGATGCAAGAAAGAGAGGCAGTCCTTTCTCAGCATCAGGATGTGTCACTTCCAGATATAAAGCAGGAAACTGTTGCTGCCACCTTGCAATGATGGGGCAAAGCCGACACACACGATGGAGAGTGAGATGGAAATTGGACACTGAGATGGAGACAGAGTCAAGTGAGATGGAAAGACCCTGGGTCCCCATCACATCCTTGAACCGAGGTACCAGCCTGACCTTGAGCCTTGTTATTTAACGAGGTTATATTGTTTTTGTTTGTTTTGTTTTTATTGAAGTATAATTTACAATGTTGTGTTAGTTTCAAGTGTACAGCAAAATGATACAGATATATATGTATGTATATCCTTTTTCAGATTCTTTTCTATTACAGGTTATTACAAGGTATTGAGTAGAGTTCCCTGTGCTATACAGTAGGTCCTTGTTGCTTACTTATTTTATATATAGTAGTGTGTATACGTTAATCCCAAACTCTTAATTTATCTCCACCACCACCCCCTCTCCCCTTTGGTAACCATAAGTCTGTTTTCTATTTCTGGGAGTCTATTTCTGTTTTCCAGCAATATGGATAAACCTAGACATGATCACATTAAATGAAGTAAGTCAGACAGAAAAAGACAAGTATCATATGATATCACTTATATGTAGAATCTAAAAAAGTGATACAAATGAGATAATATATTGTTTAAGTCAGGGGTCAGCACATGTTTTTCCTGTAAAGCAGGGGTCCCCAACCCCGGGGCCGTGGACCAGTACTGGTCCGCAGCCTGTTAGGAACCGGGCCACACAGCAGAAGGTGAGCAGCAGGTGAGCCCACGAAGCTTCAACTGCCGCCCGCATTGCTCGCATTACCGCCTGAACCGTTCCCCCGCTTCCCCGTCCCTCCACCCCCATCTATGGAAAAACTGTCTTCCACAAAACTGGTCCCTGGTGCCAAAAAGGTTGGGGACCACTGCTGTAAAGAGCCAAAAGGTAAACATTTTAGGCTGTGCCAGTCATACAGTCTCTGAAACAGGTACTCTGCCCTTATAACATGAAAGCAGCCATAACGACACATAAATGAATGGGCATGGCTGTGTTCCAATAAAACATGACTTGCAAAAATAGGCAGTGGCCTGGACGTAGCCTGTGGGCCCTAGTTTCCCCATCCCTAGTTGAAGTCATCCTGAGTCAATGTGTTTTGTTCTTTGCAGCTGATGGTGTCAAGTGATACAAGGATGATTTCCCAAAGTTAAGGCTGCATTACTGACCCCCTCCACCCAGCTGAACCCCATATGCGCAATTGTATGTATCTGTTAGTCATATCCTCCTTGTGTCCTGTAGACACTTACTCAAAACTGATCTCCTCTTCCCCACATCCATCTCTGGGTCTGCTTTTCCTCCTGCATTCCCCACTTAGCAAGTGGCGCCAGCACCTTGAGCTGCTCAAACTAAAACCCCCTGAGTCATCTCTATTGCCCCTGTCGTCATTAGTCAACCAGCCATCATGTCCCATCCATCCTACCTACAAAATATTTCTCAACCCTCCATCCATCCAATAGTACTTCCTATGTGCCAGGCGCAATGCCAGGAACTGAGAATAAGAATACAAGGCACAAAGTAGATAGGATTCTCGATGTACAATAAACAATAGCCGGTACCTGCCATTACTCAGAACCTCCTACGTGCCAGGCTCTGCACTAGGCACGCTACAGTAAGAACTCTGATCTTCAAGGTACACTTGCATGCACACGGTGTTTTCTCTTATTCATAGATAAAGAAACTGAGGTTAAGAAAGACTGAATCACTTGTCATGGTCACAGTGGCATAGTGACACAGTGTAGCAGCACCAGAACAAAGCCCAGGCCCTCTTCACTACCCCTGTCCCCTGCTTGTCCATCCTTGGACTGGGGTGGCTTTCTGGACCATATTGTCATTTTGGGAATTCTTGATCAGTGAGTACCTAGGATGACACCTGGCTCTCACTTTGGCAAAAAGCCCATGACAAACATCTCATCAGCATAAGAGCTGTGCAATTAGGCACAGGCTGTTAAAACACTCATGTTGGAAACCAACTGCTCTCTGCCACCTGTGCCCAGGCAGAGCTTTCTCCTGGAAAACGCCAAAAACCCAAGTGCCAGGGGATGCAGAGGCTGGAGATGCTCAGCAAGATGCTCTTTCCAAAGGCATGCTCTGGCTGCTTCTGCCCTGTCATCTTCCTTGTCACACTGCCAATTTGGAGATAGGATGCTGATTAGAGA
Organism: Mesoplodon densirostris; assembly: GCF_025265405.1. Lineage (NCBI taxonomy): Eukaryota > Metazoa > Chordata > Mammalia > Artiodactyla > Ziphiidae > Mesoplodon > Mesoplodon densirostris. Next base: position 50,590,099 of record NC_082662.1, read on the forward strand.
AACAGCCCTAGAACCAAGCAGACCTGGCTTTAAACCCTGCCGAGGCCTCAGGCAAGTCAGCAAATCTCTCCTTGCTCCTGCCTCACCTCTAAACTGGAATAATGCTACCTAGCTACCTGGGTGATCCAGGGCGTAGGAGTCAATGAGGTTTGTGAAGAAGGGAAAGTATGGTGCAGACCTGAGCCAGGGCTCAGTGAGTGGCAGCCATTTTCCCTGCTGTGGTCGCCAGGGTAATAGGCTCCCAATTGGAGGCACCCACTTGGAGGCCAAGTGGGGCTGGTAGAGGAGACTATGTATATGGAGGACCTCGCAGCGGCTCAGGAGTTTCAGCCCAATGCAGATGGAGCCCCAGCCCTCCTCGGGGCTGCTGCCTTCCCCATTTCAGATGTTCTGCTCACTGCTTCATGGGCATATGACATTGAATTATCACTGTCCTGCAGGATAATCATCCCCAACTTACAGGTAAAGATAATGAAGTTCAGAGAGATTAAGTAACACCCTACAAATGGCCAGTAGTAGACTTAGGACTTGAGCCTAGGTTTTCAAGCTCCAGAGTTAAAGCATTTAACCATGCCACCATTCTGGTTCCCATCTTCAGACCCTGCCCTGCTTATTATCAGGTGGGTGGTTGACGGTTCTCTCACCACCATGAGTAGTCCTTGTCTTATGCAACGTGTCTCCCTAACCTGTTTAATTCACCAGGTCCCCCAAATTTGGGGCTCTCCCTCATTCTCTTCAGCAGCACCCCGCCTCCCCAGCCAGGTATTGAAGTAACAGCCAGTGTCTGCCCTCTTACCTGTTTAGCTAAAACTTAGAGGACTCCCATTTATAGGGCAACTAATAGCCAGGCAATTTGTTTGGCACTTTAATATAACTTATCTTATTTACTCTCTATAACAATGCCTCAGTAGGTATCATCAAGCCATTTTTCAGATAATAAAACCAAGGCTCAGAAACAACAGCTCTTGAACACCCAGGTGGAATTCAAAGGTAAGACTGATGATCACAGTGCCTACATCCAAGTGCTTTCACCCCCAACTCAGCACTCATATTCTCTCCCTCTTTCCATCTCTGTCTCTCCCCTTCTCTCCTTTCCTCCCTCCCTCTCTTACCCCTATCTCCCCCTCCCTCCTTCTCTCTCTCTTTCTGGCTTCATTCTAGTAGCTGGGGCTCTTCTCTAGCTGCCAGCATCTCTGGATCCAGCCTGTCCTAATGTCCACAGATCTTAAGAGTGCTGAGTTCCCAAACCTTGGTTGCCTAGCAATAAGCCCTACCTCCCTCTCCCTTCTGATGGCCCTCAACTTCCTCCCCAGGCTGTTCGCAGTAGACTTCCAGTCACATCTCTTACCCTTCAAGGATGTCCATCTTAACCAATGCATTTAGTATAAGGTTGCTGGCCAATAGAATCAGGGACTCACAATGGACATTTGCCCAAGGCCAGGACCTTAGAGATACAGCTGGCAAGAAAAGGCCTGGGGGCCAGCTGACCTGGAACTTCCAGGACCGGGAATTTACTTGACCAATGTTCACTGGGTATTCAGACTCTAGTCATAATGTACATTTGTAGCTCCACCAAGAAGCACTCTATGGGTTTTGTGATACGGTACCCTCTGCCTGGGCCCATCCCATCCTCACCACACTTCAATATTTTTTTTTGTCTGGCAAACTCTCACTCTTGATCCTTCATTCCATACGAAACTTTGTCCCCATCTCCGTGTCTCAGGTTTGAGTTCGTCTTTGTGCTCTTATACCGAGCACTAACTTCCATCAACTACTCATTAGGTAGTACTGGACATTTCTATGTGCATGGCTGTCTCTTCTGTAAGCCTATAAGTTCGGCAAGGGCAAGTCGTGTGGATTCCACAGATCGTGGTACAATGCATGGAATCCAGTGAGTGTTTTTAGACAGAAAGGCAACAGAGGAGAAGAAGTAAGAGAGAGAAGGAATAGAAAAAGGGAGAAGAGCGAGAAGGAGGGGAGGCAAAAAAGAAAGAGGAAAGAAGTTAGAGAAGAGAAGCAAGAGGAAAGGTAGGAGAATGAGAAAAATAAAGCAGAGGGAAGAACTGAACACAACCTACTGCCCTGGGTCTTAGAAGGGGGCACAGAGATGAGTAAGACCAAGTCCTTATTCTAAGAGAGTTCACAGTCTCCTCAGAGAGGCAAAGTCAGGGAGTGATGAAGAGAGTCTGGGGAGCAGGCACAGCAGTGCTGTGAATTGGAATAAGTCAGTCGCAAATTCCAAATTGGGACACGGCCTGTGTATGGTAGGAACTGGTTTTAAATCCAGTTGTTGGTCGCATCAGTGGCATCTTCTTCTGGATTTGGTGACAGTGATGAGGTTAGAGCCAGGCTAGACATGGCTTAAGTAGATAAATTCTTCTTTCCTACAATCTGATCCAGAAAGCCTGAAATGCCTGATGTACACTGCCTAGTACAGTGCCTGGCACACAGTAGATGCTGAATATTTGTGGGATAAATAGATAAAAGCATAAAATGATTAAGGAACAGAGGAGCTTACTTTGAGCATCTCGTAGGCACATTACATGATTGTTGAATGACTAAAGGAATGAGTACAGTGTGATTCCTGATACCTACCCCAACGCCCGGCACATAGTAGGTAAACACGTGTTGAATGAACAAATTTCAACAGGGGCTTCGTCATCATCTCAAATTGCCAACCCAATCCCCCATCCCCTGCCTGGATCTAAAGGCAAAGGGAGGCACTTTTAAACATTTCTCAACAAGCTGATGTTTGCTGCATTGCACACAGACTAGCGAGGTCTCAGGCTGCCTTGGTTAAATGACACAGAGTTTGAAGCCTTACTATATAGTTGTTTGTTTCTCTAAGAGACTGAAACATGTCCCAGAATATCTGAGTCAATGTACCTTTGCAAACATGTTAGTACACATTTCACTTGACCTTCAATCCCTATTTAAATCCTTCTTAATCACTTTTCTGGAATCAAAACGTGTTAACTGGTTTCATAATCATTTCCAGTTTCCAAACCCCAGTGACATTTCTCCCTCCTCCAGGCCCTTCCTAGCCTTCCCTGAGAAACTCAAAGCAGTACCCAGTTATCAAATTCCTGTGGACAAGGCTCAGGGTAGAGATGATGCATAAAGGAGAAAAATTCCAGTTGTGTAATGACTGCCTTGGAGATTAGGCAGAGGCCAAAGGTGTCATCTGAAAATATTATTATTATAGGGAGAGGCAATGTAATATAATGGAAAGGTCATGGGATTTGGACTTAGAAGACCTCTACTTAAATCTCAGCTTCCCCACACATTGGCTGCATGACCTTGAACTAGTCACAGTATGTCTGGGCCTCAGTTTCTCCGTCTAAAAAATGAATGGTCCAGATATAATAACCTCTAAGATGACTCCCAGCTCTAATATTATGGGATGTTAAAATGGCTCAGGACATTCCGATGGCCAAAAAATGAAGGGTGATTCATACTACTAGAGCAATTCATATTTTATTTATTTTTAAATTATGGGAAAGTTCTTTTGGTCAGCGATAGAAGCCCCATTCCCTGCTGGAACAAATGCCCAAGACTTTGAAGCTATAACATTAGATATTAAATTTAGAAAATAGAAGGGAATAAAAGTGTGCTTTCCCATTTACAGCCTTATTAACAACTTTTACGTTGTCAATAATGTGGTCCACTTTTCAACCCCAGAAGGCAAGAAAATATTTAACACAGGAAGAAGAGAATAAATAAAATTTATTGCCTATGTACTATTAATTACTATTTATCCAATGCCTACCATAAGTTAGACATGAGGTCAGCAATATTTCTTCTGCTAACTCACTTCATATCTACAACTGCACCATGAGATAGGCATTGTTTTCCCCATTTTGCAGATGAGATGCCTGAGACTCAACAGGATGTGACTTTCCCAATATAATATAACCAGTAAGGTAAATGTGAGCCCAGGTCTGTCTGATACTCTGACCAATATTTTTCCTATTGTATCATTTTTGAAATATTCCTACTGAGTAGAGAGCTCCCCATTGGTGGGACTAATCAAGCATCAATTAGAGATGCTGTAAGAGGGATCACTGTTCCAGAGTAGATCCTGAGTGGTTAAACTGGATGACCTCTTAAGTCTCTTCCAGTCTGAGAGTCAATGATTCTATGACCTTAAGTCACTGCAAACAGAATAACAAGAAGCACATATCACTAAGCCCCCCTCTCCAGAAAAGCTGCAATGTGTGATCTGTTTTTCTTTTCTTTTTTTCTTTTTTTTGCGGTACACGGGCCTCCCACTGTTGTGGCCTCTCCCGTTGCGGAGCACAGGCTCCGGACACACAGGCTCCGGATGTGCAGGCTCAGCAGCCATGGCTCACGGGCCAAGCCGCTCCGTGGCATGTGGGATCTTCCCGGACCGGGGCACGAACCCATGTCCCCTGCATCGGCAGGCAGACTCTCAACCACTGCGCCACCAGGGAAGCCCTGTTTTTCTTTTTGATGTTTACTATGACTACCTTTCTTCCAAGAAGAATAACATCTCTCTCAGATTCAGAAAAGTCCACAACCTGTCCCCTGGCAAATAGTGTCACTGTTCCATTCTTCTGATGACGTACTAGAACCATAGAATTATTATTCTGCATTAAGACTTGTCTGTATAATCCCAGGAGGTAGAATGGGGAATGTGAAATTTAATTCAATAGCATAGGATATATCCACCTGTAATCCCAGGCAACATTAAGCTGGGCTACCCTGCTTAATAATGAGTTCCCTCCTTTTTACTGGAAGTGTTCAAGAAAGTGCTTAAATACCACTTCTATATGAAGCATGGCCACTAATCACCTAAAATAACTCTTTCTTCTGCTTATTACAGCCGTTATCTCTAGAATTCTTGTAAGGAGCTTTGAATATATTTGAGCTTCCTCACTCAACAACGAACTGCGGACAGAGATTACGTCTCTGTGCAAGGAACTTTGTGTAACAGCGTGCTTCATGAGATGGACTCAGAGCCATTGTCTTCATCATTATTAGTATTTAATCAAGATAAATTCCAGCTATTTCTCCAGCAACTGGGCAACTTCAACTTTGACGTCTGTAAATGGTTCCTCTCAGGGAAAGAGGAAGACAAAGCTTTCCTCTTTAAGGTGCTCAGATATTCCAGATAAAACTATTGGGAGGGCGCTTCCCTGGTGGCGCAGTGGTTGAGAGTCTGCCTGCCGATGCAGGGGGCGCGGGTTTGTGCCCCGGTCCGGGAAGATCCCACATGCCGTGGAGCGGCTGGGCCCGTGAGCCATGGCCGCTGAGCCTGTACGTCCGGAGCCTGTGCTCCGCAGTGGGAGAGGCCACAACAGTGAGAGGCCCGCGCGTACCGCAAAAACAAACAAACAAACAAACAAACAAACAAACAAAAAAACAACTATTGGGAGGGAGACTTCTAAAGGAAAATAGGGAAATTCCTACCAGTAAGAATAGATGGGGCCCCAAAGGATTAAATGGAAAAATGAGAGGGATGTGAGTATATGATACCCATAGCTGGAAAAATGGGAAAAGCATGGAATGTGGCTGAAAAACTAAAACAGAAAATGATGATAAGAGGGCAACTTGTATTGTCAGAGCAGAACTGGCCTAGGAAAATGGAAGTCTGGAGGCCAATGTAGGAGTGGGTAAAGTGGAAAGATTGAAAAATCAGGTAAAATGAAAACAGAGCGGTGGATCTGAAGGAGAAACAGGGAATGCTCTGGATCAATTCGAAGCAAAATGAAGCATCCAGTTAGACTGAGGTGATGTGAACCCAGGAGCTAAGGCTGCCATTATGCTCAGAAGTGGTTAAGGGCCTGGGGACCAGGGACATCGAACAGTTGGTTTAGATAGACTTCTTTCTCTTCTTGAAAAGCTTGATGCTCCTTGGTGGTCTAGTGGTTAGGATTCGGTGCTCCCCCTCTTAAAAAGCAAAGCTATTCCTGACAGTCAGGGAAATATGGCTTCCAAGAGGTTGGCAGAAGGGTTCATCTTGCTAGAGAATTCAGGCTATTAGTTGACCTCTCTGAGGAACAGAGAGAGAGCCCATGGGCAAAACCCTTAATAAAACCCTTCCTCACAAATAAAATCTCTAACCTCAAAGCACCTGGATGCCTTGAGGATCTGCATACTCTTGACTTTTTCCTGAAGCACCACTCAAGGGCTCTCCAAGACATTAAGTGTCAAACTATTGCCCCATGCAGACCTCCAAATTTAATCTGCTGGTGAAATTACAACTGATATTAGAGACACTTCTTCTTGATTCTCATCTTGCAGTACAGAAATGCAAAGGGGATGCCTTGGAGATGCTAGAGAGACTCAGTGGAGGCCCTGAGGGAGCCAAGTTCAAATCTCTCCAAGTGAGATTCACATGAGCAGGCTTGTGCCTTGTGAGGGTAGACCTGGGTTTGAGTCCCAGATCTGCCTGCAGGGACTCTTTAAGCAAGTCCTTTCCCCACTGTGAGCTTCCATAAGAGGACGGGACTAAATGACCTTTAAGGTCCCAGCAGTTTGTCTATTATTGTTGTTGATACAAGTGTGCTAAGAGGCATGCTTCATGATATATTTGAAATACACTTACTTTTTAATTTCCTGATGTCCCCTTAAAATAAAATCAGCTATGTTAAAAGCAAAATCTTTATCCTTTATATACTGAAGTAGTTATGGGTATAATAACATAATGTCTGGGATTTGCTTTAAAATACTTGAGTCCCTCCCCCTACTCTCCAAACAGGGATAATGGATAAAATAAAATTAGCAAAATGTTGAGATTGTTGAATCTGGGAAATGGGTAAATGGGAGTTTATTATACTATTCTCTCCACCTTAAGTCAGCCTTTAAAGTTTTGTGGGTTTCTATCAATTTTTAAATTTATTTTATTTATTTTTCTTTTTGGCTGCGTTGGGTCTTCGTTGCTGCATGCGGGCTTTCTCTAGTTGCGGTGAGCGGGGGCTACTCTTGTTGCGGTGCGTGGGCTTCTCATTGTGGTGGCTTCTCTTGTTGCGGAGCACAGGCTCTAGGCACGCAGGCTTTAGTAGGTGTGGCACGTGGGCTCAGTAGTTGTGGCTCGTGGGCTCTAGGGCGCAGGCTCAGTAGTTCTGGCACACAGGCTTAGTTGCTCCGCGGCATGGGGGATCTTCTCAGGCCAGGGCTTGAACCCGTGACCCCTGCACTGGCAAGCAGATTCTTAACCACTGAGCCACCAGGGAAGCCCCAGGCTTTAAAGTTTTCACAGTAAAAAGTTAAATGAATGATACAATAGAAAATAAATACATTCAGAGGGATAGTCTTTCCCTGCCCCTGGATTAAAACTCCATGACTTTCCTGCTTACCTTTAGGAAACAGACAGTGTACAGAATCTTTAAGTCACAAATGCTTTTTTTTAAACATCTTTATTAGAGTATAATTGCTTTACAATGGTGTGTTAGTTTCTGCTTTATAACTAAGTGAATCAGCTATACATATACATATATCCCCATGTCACAAATGCAGTTTGTTTGTTTGTTTGTTTGGTTTTTGCAGTACGCGGGCCTCTCACTGTTGTGTCCTCTCCCGTTGCGGAGCACAGGCTCCGGACGCGCAGGCTCAGAGGCCATGGCTCACGGGCCCAGCCACTCCACGGCACGTGGGATTCTTCCGGACCGGGGCACGAACCCGTGTCCCCTGCATCGGCAGGCAGACTCTCAACCACTGCGCCACCAGGGAAGCCCAGGGTAGGATCTCTTTTGTCTTATTTTTGAATCCCTGGCAGTGCTTAATACAATGCCTCATACAGAAGAGATCCACAATAAACATTGTTTGAAAGAATTAATGACAATGAATTCATACACTCAACACTTCAGCTCAACTAAACAACTCAAAATTCTCTGAAGACAAGGACATCTTTTCTCCAAGTGCCTTTGCACATATACTACCTAGTGTTATTTTCCCCTTCCCTTCTCATCTACATTCTCCAAGATGCAGCTCGAATAATACAATAATAAAATTGTATTAAAAGTTAAAAATAGGGCTTCCCTGGTGGCACAGTGGTTGAGAGTCCGCCTGCTGATGCAGGGGACATGGGTTCATGCCCCGGTCCAGGAAGATCCCACATGCCGCGGAGCGGCTGGGCCCGTGAGCCATGGCCGCTGAGCCTGCGCGTCAGGAGCCTGTGCTCCGCAACGGGAGAGGCCACAACAGTGAGAGGCCCGCATACCGCAAAAAAAAAAAAAAAATAAAGTTAAAAATAAACCTCTCTGATTTCCTCAAATATAAAATAACAGCCCCAGCAAAACCTCTCCAGATCCTCCCTGGAAGCATTTAGCATTCTCATCCCACAGCCAGTTACCCATATCTCTCTTTTTATACTAAAAGCAGTGAACCTTATCTGGTTGTATAATTGTCTCTCTCACCAGATCTGGGCTCTGCATGTTACAGTTACTTGGGAGACTTTAAAATATACTGATGCCTGGGCTCCATTCCAGACCAAGGGAATCAAAATCTCCAGGTTGGGGCCTGGGCATCAGTATTTTTTTAAATACTCTTTGGTGATCTAATATTCAACCAGAGTTGAGAACCACTGTACAAAATAGTGAGCTACTACAAGGCAAGGACTATAGTTTGTCTCTGCAATTCTATAGTTATTAGCAAAAATTACGTTGGACTAAATAGTTGTCAAATGAATGAACTATGAACCATAACAGGAGTATGAAGAATAATTTATGTTAAGTCTATTCATAGAAGTTTGTTAGAAACTGTTGTGAGATAAACAACTGTATGTTAATATAATGACTTCTGATTAACTGGACAGGTTTATTTAACCATATGAAACACATAGAATGACTAGAATCCCACATCTAACTAAGCAGTTTTCCTAATCATGGTAAAACTAGACCCTAAAAGAAATATAGATGGGTCCTGCAAAAAGGTGAACATTAAGGCAGTTCATTAGCATGGCCTCTAACCAAGTACATAAGACAGACCTCCAAAGACCCCTCGCATAATGTAGATATATTTCAAGGCTGTTATCCTACAACTGCCAAACCCAGGCTCTCCTTGCCTTTTGCTGTGCAATTTGTACTTGAGACTGGCACGAGTTTTTTATTAATTTGTTTGTCAAGCAACACTCTTGTAATTATCCTGCCTGTTAGTAGCATTAAGTACAAACATATCTCTCGGTTTTTGCTTGTTAATTTGTGCCTCTCCTATATTTAGAGCTAGCAATAGATGTAGCCATAAGATCAGAAAATTGATGGTGGTCAGGGGAGGAAGACATGAGGGCCTCTGCATGCTTTTGCTGGGAATTAATCTGCCATGAACTAGGGTGATATGGTGGAAAGATCACAAAAGGAGCTCTGGGTTTGAGTTGGTCCCTGTCATTTACTCTGTGTCCTTACACAGGTAAGTTCACCTCTGTGTGCCTTGCACAACCCTTTTCAAAAATGGCTGGTAATAATGAAATCTATTTCAAATGCCCAGCAGTTATGTGAGTGAAATAAAATAATGGGTGAGATAAACATTTAATGAACTATGAACGTCGTTGCTAATATGCTTGCTCCATTCATTCACTTGCAAACTGGCTTTACACCTAATGTACCAGGTACTAAAGGGGCACAAATATTATAATAATGATTCCTATTACTATTGTTATCATAGGGATGATGTTATTAACACGAAGTCCTTTTGGTATCTTCTGATGGTTAATTTTATGCGTCAACTTGACTCGGCCATAGGGTGCCCAGATATTTGGTCAAACATTATTCTGGGTATGTCTATGAGGATGTTTCTGGATGAAATTAACATTTGAATTGGTAAAGTGAGTAAAGCAAATTTTGCCCTCCTTAATGGGGGTGGGTTGCATCCAATCAGGTGAAGATCTGAGTAGAACAAAGAGAACAAAAAGGCTGAGGAAGAGGGAATTTCTCTCTGCCTGACTGCCTGAGCTTGGATATTGTTTTTTTCCTGCCTTCAGACTGGAACTGATACATCTGCTTCACCCCAGCCAGCTTTTGGACTGGAACTACACCATCATTTCTCTGGGACGCTAGCTTGCTGACTGCAGATCTTGAGACTTTTCAGCTTCCATAATTGCATGAGCCAATTTCTTATAATAAAGCTCTTGGTGTATATAAATAAAAAATCTACTTATATAAATAGATATAAAAATAAAACATAAATCTCTTTATATATGTAAACAAAACCAATAGGATGTGTGTGCGAATATACACATCCTATTGGTTTGTTTATATGTGTTGGTTTAAATATGTATACACTTATTCCCACACTCACACATCCTATTGGTTCTGCTTCTCTGGAGAACCCTGACTAACACACATCTCTGGCAATCTAAACTCTTTTTTGGGGGGGTGGCTTCAGAGATAATCCTCTTTAAATATCAGTAAAATTCCTTAAATTGGTAGAATTGTTTTCAGTGCATCCATTAGAAGTAGTTATGTAAGCCAGTGCTTATTAGAATTAGCTGGCCAGCTTTAAAAAGTTTGATTCCCAGGCCCAAGACCAGAAATTCTGAATTAGCACCTCAAGGGGGTAGAGCCCAGGAACCTGGATTTCTAATGGTCTTCCCAGTACTTCAAGACTAATCACATCTGGGAACTACGCATCTAAGTGGTCTGACTGAGGGAACTAGGAACCACAGATCTGCCCTGGTGTCTGAAATCCCATCACCTCGTGTTCACAGATTTGGTTTCTCTCTCCTGTCTCTTGTTAAATGCAGATGAGCTAGAGAGATCATCTACAAGGCATTTGACCATAAATTTAAAATATATTTATCCTGAATTCAGCTCTGATCATGTTCCTCCTGGGTCCAAATGCCTTTGGGGTCTCCCCACTGCCTACTTAATAAAATCCAGTCCCCCTTGAATGGCATCCAAGTCACTTCAAAACGTGACCCTTGGATAACTACCACATCATCCTTCATGACAATCACCCACACCCATCTCACAGTCCAGCTGGCCCAAGGGTCCCACGGGTCCCTTTCTGATGCCATGCCTTGCTCCTGTTCTCACCTCCACCTGGAGGGTAGTTACTCCAAACTCTTATCCTCCAAGTTTTAGCTCAAACGGCATTTTATTCGTGAGACGTCTCTAATACCTCTCCTACAGACCGCTTTCTATCAAAGCCACTGTGGTCATGTCTCTCTCATAGAATGGGAGCATCTCGAAAGCAGTGGTCCACCCTTCACATCTGTGTCCCCAGACCTCTGATCTGGCACACAGTACGATTCACATACATGAACTGAGTTGATCCAGGCTATTTTCCTACTTGGTTACCAAAAGGGAAAAATGAAAAAGTTGGACATTTAGTTGCAAAATTCAGAAATGATACAGAAACAGGGCATAGACTGTAGGTCAGGTGGCACAGTGTATTAGTTAGAAGCAGGAGCTTTGGAGAGACACACCTGGCCTCAATTCATGCCTCTCCTACTTCATAGTAACCTGGTGGGACAAGTTGCTTCACCTTCAGAGTCTCAGCTTCTTCACCTCTAAGTGAGGATGCTGATGGTATTACTTCACACGGCTCTTATGAGGATTAAATATGCCAAGAACTTAGCAAGTCATCAGAATGTATCATATTTACTTAATAAGCTGTACTTGTTATGAGCTCTTTCTTATTATTTTATCAATGTTTTAGCAAATGAGCACAGGCCTGGACAATGGAAGATTCCTGATTTGTGGGTCAGTAGAAAAGCACAAGAGTCCTCAAGCTAACTTATCTCGCGGCCATTTCCATTTCTGAAGGGTATCCACCTCAGGGGGGGGAAGAAAGCCCGATAGTTATGTCCTCATCTTTCACAGGTTGCCTCTCTTCCCTGATGAATTTCCTTAAGGAATATAGATTTATGCGTGTGCTCTGTTTCCCAGTAGTTAAAGCAACTTATTTGCCACTGCTAAGCATCCATTCTCTCCCTGGAGGTCGATTTGCAAGGTGCCTGCTCTTGTCAAGGACAAGATTGATAGACCAGCGGCCACTGATTTGACAGCCAGTGCACTGGGGCTGGCCTCCTCTCTGTCTCTGGGCTGGAAGGAGGAATGGGCCAAACTCTTAAAGCCATCCTTGGAATTGAAAAGTGATCTTTGATACCATTTGATCCAATCCACTGCCCTGGAGACATGGCAAACCTCCCAGGCCTAGATCAGGGGAAATAACTTAGAATAAAGTACAGAGCTGTGGTTGCCAAAGGGCACTTGTCTGTGACAAAGACAGTCCTTTTCTGGGTGCAATGAGAAAAAGAAGTACAATGTGGTGAGGTTCTCATAAAGGTGAATAAAGCTGAATGGTTGGATTTTCTAAATCCGAGGTTAAGCTCTTTATACATTATGATTTAAGAGTACTTTTCTTTTCTTTTCTTTTCTTTTTTTTTTTGCGGTACGCGGGCCTCTCACTGCTATGGCCCCTCCCACTGTGGAGTACAGGCTCCAGACATGCAGGCTCAGTGGCCATGGCTCACGGGCCTAGCCGCACCGCAGCATGTGGGATCCTCCTGGACTGGGGCACGAACGCATGTCCCCCGCATCGGCAGGCGGACTCCCAACCACTGAGCCACCAGGGAAGCCCTACTTTTCTTTATATAATGATGATAGACAAAGCCGACTTTTTTCTTTAATGTCCTTACCTGGGTAAATAAAAGTTGACAACTCTAGGTCCTTCTCTATGTTTTTCTGCTTTTTGTTTTTCTTTTTCTTACTAGCCTATAAAATACTCAACAGTTTGGGACTCTCTGATATCAAGATTGAGAATGGAGGCTCTGGAATCAGACAGACCTGAATATCATTGCACTTTTTCCAAGTTGTATAACTTTGAGGAATTTATATAACTTTTCTGTGTCTCTAAAATAGTAACAATAATGCCCACTTTACAGGATCTTCTTGTGATGAAAAGAGATACCAGATGGCATGTGGTTAGCACTGGGCCTGGCACAAAGACGGGGATGGTGGGTGGTTAAATAGATTTTCAAGAATTCACAATCATGTGGATAAAATATTTAAATGAAGAGCAAACTCAGAAGGAACTAAGAAGCACTTAATTCCCCTGTGTGGGATTTTTCCTAGACTCAGACAGTATGCTTTGAGAACTGCTGTTTTTGGACTCAGAGAGACTGGGTTTATATGCTACTCACCTGAGCTAACTTCTCTGAGTCTCTGTGTCCTCATACCGTAGAATACAGTCTCCCATTTTAGAACACCAACACACCAGGCATTTTATACACATCCTTAACATACACAGCAACCCTATAAAATAGATATAGTCGATTATCATTATTTGCAAGAGTGATGTTCTATAAAGCTATGTCAATACTGAACCATTGCTCCTAAGGGAGACACAGGGTTAGGTTCCTGTGAGCCTCTGATCATAACATTTTCATCAACCGATCAATACACATCTTGTTTTATGTGTGCTTCTCTCTAAAGACACCTTATTTAATAAATAGTGTTGATTCCTTAACATTGAACTCATGGCCCCAACAGCCCTATAACTTGTTCCCCAGTGAAACATCTCTAACACGTGCATTTTCTCCATAAAGCCCATCACAGCCTTCTTGAGCTGAGGAACACCAGACAGCATGTCAGCACTATACTTGGGGCCATGTTAAACAAGTGAAATTACCAACAAAAAGCACAAGAATGTGAAACACATGGCACTATACAGACCTTGCAAAGGACACTGGTTCACAGTATGAGAGCTGAGACAAGAAGGCAGGGCCTCGCCTTGTTGGACCTCACCTGGAAATACGTGCAATGAGCAACTCAAATTTTTGTTGCTCGGTGCATGTCTGCTAATGACCACAAAAGTGCCATGAGTATTGAGTTTGGGATTACAAATAAATTTTAGTAAGTAGGTGTGTTCCTAAATAAAGAATCTGCAAAAGCGGGGCCCGGAGGAAGATGGCGGAAGAGTAAGACGCGGAGATCACCTTCCTCCCCACAGATACATCAGAAATTCATCTACACGTGGAACAACTCCTACAGAACACCTACTGAACGCTGACAGAAGACCTCAGACCCCCCAAAAGGCAAGAAACTCCCCACATACCTGGGTAGGGCAAAAGAAAAAAAGAATAAACAGAGACAATAGGATAGGGACGGGACCTGCACCAGTGGGAGGGAGCTGTGAAGGAGGGAAGGTTTCTACACACTACAAGCCCCTTCGCGGGCGGAGACTGCAGGTGGCGGAGGGGGAAAGCTTCGGAGTAGCGGAGGAGAGCACAGCAACAGGGGTGCGGAGGGCAAAGCGGAGAGATTCTGGCGCAGAGGACCGGTGCCCTCAGGCACACACCAGCCCGAGAGGCTTGTCTGCTCGGCCGCCGTGGCGGGTGGGGCTGGGAGCTGAGGCTCGGGTATCGGCTTTCAGTCGGAGCGCAGGGAGAGGACTGGGGCTGGCGGCAGGAAGAGAGCCTGAAGGGGTTAGTGCACCATGGCTAGCCCGGAGGGAGTCCGGGGAAAGGGTCTGGAGCTGCCGAAGAGGCAAGAGACTTTTTTCCCTTTTGTTTCCTGGTGCGCGAGGAGAGGGCACTAAGAGGGCTGCTTGGGGAAGCGCCGGAGACAGGCGCGAGCCGCGGGTAAGGCGCGGACCTCGGAGACGGGCGTGGGACGTTGGGGCCGCCGCCGCCGCCGCCACCGCCGCCGCCGCCGCCGCGGGGCCCGTGTGCGAGCGCGGGTCACTGTCCGCCCCGCCTTCCGGGGGACCTGTGCACCCCGCCACTGCCGGGGTCCCGAGACCCGGGGACGGCTTTCCCAGGAAAGCGCACGGAGCGCCACGGGCTGCTGCAACATCACGACGGCCTCTGCCGCCGCAGACCCGCCCCACACTGCGCGCCCCTCCCTCCCCTCTGCCTGAGTGAGCCAGAGCCCCCGAATCAGCGGCTCCTTTAAACCCGTCCTGTCTGAGCGAAGAACGGACGCCCTCCGGCGACCTAAGCGCAGAGGAGGGGCCAGGTCCAAGGCTGAGACCCGGGAGCTGTGAGAGCAGAGACAGGGAAATCTCTCTGTGCAGCCTCGGAGGCAGCGGATTAAAGCTCCACGGTCCATTTGATGTGCCCTGCGTCTGTGGAGTGCATGAATGGGCAGCGAATCATCCCAAATTGAGGAAGTGGACTTTGAGGACAAGATTTAAGACTTTCCCCCCTTTTCCTCTTTTTACAACGAATTATCCCAAATTAAGGAGGTGGACTTAGAGAGCAAGATTTCAGACTTCTCGCCCTTTTCCTCTTTTTACAACGAATTATCCCAAATTGAGGAGGTGGACTTGGAGAGCAAGATTTTTGATTTTTCCCCCTGCTCTCTTTTTGTGAATATGTATGTGTAATCTTCTGTGTAAGATTCTCTCTGTATAGCTTTGCTTCCACCATATGTCCCAGGGTTCTATCGGTCCGTTTTTTTTTTCAATAATTACTTTTTAATTTTAATAACACTACTATATTTCATACTTTATTCTATTTTACTCTACCTGCTCTTTCTTTTTTTCCTACCTTCCCTTCCTCCCTCCCTCTGCTCCTCCTTTCCTTCTTTCTTTTTCTTTCTTCCCTCGCTCCCTCCCACACTTCTTCTTTCCACTTTCTTTTTCTTTCCTTCCTTCCTCCCTCCCTCCTGTCTTTCTTTCTTTCTTTCCTTCCTCCCTCCCTCCCTCCCTTCTTCCATTCACTCTTCCTTTTGCTTTCATTCCTCCCTCCCTCCCTCCTTTCTTTCCTTCTTTCTTTCCATCCTTCCTCCCTCCCTCCCTCCTTTCTTTCTTTCTTCCATCCTTCCTTCCTTTCTTCCCTTCTTCCTTTCTTTCCCTCTCTCTTTCTTTCTTCTACTAATTCTTTCTTTCTACTTTTTCTCCCTGTTATTCTGAGCCGGGTGGATGAAAGGCTCTTGGTGCTGCAGCCAGGAGTCAGTGCTGTGCCTCTGAAGTGGGAGAACCAACTTCAGGACACGGGTCCACAAGAGACCTCCCAGCTCCACATAATATCAAGCAGTGAAAATCTCCCAGAGATCTCCATCTCAACACCAGCACCCAGCTTCAGTCAACGACCAGCAAGCTACAGTGCTGGTCACCCTATGCCAAGCAACTAGCAAGGCAGGAACACAACCACACCCATTAGCAGAGAGGCTACCTAAAAACATAATAAGGCCACAGGCACCCCAAAACACACCACCAGACGTGGACTTGTCCACCAGAAAGACAAGATCGAGCCTCAACGACCAGAACACAGGCATTAGTCCCCCCCACCAGGAAGCCTACACAACCTACTGAAACAACCTTAGCCACTGGGGACAGACACCAAAAACAACGGGAACTACGAATCTGCAGCCTGCAAAAAGGAGACCCCAAACACAGTAACATAAGCAAAATGAGAAGACAGAAAAACACACAGCAGGTGAAGGAGCAAGATAAAAACCTACCAGACCTAACAAATGAAGAGGTAATAGGCAGTCTACCTGAAAAAGAATTCAGAATAATGATAGTAAAGCTGATCCAAGATTCTATTTCCAAGATCCATAATCTTGGAAATAGAATAGACAAAATGCAAGAAACACTTAACAAGGACCTAGAAAAACTAAAGATGAATCAAGCATCGATTAAAAACACAATAAATGAAATGAAAAATACTTTAGATGGGATCAATACCAGAATAACTGAGGCAGAAGAACGGATAAGTGAGGTGGAAGATAAAATAGTGGAAATAACTGATGCACAGCAAAATAAAGAAAAAAGAATGAAAAGAACAGAGGACAGTCTCAGAGACCTCTGGGACAACATTAAACGCACCAACATTCGAATTATAGGGGTTCCAGAAGAAGAAGAGAAAAAGAAAGGGACTGAGAAAATATTTGAAGAGATTATAGTTGAAAACTTCCCCAATATGGGAAAGGAAATAGTTAATCAAGTCCAGGAGGCACAGAGAGTCCCATACAGAATAAATCCAAGGAGAAATACACCAAGACACATATTAATCAAACTGTCAAAAATTAAACAGAAAGAAATCATATTAAGAGCAGCAAGGGAAAAACAACAAATAACACACAAGGGAATCCCCATCAGGTTAACAGCTGATCTCTCAGCAGAAACTCTACAAGCCAGAAGGGAGTGGCAGGACATAATTAAAGTGATGAAGGAGAGAAACCTGCAACCAAGATTACTCTACCCAGCAAGGATCTCATTCAGATTTGATGGAGAAATTAAAACCTTTACAGACAAGCAAAAGCTGAGAGAGTTCAGCACCACCAAACCAGCTTCACAACAAATGCTAAAGGAACTTCTCTAGGCAAGAAACACAACAGAAGGAATATACCTACAATAACGAACCCAAAGCAATTAAGGAAATGGGAATAGGAACATACATATCAATAATTACCTTAAATGTAAATGGACTAAATGCTCCCACCAAAAGACACAGAGTGGCTGAATGGATACAAAAACAAGACCCATATATATGCTGTCTACAAGAGACCCACTTCAGACCTAGAGACACATACAGATTGAAAGTAAGGGGATGGAAAAAGATATTCCATGCAAATGGAAATCAAAAGAAAGCTGGAGTAGCAATTCTTATATCAGACAAAATAGACTTTAAAATAAAGACTATTAGAAGACACAAAGAAGGACACTACATAACGATAAAGGGATCAATCCAAGAAGAAGATATAACAATTGTAAATATTTATGCACCCAACATAGGAGCACCTCAATACATAAGGCAAATACTAACAGCCATAAAAGGGGAAATCGACAGTAACACAATCATAGTAGGGGACTTTAACACCCCACTTTCACCAATGGACAGATCATCCAAAATGAAAATAAATAAGGAAACACAAGCTTTAAATGATACATTAAACAAGATGGACTTAGTTGATATTTATAGGACATTCCATCCAAAAACAACAGAATACACATTTTTCTCAAGTGCTCATGGAACATTCCCTAGGATAGATCATATCTTGGGTCACAAATCAAGCCTTGGTAAATTTAAGAAAATTGAAATTGTATCAAGTATCTTTTCCGACCACAATGCTATGAGACTAGTCATCAATTACAGGAAAAGAGCTGTAAAACATACAAACACATGGAGGCTAAACAATACACTACTCAATAACGAAGTGATCACTGAAGAAATCAAAGAGGAAATTTAAAAATACCTAGAAACAAATGACAATGGAGACACGAGGACCCAAAACCTATGGGACTCAGCAAAAGCAGTTCTAAGGGGGAAGTTTATAGCAATACAATCCCACCTTAAGAAACAGGAAACATCTCAAGTAAACAACCTGACCCTGCACCTAAAGCAATTAGAGAAAGAAGAACAAAAAAACCCCAAAGTTAGCAGAAGGAAAGAAATCATAAAGATCAGATCAGAAATAAATGAAAAAGAAATGAAGGAAACGATAGCAAAGATGAACCAAACTAAAAGCTGGTTCTTTGAGAAGATAAACAAAATTGACAAACCATTAGCCAGACTCATCAAGAAAAGAAGGGAGAAGACTCAAATCAATAGAATTAGAAATGAAAAAGGAGAAGTAACAACTGACACTGCAGAAATACAAAAGATCATGAGAGATTACTATAAGCAACTCTATGCCAATAAAATGGACAACCTGGAAGAAATGGACAAATTCTTAGAAATGCACAACCTGCCAAGACTGACTCAGGAAGAAATAGAAAATATGAATAGACCAATCACAAGCACTGAAATTGAATCTGTGATTAAAAATCTTCCATCAAACAAAAGCCCAGGACCAGATGGCTTCATAGGCGAATTCTATCAAACATTTAGAGAAGAGCTAACACCCATCCTTCTCAAACTCTTCCAAAAAATATCAGAGGAAGGAGCACTCCCAAACTCATTCTACGAGGCCACCATCACCTTGATACCAAAACCAGGCAAGGATGTCACAAAGAAAGAAAACTACAGGCCAATATCACTGATGAACATAGATGCAAAAATCCTCAACAAAATACTAGCAAACAGAATCCAACAGCACATTAAAAGGATCATACACCATGATCAAGTGGGGTTTATTCCAGGAATGTAAGGATTCTTCAATATACGCAAATCAATCAACGTGATACACCATATTAACAAGTTGAAGGAGAAAAACCATATGATCATCTCAATAGATGCAGAGAAAGCTTTCGACAAAATTCAACACCCATTTATGATAAAAACCCTGCAGAAAGTAGGCATAGAGGGAACTTTCCTCAACATAATAAAGGCCATATATGACAAACCCACAGCCAACATTGTCCTCAATGGTGAAAAACTGAAACCATTTCCACTAAGATCAGGAACAAGACAAGGCTGCCCACTCTCACCACTCTTATTCAACATAGTTTTGGAAGTTTTAGCCACAGCAATCAGAGAAGAAAAGGAAATAAAAGGAATCCAAATTGGAAAAGAAGAAGTAAAGCTGTCACTGTTTGCAGA
This sequence comes from Mesoplodon densirostris, assembly GCF_025265405.1. NCBI lineage: Eukaryota > Metazoa > Chordata > Mammalia > Artiodactyla > Ziphiidae > Mesoplodon > Mesoplodon densirostris. Next base: position 50,609,492 of record NC_082662.1, read on the forward strand.
TGACATGATACTATACATAGAGAATCCTAAAGATGCTACCGAAAAACTACTAGAGCTAATCAATGAATTTGGTAAAGTAGCAGGATACAAAATTAATGTACAGAAATCTCTGGCATTCCTGTACACTAATGATGAAAAATCTGAAAATGAAATCAAGGAAACACTCCCATTTACCATTGCAACAAAAAGAATAAAATATCTAGGAATAAACCTACCTAAGGAGACAAAAGACCTGTATGCAGAAAATTATAAGACACTGATGAAAGAAATTAAAGATGATACAAATAGATGGAGAGATATACCATGCTCCTGGATTGGAAGAATCAATATTGTGAAAATGACTCTACTACCTAAAGCAATCTACAGATTCAATGCAATCCCTATCAAACTACTACCGGCATTTTTCACAGAAGTAGAACAAAAAATTTCAAAATTTGTTTGGAAAAACAAAAGACCCCGAATAGCCAAAGCAATCTTGAGAAAGAAAAACGGAGCTGGAGGAATCAGGCTCCCTGACTTCAGACTATACTACAAAGCTACAGTAATTAAGACAGTGTGGTACTGGCATAAAAACAGAAAGATAGATCAGTGGATCAGGACAGAAAGCCCAGAGATAAACCCACGCACATATGGCCAACTTATCTTTGATAAAGGAGGCAGGAATGTACAGTGGAGAAAGGACAGCCTCTTCAATAAGTGGTGCTGGGAAAACTGGACAGGGACATGTAAAAGTTTGAGATTAGATCATTCCCTAACACCATACACAAAAATAAGCTCAAAATGGATTAAAGACTTAAATGTAAGGCCAGAAACTATCAAACTCTTAGAGGAAAACATAGGCAGAACACTCTATGACATAAATCACAGCAAGATCCTTTTTGACCCACCTCCTAGAGAAATGGAAATAAAGACAAAAATAAACACATGGGACCTAATGAAACTTCAAAGCTTTTGCACAGCAAAGGAAACCATAAACAAGACGAAAAGACAACCCTCAGAATGGGAGAAAATATTTGCAAATGAAGCAACTGACAAAGGATTAATCTCCAAAATTTATAAACAGCTCATGCAGCTCAATAGCAAAAAAACAAACAAGCCAATCCAAAAACGGGCAGAAGACTTAAATCGGCATTTCTCCACAGAAGATATACAGACAGCCAACAAACACATGAAAGAATGGTCAACATCATTAATCATTAGAGAAATGCAAATCAAAACTACAATGAGATATCATCTCACACCAGTCAGAATGGCCATCATCAAGAAATCTAGAAACAATAAATGCTGGAGAGGGTGTTGAGAAAAGGGAACACTCTTGCACTGCTGGTGGGAATGTGAATTGGTACAGCCACTATGGAGAACAGTATGGAGGTTCCTTAAAAAACTACAAATAGAACTACCATATGACCCAGCAATCCCACTACTAGGCATATACTCTGAGAAAACCATAATTCAAAAAGAGACATGTACCAAAATGTTCATTGCAGCTCTATTCACAATAGCCCAGAGCTGGAAACAACCTAAGTGTCCATCATCGGATGAATGGATAAAGAAGATGTGGCACATATATACAATGGAATATTACTCAGCCATAAAAAGAAACAAAACTGAGCTATTTGTAATGAGGTGGATAGACCTAGAGTCTGTCATACAGAGTGAAGTAAGTCAGAAAGAGAAAGACAAATACCGTATGCTAACACATATATAGGGAATTAAAAAAAAATGTCATGAAGAACCTAGGGGTAAAACGGGAATAAAGACACAGACCTACTTGAGAATGGACTTGATGATATGGGGAGGGGGAAGGGTAAGATGTGACAAAGTGAAAGAGAGGCATGGACATATATACACTACCAGACGTAAGGTAGGTAGATAGTGGGAAGCAGCCGCAGAGCACAGCGAGATCAGCTCGGTGCTTTGTGACCGCCTGGAGGGGTGGGATGGGGAGGGTGGGAGGGAGGGAGATGCATGAGGGAAGGGATGTGGGAACAGATGTATATGTATGACTGATTCACTTTGTTATAAAGCAGAAACTAATTTAAAAAAAAAAGAATCTGCAAAAATAAGAATCAACTGTACTATTCCCGTCACAGACAAGGAACATAATGCTCAAAGAATTTGTGTCATACAACTAGTTAGTGGCTAAATTGATTTGAAATTGGGTATATACATCTCCAAAGACTCATGTTCTCTCCTTGCTAACTCTGGTATCTAGAACAGCCTGTGTCCTGGGTATTCTATCTATGAAACAGGAGGGGTGTGAATAGCTATCTCACAGAAAGATTGTGAAGATCAAATTAGCTGATGCCCTTGAAGGTGCTTTGTAAACTGTAGAGCATTATACAAATGTGAAAGAGTTTTACAAGTAGGTTCAATTAAAGCGAAGTTACACTGCCTAGCATTAAGGTCAACTAAAGTGAACTCCTTAGTTCTCCCACAGTAGAAAGAGACCAAGAAGAGAAGCAGGACCTTGAGAGGTCCATGGCTGGGCAGCCCTTATCCCAGCAAACGATGAGAACCTGGTGATTCAAACTAATTCAGTGCTGCCTCAGTGGGGCTGCTCTTCCAGGATTCCGAGAGCAAAAGATGTACTTACAGTATATTTTGGTTAAAAGATCAAAATGCAGGTTGCATGCACTAAAAAAAAAGTGTTTCTGATGTCAAGTTTGCCTACAGCTGCTGTTGCAAAAATCCATCACTGAGGACCCCCCCCCCACCCACACACACACAAAATCAACAGCAGAAGCATTAGCCAGCAGTGTAGATACAAATGAATGGGAGCATTGTCTCAAAAACCATCTTCAGGCTTCTTGCTGTGCCTTAATGAGGGAGGGGGTTTGGAGCCCACAGACTCCATGTTAATTACAAAAGGGTGTTTAATAATTGAGGACAGACTCATCCAAAACAGATCAAAGCAATTAACCATCTCTGATAAAAGAATTGGTAAATGGGACAAAGGATTTAAAAATGTTCATACCCTTTAACTCATTAATTCCACTTCAAGAATGCTACTAAAATGATTGGATAAGGAAAAACATTGACACATAAAGATGTTCATTGTGTACTTGCTTCCAAGTTTTAGCTTTTATAAGTAATGGGGAATTGGTTTTAAAATTATGATATATCCATACAAGATATTACATATCATTTTAAAGATTTTTTAACAACCTGCAAAAATATGCAATAAGTGCAATATTAAGTTAAAAAAAGCAAAAGCAGAGTACAAAAAGTATGACTCAAACTGTGTTTGTGTGTGTGTGTATTCCTAAAAACAAAACAAACAAAAAATTGAAAGGAAATATACCAAATGTTAGCAATCATTGATTACTTGTTTGTGAGATTATGAGTGGTTATGAGTGGTTTATATTCATTTTTTTAATTTCCAAAGTTTCCACCATAAATATATACTGTTATTATTTTTAAGATGGGGACGCAAACAGCACAATGAAAGTACAATCCAATTTGCTGTCACACTCTACACCAAAAGACTGCTTTGATGAACAGAAGCACAGATTAAACAAGATTTAGCCTGTTCATCTAACAGGTCACTGATCTGTAAAAATATCAGATTTTTCAAATCATTTATTATTAAGCAACTAGCTGGAGTGTAGCCAACTTAATTAAACAAAGAACATGAGATGGCCTCATACCCAGAAAAGTCCCTGGGGGCCCAGGACTCTCCTTTCTTCACCTTTGTACTGCCAGACCCTTGTGCCTGCAACAGAGCAGGAGCCCAAGAAGTATGTATTGAAAGAATGAAGGCATGGGAGAATCTGCTGCCATAAAATCACAGTTCAGAAGCCATCTGTCTTATCTCTCATTCATTCATGTACTCATTCAAAGTTTCATTAAATATATATACATATATATATATATTATATATATATTTACACATATATACATATGACTAGGCATGGATGGGCTTCAGGACACGTAATGACCCGTGACAGTCCTACTACACAAACAAAGAACATCATGCAATAAAAAGGTATGGGTAAAATGCTAAGGGAATTCAAAAAAGGGAAGAATTTCTTCAGATAGGAAGTTCTGCAAAGACTACCTGGAGAGAGTAGCATTTGAGCTGGGTTTTGAAGGATGGATATGAGTGAGAAAAGTGAGAGGGCATCTCACTGAAGTGATGACATAAGAAAAGTCTTAAAGGTGGGTCTTTATAAGGCTTAGATAAAACAAGCAATGCTTTAGTTTGGATAGACCTCAGAAAGGTAGTGCGAGGGAGGCTGAAGCCATACCTTGGGACCTGATAACATAGGGAGAGTTCTGGATATCATGTTAAGATTTGCTTTCTCCCACAGATAAAACAGAACAATGGAAAGTCTTTGGTAGGAGAGTGCCCTGTGCAGAGAAATGCTTTAAGATACTTGGGCAGCAGTGAGTAAAATGGGTGGGAAAGGGTGACGGCAGGACCTGAAGTGGGGCAAAACTCCCCACAGCAAAGATCTCCAGTGAATGGCTGGGAGGCTGGGAATAGCCAACCAGCTCAGCAGCTGCAAACTCCAGCTCTCTGCTGCTGCTGGATTTCCTTTAAGTTGAGATGCTACGGAACAGGCTTTAGAGAGATGCTTAGACTCTAGGCTTAACCACAGCCCCTACCCCTCCTCCCCCTCAGAAGCAGCTGAATTGCTTTGCAAATATATGCAGATACATGCGAATAACAAAGCCATTAACATGTGCCCTAAGCCTCAAAGGGAAAGGTTTTCTTTGATCAAAGCTCATAATGGGATATATCCAAGGGGCAGAAAAACAATATCCTGCTTAGCCCAAACAAGGGAAGGTTTAGATTCTGGAACAGAATGCCAGGCCTTAGTAGCTGCGGTCCAGTTAAATATTAGGACATATGGTTTTCCCCTTCTGCTTCCTGTCTCCTAAAATTGTAATTGCTGTAGAAGAACTTCCCTCTGCTTCAATTTATCATGGCTGCAAGTACTGATAAAAAACGTGTGGACGTGTGTGTGTGTGTGTGTGGACGTGTGCATGTGTGTGTATGTGTTCGTGTGTGCGTGTGTGTGTGTGCTGAATCTGACCCTGTAAACTGTGCTTCTCAAAGTATGGTCCACAGACCAGCAGCATCCACATTATCTGGGAGAATGTTAGGAATGCAGAATCGCTAGCCAGAGTCCAGTACCGGAATCAGAACCTGCATTTTAACAAGGGATCAAGTGGGTGATTTGCATGCACATTATGAGGAGCCCTGATCTACATGACCTGAGCATCCATAATTATAATCTCCTAAAGGCCAGGACCATTTCTTTCTTACCTTCATATCCCCCAGGTACAGTGCATGGGATACAACCTGTCATCAAAATAGGTCTCTCTTTCCTCTTCTTTGAAATAAGCTAATACTTATCTCAAGAGCTATTGCATGGAGTGAACAGAATATTAAATGCAAAATGTTCAGGCACAGTTCCTGGCATGTAGAAGGAGCCCAAAGTTCTAATTCCCTCTCCTTTCTACTCCCTGTTAAAAGCAATTTTTGAACTGTGTACTAATAACTTACGTTGAGCAGTTTGTAGTTTCTAAAACATCTCTCTCATCAAATCCTCATGTTTAGGCAGCAGGAGCTGCCAGCTGTGTTTCACCAACCAGAAAAGTAGGAGCCAGTTTACAGGACTGTACAAAGTCATAAAGCAGTAGGAGCAGAACTGGGATTGGAATCAGGCCCCTTCTAATCCACCCTTTACCCGCAGCCACCCTGCCCATGATGCGGGGCAGATCACACACGTGCCCTGTTAAAACTCTTCTACATACAGGGAGAATCTAAGCTCTTTTGCACAGTTCAGCAGCAGACAGTGTGATGTGATATATACTGCAGAAGGCGCCATCTGACGACAGGATGGGCACGGACTGGTGGGTCAGGTAGGACAACGTTGCAAAAAACCCAGGAAAACTGCCATGGTCTGACCCCTGCCTGTTTCTCTGGCTTCAGCTGCTTCTTTCCTCTTGTTTCAAGTCACATTCTTCACCCCAAAGTCATCCAGACATTTCACATCTCCCTCAATTGACTAGCGCCCCTTTCGCTGGAATGGGTTTGTCTAACCCTATTGCGTCAGATAGATTCTATTCGCCCCTCCAAGGCCCACCTTCAACCTTTCCACTCTGCCCTGTGCCCCTGGAGACTGATCCCTCTGGGCCACAGTGAGAGTTCCCAGGTCCTCTGGTTTCCAGCTGGGTTTGGCAGGGGATGAAGGGAAAGGGATGAAGGGAAAGAGGGGCGTGAGATCAGTATTTATTCCCTTGGCTCTTTTCTACAATGTCTCATGAGAGCTGACTGGAATCCTCTATGGAAGAGTCTCACCTACCAAGGAGACCAAGGCTACAGCTCTTTCACTTTCCTGATTCTGGTAACTGCAGCCTCCTCTCATCTCACGGGGTCTGGGTGGTATCAGCTGAGCACCACATGCCTACCCTATTCCTTCTGGTTTCCTTATACCCTCACCTTTGGAAAAAAAGTCTTCCTTCAAGGGTCCCGTTTTAACATACCACTTATTTTCCATTGCAGCGTTCTTCATCCAGCCAACTCCTATTCATCCTTCAGAACAGTCCAGCATCACTATCTCTGATTCTGGGACATCTTGGGCTTTCCTCTCATACCACTTTTACATGGTAGTAATAGTGCATGTGTTCTTGGGGCTTCCCTGGTGGCGCAGTGGTTTGGAGTCCACCTGCCAATGCAGGGAATACGGGTTCGGGCCCTGGTCTGGGAGGATCCCACATGCCACGGAGCAACTAAATCCGTGCGCCACAACTACTGAGCCTGCGCTCTAGAGCCCATGAGCCACAACTACTGAGCCCACACGTCACATCTCCTGAGCCTGTGCACTCTAGAGCCTGTGCTCCGCAACAAGAGAGGCCACTGCAATGGGAAGCCCGCGCACCGCAACGAAGAGCAGCCCCCACTTGCTGTAGCTAGAGAAAGCCCGCACACAGCAACGAGGACCCAACACAGCCAAAAATAATAAATAAAAATAAATTTAAAAAAAATAGTGCATTTGTTCTCATCTGACTTCTTCAAAGAAAGGAATGGTGTTTTTATTCTACTTTGTAGCCCTGGCATCTAGAAAGCACTCTATAAATTTTTGTTGAATAAATCAATTAAGAATGACTAAGTTAGTTTTTCTTAAAGAAATTTCTACTGGGCTTCCTTGGTGGCGCAGTGGTTGAGAGTCCGCCTGCCGATGCAGGGGACATGGGTTCGTGCCCCGGTCCGGGAAGATCCCATGTGCCGCAGAGCGGCTAGGCCCGTGAGCCATGACTGCTGAGCCTGCGCGTCCGGAGCCTGTGCTCCGCAACGGGAGAGGCCACAACAGTGAGAGGCCCATGTACCGCAAAAAAAAAAAAAAAAAAAAAGAAATTTCTACTGATTTTTTTATTTTCAAGCATTGTTATTCTATACTTAGAGTGACCTTTTTAAAAAAAAAAATCACTTAGCCTGGGCCTATTCCAGGCAAACTGGGACACAGTCACCCTAATTATAGCCCACACATAATGGTTTGATATCTAGATATGGAGTGAAATTCAAAGACTCTAAAATTGTTGGAAGGAGGGGTAAGTGCTGGAATTCTTGGATGGTCACCGTAACCCCTCCAGCACTGCAGGCACCTGTGTAATGCCCTCCACTTGAGTGTGCCCTGGCCCTAGCAACTGCTTCTAACAAACAGAATACAGCAAAGGTGACAGAATGTTACTCCAGCAATTTGCTTCCAAATGTGACTTCTGTCTTGCTGGCAGCCACTCACTATCCCTGGCTCTCTTGTTTGCTTGCTCTGATGAAGCAGGCTACCCTATGGAGGGGCCCACATGGTAAGGAAAGAGGGCAGCCTCTCCCCAGCAGCCAGAGGAACTGAGCTTTCGTCTCATTGGCTGCTAGGAGCTGAGTAACCAATACATACTGAGTGAACTTGAGAATGGGTCCTGCCGCAAACCTGGGGATGACTGCAGACCCAACTAATACTGGAGCTTAAACCAGATCCCAGAACCCAGAGAACCCAGTTAAATCACCCCCAGATGCCTGACCTATAGAAGTTGTGAGATATTAAATGTTGTTACTTTAAGCCACTGAATTTTGAGATAATTTGCTATGCAAACATAGACAACTAGTAAAGGAGTTTCTCCAATTTAAATATCAGTGACATGGTTCTAGTCAACCAGATCCTGCAGTCAGAATGGGAAAATCAGAAGGGAAATAGAGAAAAGTGTCGAATGTTTGTAAATTACAGTTTGTCTAGTAGCACTTAGCCCAGAAATAATGACTTCCCATCCCAAAGAAGAAATCCAATGATATCACTCTATCTAGCCGAGTCCCCCTGGGCCTTAGGGCTTTTTGTCTAAAACGTGATTTGATTTTGCAGCCCCTGGCCCTCCTCCCATGTATGAATCCAGTAAAACTGAAAATGAGCCACGTACTGAGCATGATAGATTATCCACAGAATGGCCCCAATGACCCCCTCCATCCCTGTCTATGCATGCTGCTTCTCCCATCAACAGGTAGAGTCTATTGCCCCTGTACCTTGTGTCTTACTCTGACCAACAGAATGTGGCAGAAGCAACACAGGACCCATGCCAGGTCTGAGCCTTAAGAGGCATAGTGGGATTTATTTTTGCATTCTTGGGAGTTCTGAGATACCACATTCAGAAGTCTGATCACCCTGCTGGAGAGGGGAGAGGGAGGGCACGTGGAGAGGAAGAGGCTGCAGTAGATGAGAGGTCACAGAGAGGGGGTGGGCGTGACCAGCTACTCCTGCCACCCAGCTGCAGTATAAGTCATGTGACAGAAACTGTCTTCGATCCTCCAGCTCCAGGTGAACTACCTCAACTGACACCACACAGAGAAACAGGAGCTGTTTCCAATGAACCCTGTCTCAACTGCAGAATCCAAGCATATAAATGGTCCTTTCTGTTTATTGTTTTTGCGGTACGCGGGCCTCTCACTGTTGTGGCCTCTCCCATTGTGGAGCACAGGCTCCGGACGCGCAGGCTCAGCGGCCATGGCTCATGGGCCCAGCCGCTCCGCAGCATGTGGGATCTTCCCGGACCGGGGCACGAACCCGCGTCCCCTGCATCGGCAGGCGGACTCTCAACCACTGCGCCACCAGGGAAGCCCGGTCCTTCCTGTTTTAAGCCACTAAGTGTTAGGGTGATTTCCTACATGGCAATTGACAACCAGAACTCTGGGGAACTGAGATACTGCCGAGCACTTAGCTAGACTTTTCACCTACACCCCCCATAGTCTTTCAAGGCCAACTCTGTGACGTGGGTGTTGCCACCCCCTTGAAGATGAAGAAACTGAGGCCCAGAGAAGCTAGCTTATCCATACAAGGTGGTTTACAATTTAGAAAAGGTCACACGAATCGTGAGTGAGAGTGAGAATTCACATGTTAATCATTATGACTCTAAAACATGAGTACTTTACATCCAACACTGAGATAGCGAGATAGTGCCCGGTTCAGGGCTGCCATTGTAGTCTAGGAGAATGGCACTTCCTGACTTGTGAGATGTACATTCAAAGGGAGCACCAGCCCTAGGACTTGGGACATGAAAGAAAATCAAACTTCTGGCCAAGGGGAGACTTGAACTTTGCTCTCAAGGAACAGGTGAGCTAAGGAAAATGGCAGCTTTGGGAAAAGATGTGGGCATCATCTCAGGTTCTATGGGTGCTTATGGCTCATCAATAAAAAAAAACTGATTGACAGTGACCTATCTAAGTTTATCTTACATAGAGCACATCATAATTTGAAGATATAGTTTACTACCACTTCTCCCATAGTTCTCCCAACTTCCTAGCCAACTTTTCTGCTTTTTCTCCTTAGCATTTTCACCATCTAACATACTATATATCTTATTTATTTTTCTCTTAGGTCCCTTGTAATCTACAGTGGGTTGTGTAAGCCTGGGACAGTCTTAGGATGATACAGAAAGGTGGTGAGGTTCCCCTCCTCCCAGGGTGATAGCAGATTCCCACCAAATGCTGGAGCTGTTCTAATGTAACTTTGATTTAAGTTGTGCCCAGTGACGAGGAAGATGCACATACACACAGCTTTCATGGTAGATAGGAGCTTGCTTTTATCTGTTACCGCCGAATATCCCTTAGCCTGGAGTGGGGCTGTAGGAAGTAGAAGAAAATCAGTTGCTAACAAGTGAATGTCCTTCAGATTCTCACCCCAGTGAGAGGGCAGAGGAGCTGGAGAGGAGGCTGTCTGTGTAGTCCATGGGTCCCCTAATAGTAATGATAGCAGTTATCAAGCGCTTAGCCTTTGCTATTGTATTAATCCATTTAACTTTCCCAATGATTCCATGAATTAGAAACAATTATTAGCCTCACTTTACAGTTGAAGAAAGCAAGGCACATATAGGTTAACTAACTTGTCTGAGGTCATGCTACTAGCTGGTTACCAAAGACAGCAAGCCCGGGGTTGGGGGTTCTGCCTTGGCAGTAGTGATGATACAATGATGCAGTTGGTCCAGTGTGCCTGGCCACCTCGGGCAACACACAGAGGGCATGGCTCTCCTCTTTTTGTGAGTTTATCTGAGGCTAGCTATGGTTCATACGGCCTCCACTCAAAGTGACCAGTTGTTTCATTATCTATTTTATCGCAATCCATCGAACACCCTTATCCAAAGGTCAAATTAACACTTTTATCATCATCCCAGAACATTGCAATTAGAGGCCGAAGGGCTTCTGCTAATTTTCTCAACAGTCTGTGCTAATAAAGCCCAGCATATGATAAAGCAGTGCCTGGTGCAGCTGAAATAGGGTGGGATGCAATGAGAGTAGCAGGTGACATGGCCCAAGAAGCAGTCCTGGAGAGATTTGTAGGTCCTGGTAGGGAAGTTAGAATTTTATTCCATTATTAAGAGAGGTCAACTGTGGCAGGAGGCCTGTGTTCTCTTCTGCTTCCTGGGCACACAGCTGCACCACACTTTCCAGCCTCCCTTGTAGTTAGATACAGCCATGTGCCAGAGTTCTAGCCAGTGGACTATAAGCAGAAGTGATGTGACTCGCTTCTGAGCATGGGCCCATTTATACTTCCCATGCCTGTTCCTTCCCACTGGCAGGAAGCCCCTAGGATACGCCTTTGTGTAGCAGCTGCTGTCAGGGCTCCACTCATGTGACCTTGGATCACCGACTCCGGGTGTCCTTTCTCTCCCAAATGCCAGCATCTGCATCTCCTTATCAGTGGACTGCCCTCAGGGTGTCAGAACTCCCTTTGCCTGCACACACAGGTTGCTAGGAGTATCTGGGAAGGTACCTCGCCCTAGAGGCAGCCCTTAACCAATGAATCACAGTCATGGGCTCACATACTCCAGCTCCCTTCTCCTGATGGGACACCTGTTGGGGGGGGTGGCTATGGCATCTTCAGATCTTCCCTTGTGGGACTAGGCTACAGTTATCTCCCTGGTACCTTGCTTGATATCACACCCTTGCTTAATATAACACGCTTGCTTAATTTCCTTCCCTTCATGGTCCCACTTGCTTAATTTCCTTCCCTTCATGGTCCCACTTCCCCATTTCTATATCAGTTTTTTTCCAAGGAAAAGTTCCTTTTGTATGAATTCTGGTTTCAGGGTCTCCTTCCAGGAAATCCAACCTAGGATATCTTTGAAACCATGTGTTAACAAGGTCTGAATGACTCCTTAGAGTAGGGCTACCCTGCTGATTTATTCACTCATTCAGGTCATAACTATCGTGTATGAGCTGTTACATATTTTTGGATCCTTTTGCTACAACAGCTAGCCTACCCTAATTACACTGTATCAACTTCCAGTTATAAGATAAATAAGTACTAGGGATGTACAACACAATTAATATAATTAACACTGCTGTAGGTTATATATGAAAGTTGTTAGTAAGTTCTAAGAGGTCTCATCACAAGGAAACATTTCTTTTTCTTTTATTTTGTATCAATATGAGATGATGGATATTATCTAACTTATTGTGGTACTCATTTCATCACACATGTAAGTCAAATCATTATGCTGTACACCTTAAACCTACAGAGTGCTATATGTCAATTATTACTCAATAAAACTGGAAGGTAAAATAAAATAAAATAAAAAAGCCTTTATGTGGAAAATAAATTGGAGGCGGGCAAGAGGCAAAATGAAGAGAGCTAGGAAAAAGTTCTTATAAAAGTATAGGAGACAATTGATTGTGACTTCCCAGACTTGGACAGAGGCAAGTGAGTGTGGACATTCCACACACTTCGGAGATGGAAATGGGATTGGATGCTAATGGATTGGATGTGAGGATGGAAGAGTGGAAGGAAACCAGAAGGACTCCTAGGTTCTGGATTGGTGATGAAAAACATGGCCAATCATCAAGGAAACACAAATCAGAACTACAATGAGATATCACCTCACACCTGTAAGAATGGCCATCATCAAAAAGAATACAAATAGGGCTTCCCTGGTGGCGCAGTGGTTGAGAGTCTGCCTGCTGATGCAGGGGAAAAGGGTTCGTGCCCCGGTCCGGGAAGATTCCACATGCCGTGGAGCGGCTGGGCCCGTGAGCCATGGCTGCTGAGCCTGCGCGTCCGGAGCCTGTGCTCCACAACGGGAGAGGCCACGACAGTGAGAGGCCTGCGTACCGCAAAACAAAAACAAAAACAAAAACGAAAACAAAAACAAAAAAACACAAATAACAAATGTTATCGAAGATGTGGAGAAAAAGGAACCCTCATACTCTGTTGGTGGGAATGTAAATTAGTGCAGCCACTGTGGAAAACAGTAGGAAAGTTTCTCGAAAATATAAAAATAGAACTAGCATATGACCCAGCAATTCCACTCCTGGGCATATATCTGAAAAAAACAAAAACACAAATTAGAAAAGATACATGCACCCCAATGTTCTTAGCAGTATTATTTATAGTTGCCAAGATATGGAAGCAACCTAAGTGTCTATCAACAGATGAATATGTATATATATGTGTGTGTGTGTATTATTGAAATACTACTCAGCCATAAAAAAGAATTTTTTCCATTTGCAGCAACATGGATGGACTTGGAGGACATTATGTTCAGTGAAATAAATCAGACAGAGAAAGATAAATACCGTATGATATCATATCACTTATACAGGAAATCTAAAAAAATACAACAAACCAGTGAATGGAACAAAAAAGAAGCAGACTCAGAGATATAGATAACAAACTAGTGGTTACCAGTGGGGAGGGATAATATAGGTGTAGGGGGCGCTGGGAGGCACAAACTACTGTGCATAAGGCTCAAGGATGTATTGTACAACACAGGGAATAGAGCCAATATTTTGTAACAACTATAAATGGAAAGTAACCTTTAAAACTGTATAAAAAATAAAAAAAATTTAAGCCTATGTATGTGATGTACAAATCATCTCACTCCAAGTATTGTAGAGCAAACTTGTAGTTGGATCCCCTATCATGCCATCTTGGTTCAACCTCCCTAATTTTTCTTGCTTTTCCAAAGTAAAGAAAAAAGAGGCAAGTGTGAATCAAGGCTTACCAGTCAAGCACTTGTCCATGACCCAGATCCCTCACCTGGATTTCCTGTCACCTGGGTTAGCAGGCTCTCTTATACCAAAACCACAGTTTGCAAATGGCACACGAAAAGAGACTTAGCCTGATGGGGTGTTATTAAGGAACCAGGATTTACAAGTAGGGCATGAACCGGGACCCTTCCATTCTGGGAGAGCAAGTCTCCCATCAGAATCTGTAGGATGTGAAAAGATGATCTGGACAGAGTCTCTGCTTCCAAGGAGAAAATGTCCAGCTGAAAAGATGAGTCATAATTGTCTCCCCACCTCAAAGTTTAATATGCATATTAAGTGAAAGTTGCCCTTTTTTTTGTTTTGTTTTTTTTTTGTCATAAGACAAAAAGATACTTTGAAGCTTAATTTCAGTGTCTTCAATTCCCTGACCCCTCCGAGGCATCACAAAGGCCATTATATATTCAGGTCTTTCTCATGGGTCTACCTGTCCCTCCATGCCTTTCTCCTTCCTGCCTGGGCAGCCTCTGAGGGCCTCCCACACCATCCCCCCAATGAGCCCTTGCTCTATTAATCATGTCTTGTTTTCTGTATTTCTGATGCTTTGATATCTGGGGTCGATATATGTTAGGGTTAGCTTCACCTAGCGATAGTAAACAGCTCTCTCATGGTGCACTTTTCAAATGCAAACCAACCAATCCAGATTCCATACCCCCAATCTTTAACACCCCAGGCCGCTATCCACCTACCCTAACCACTCCAAGGCCAGGTACAGACAGCTAGGGACAGCCTCTATGCCCCAGAATCTGCTGAAATTATGTAAACTAGCCAATCCTAAAGCTGTTCATCCTGCCTCTTGTTCTTTCCCATGGAAACCACAATAAAGGCTTTTGCCCCAGATTTCCCACCTCTCCCTCTGCCTTCCCACCAAATATGGAGCATCCTGTATGGATCCCATGGTGTGGTGTGTTCCCTCTTATTGGGACCTGAGGATAACAAACTATTAATGACAACTGTCTCCTGATCTGGTGGCTTTGCCATACCTAAATAATAATAAGAACCATATTATTAAATCTATAATAAAATCTATATTTTAAAACAAGTACCCTCAACTCAGAGCCCTGTCTCCCTTCCCAGGTCCCCCGCAGCCTACAGGAGTTTACTGCCTGAGACTCATGACTCCGGCCCAGTCCTTTCCCTGGAATCTGTAAGAAGCAGTGCAGCACAGCACTGAAGGGTATGGATTTTGGAGTCAGAATGCCTCAGTGACCTGGGGAAGGTTCTTTCAACTCTCTGTGCCTCATCTTCCTCCTCTTCATAGAAGGATAATTAAATTACCCATCTCAAAAAAATATTGTGAGGATTGAATGAGGCAATGAATGTAAAGTGTTTGGAATAGTGTAGAAAAATTCAATAACTGTTAGTTGTCCCCATTATCAATATTATTAGACAGCAAAGGGTGCTGGCAAAATTAGCCAAAGAACCTAACATTTTCCATATGGCTTTACCAAGGCTTCCACACATGGAATAAGGGGTGGGCAGCCGAGAGGAATGATTGCATATTCATAAGCACCTCCAACCAAATTAATTGATAGGGTACGATAGCAATAATGAGAATTAATTTCCATTTTAATAACTTCACATGCTACATGTTAAGTATAGGTCCGTATTACCAGCGGTCACACAATTTCCCCTTTGCATCTGTTCCATGTTGATTATGTTGTCAGGAAAGCAAAAATTAAATCCCTTTTTAAGGAAGAAAAAAAATCTAATTTAATAACACTGCAATCCTGTTGAAAGCAGGATTAAATCTTAATAAGGGTGGAAGGATGTCGTGTTTCATGTCTATTCCTCTTGAAGCCCTGGCAAGTTGTTCAGGGATAGAGACCATGTTGTCAAAAGACTTCACAGCCCAGCCCTGGCCTCAGCTTCCAGCATCCGGGTGCAGCAGATATCTCTGATGGTGCTGACACTTCTATTTTCACTTTTCCCTTCCTGGTGCTTTTTCTCATTAAAGCAGCTTGATTCTGTAATTTCTACCAGTACCGATGAAGATAAAATGACTCCCAACTTTTATTTTGACCTTATAAAACTATATAATTGGTACAGAACCTTCAGGCTAAATGAGTTTCCTTTGGATCGAGAACTTGGGTCAGGAGATTCATAAACTTAAAAAATATACCACATGTCCGAATAGAATTAGCTCACGAACCAATATTTTATTTTAAGTACTGAAACGCAGGTCTAATACCCATCTCATGAAAGTCTAGTTTTTGATTTATTCATTTTTTTCTCTTAAAAATAAACATAATAGCTCAAAGGGCACCAAAAAGGCCTCCATCTCAATTCTCTCCTCTTTCACTCAATCTCATAACTTGCAGGGAGACCTCATCACCCAGTGAAACTGTGTCCCAGCTCCTAGGAGTTGCGTCCAGGATCCTTGCCTGATTGCCCCGCCTCACCTGTTCCTGCTTTGTCACGTGTATGCACCAGTTACACAGTACGGTTCCCCAAAGAGGCCATGCTGGACCCTAGCTCTGAGTCTTTGCAATGTACTACTGCCTATCTGGAATATTCTCTCCTACTATTCCTTCTGCCACGCTTCCACTCCACCTGTAAGAGTTAGCTCCAATGTCTTCTCCTCCATGAAGCCTTTCAGGCCCTCCCCTGATGATCTGGGGCAGATGCTCTGTGCTTTCATGGAATCTCGTGCAAGCCTGCATTTTACAATCATCAAACTCTACTGCATTGATCCGCTTCCTTGTCTCTCATTCCTTGAAGGCTGAGAATATGGAGGATGGAAGTGCCTCTTTTCATCTGTTTCCCTACATAGCACCTAGAACAACACTTGGCCTATAGCAGGCTCTCAGCATATGTCTGGAGAATGATTAGCGACAGCCAAACTTAGACAGTGCTTATTATACATCAGACACAGCTTTATATAGTATAACACCTATATCCACTCATTCAAAAGCCCCAACGCCCAAGCTACTCTTATCATCATCCTCATGTTACAGTGGCAGAAGCTGGGGCATTGAGGGGTGAAGTAATCTTAGTTCAAGGTCACACAGCTAACAAGCGTCAGAGCACAGAGTGGCAGTGTAGACTCCAGTCCAGGCGGTCTGGCTGTAGAGCACACACCCTTAAACACTACCCCATGCTGCTCACAAAGAAGGGTCTCCATGACAATGCCCTGTGATGGGCAACTAAGGTTCCTCTAAAGTGTTGGGACCAGGCTGGCTTCCTTGTGTCTCCAGACCATGGAGGCCTCGGAGGCTGTGTCAGGGCTGGTGGGGAAAGAATGTTCTGATGGATGGGCCACTCCCAGAGAGATACAGAGCAAGAAGATGGCCCTGAGGTCTGACTGCTGCATGATGGGCCAGGCACTTCTGCTAACAAAGGGGTTTGTGCCCCATACGAACCCCCAAGTCCCGCAGCTGAGGCAGTTTAAATGCCCACATGGTTGGACTTTTGGTTGGTTGACAAACAGTAGAAGGTACACATATTCATCCTCAGCTGCCACAGCTCTTCCTTATTATCTGTCATGGGTCAAGCCAGCACTGCCCCAGAGGCCACCTGGGGCTCCGTCACAGGTGGCTTCTGGGCTGAGGAACACGGGGAGGGGAATAAAATTACAGGGCCATGGATGAAGAGATGCCGGCTTTTTCAATGTCCCTATGCTCCAATCCGGGCATGCTGAGGCAGGTCCAAATTAAGGACAGTCTTTTAATGGTACCATATTTAATAAATGGAGGCTTTTAAAATGTTTCATTTTACATTTATTTATTTATTTTTATTTTATTTTATTTATTTTATTTTATTTTATGTTTTATTTACTTTTTTTTTTTGCGGTAAGTGGGCCTCTCACTGTTGTGGCCTCTCCTGTTGCGGAGCACAGGCTCTGGATGCGCAGGCTCAGCGGCCATGGCTCATGGGCCCAGCTGCCCCACAGCATGTGGGATCTTCCCGGACTGGGGCACGAACCCGTGTCCCCTGCATCAGCAGGCGGACTCCCAACCACTGCGCCACCAGGGAAGCCCCTACATTTATTTTTAAAACTTCAATTCTTAAAATGTTCAACCAATATTTCTTCAATGCCTACAGTGTCCCAAACACTGTGTGAGGTACTAGGAAACCAGAAATGAATAAAACAAAGCAAGGAAAACCCCATCTCCCCCAGTAGCTACCACTTACTGGCTTCTACCATGTGTCGGGTCTTCTAGGAGGTTGAACACACCCAAAATTAACCTACTGAGTATACTGGCAATGTATACATGACACATTGAAAACATACACACAAAGGAGAGGGACGGGGACAGGGGGAAAACCCCTTAGGAAGCACTAGACATTGCCAGAGACAGAAGCTGAGAAAGGATATTCCAGTGAGGACATATGGGCAAAGGCTAGTCACATGGAAGCATGAAACAGCATAGTCAATAGTTCAATATACCTGACATTCAGAGTTCAAGGAGGGGGAGTTTGGCGACTTAAGAGGAAGCCAAGATATTCTAAGGAGCTTAGATTTATCTTGAAGGCATGGGGTACCAATGAGGGATTTCAAATGAGGAAGAAGCCTTTAGTATAATCAGATTTGCATTTCCAAATGAGCATTCCATCCACCATGGTGTGGAGTGATCGGAACCAGGAGAAATTAGACGTAGGCATTCTAAACGGGAGGGAGATGCATGCTAACAGCTGAAATGTGGCGTGTAACATCGGTAGCAAATTTTATCCATAAAACTCAGTACAAAGGAGTGTGTAATGGGAATATGAACAGATCAAATGTCCCGACAACATATCCTAGAAATAACGGATCACTGAAACATTCATGTATAGCCACCGTGTGCCTGTTTCCCAACTGTTAACACATCGGTGGTAAGAAGGCAGAAGAGAGACCAAAATTCTCTGTCCCTTGTGGGCAGATCTTGTTAGCAATATACCAATTTCTCCATCAACATGAAGGGACCTCGTGGAGCCAGTGTAAACAGGGCTCCAGGGATTTAATTCAGTATTAGAAAGTTGATCCCTTAAGGTGCTATGAAAACAATAGAGATTATATATCTCTTCAATTCCCAGTAGAATTTCAAGGTTAAAAAACAGTTAAAGTTGGCAGGAAACACAGGGACTGCACAGCCTAATTTAAACTCCTCAATCTATGGATCATAAAGTTCTTTACCTCTTCTGCTCTCACTGCTTGGAGTACCCTTCTAAATGAAGCCATCTGACAAAACCCTACTTGTCCATAACCTGTGACGTCCTCAAAGCCCCTCCCATGTTGAAGCCTTCCTTGAATCCCATAGGATTAATCATTCCCTCTTTGAAGCTCTGGTAGTACTTATTGTCTGACCTTGCTTTCCTCATCTGTGAAATGAGATCACTATTGTGCCACGGATCGAATGTTTGGCAGAGTCAAATTGAGAGGATAATCTCAAGCTAGCTATTTCATAGGATTGTTAGATGTGCCAGACACCTGCCTATTTGCTTTTAGATCTTTTCCCTGTCCTTCACTGTCAAGCCTGCCAGGAAACAACATTTCCCAAGCTCCCTTGCTCGTGGGTTTCCGAGTCTGTATGACCAATTTGAGGGACTATGGGGTGATTGGAGGATAGGAGGAAGAAAGAGGCCAGGGTATTTCTACCCCCAAGTCTCTTGGCTTTGGTTGGCATCTCCTCCATGGCTCCTTTGTGGTTCTAGCTGCTGAAGGTGACCCAGGGCTCTGGGATTTGCTGGCACCACTTTCTTCCTCTGTTCCTCTAGCCTAAGGGTTACAATGGCTTCCTCCCATCACTGATCTCTGGCTTGCCTCAATGTCCCCCTTTGGCTTCTCAGCTTTTCCATCACCCATGCAACCAACCCCTGTATAGAATTCTCTCTATTTGAAATACCTGGGACATTTCTGTTTTATGGCTGGATCCTAACTGATATACTAGTCAAAGAGAAAAGGAGTGGAGAAAATAAGTAATATCACTGACATAGTGTGTCATGTTCTTGCTCTGGGTGTAAGTTCATAATTTCAGAATAGCACCATGGTTAAGGTTACAGACTTTATCAGTGAGAACAGGCTTCGGGTCTCAGTTCTGACACATACTAAGTAACCCCAGCGTCCACTGTCACTTGTGTAAGTTAGGGAGAAGACCAATATCCATATAGAGAGTTATGAGGATTAGTGATCATATTAGCAATTAGCACCGAACCCAGCACATAGTACTCACAGTTAGCTATGATTATTAACAACAAATAATAATCCAAATAAACCTGCGAGGCTGGTGTTATTATTCTTCATGACATGTAAGGAACTAAGGTTCATAGATGTAAAATAATGTGCCCAAGGTTATATAGCTAATAGACAGAGACGCTAGGATTAAAATCCTGACTCCAAGTCTTTGCTTTTTCCACTTTACAGAGTGGGCTCACCGATGGAAACACACAACTGGAAAGCGTAAAGTATGTTCCAATTGTAAAGTAGGAGCTATGTGGCTCCCTAATCATTTACATGCACTTTTGTTTGGAGCAGAGTTTGGGAGCACTGCAGGGAGAGTCAGGGTCAAGGTCAGCAGCAGGATGTGCTTGCCATGGCGGGAACCGCTCCCCCCCACACCGTGATCGGCTGTCAGGGGGCTGCGGGGCAGACCTCCCTTTCTCATTACTGCCCTGCTGAGGGGGTAAGAGCTAATGGACTGTTGGTCCAGGGGGAGAGTCGGCAGCTCCGCACAGATCGTTCCTCAGCATCCAGGCCTGAACCTGTGACCTGAACCCCTCGTGCAGGGCCACTCCCCACCCCTGAGACAGCCGGCGTTAAGATTCCCTCATTACTGGCCATGCAGATTGTTCCCGGCGATAATGAGCCCGCAAGAGAGGAGCCAGTCCTGGGGGAGATTCGGCGAGCCGAGCCTTCGACAGTGGCTGAGTTCCTAACCTGCCGTTTTAGAAAATTTCTTTCTAAATTGCCAGGAATAATTTTCTCCAGGGAAACTCTGACCCTTCTCTTTGTCTTTCTTCTTAGACTATGTGCCAAAAGACACGTAATTCCATACCCACTCTCCCGTTCCTTCCCTCCCATCTCTGGTTTTCTCTCCACCCCTCCCTGCATCCTTTCCTCCACTTCTCTCTCTCTCTTGTTTTCCCCTGTGTTCTTTCTCTCTTTTTTCCCTTTATTCTTCTATTTCTTCACATGACATAGTGGCACAAGCTCTGGAACCAGATATATTAGGGGTTCAAATCCCTGGTAGTCGAGGACTGGGGGCATGTTTCTCAACCTTTTGGAGTTTCTGTTTTCTTACCTGCAAATTGAGACTCAGCATCTCAGGATTTTGAGATTATTAAATGAGTTCATTTATATGAAGTCTTGTAAGGTACGTGGGAACATAACTGGCACAGAATAAACGTGGGTACCTTCCTATATTCAGAAAAGCTTTACTGAGTTGAGTCTTATTACGCGTGAGGTCATGTGGCAGACACTGGGGGACAGAACAAGACTTGGTTTCTTCTCCCGAGGAACTTTCCCAGTTTGATACTGAAGGAAGGCCAGGGAATTTTGGCTCTTTAAAAAGTAAACGGAGGGGTTCCCTGGTGGCGCAGTCGTTGTGAGTCCGCCTGTCGATGCAGGGGACACGGGTTCGTGCCCCGGTCCGGGAAGATCCCACATGCCGTGGAGCGGCTGGGTCCGTGAGCCATGGCCGCTGAGCCTGCGCGTCCGGAGCCTGTGCTCCGCAACGGGAGAGGCCACAACAGTGAGAGGCCCGCGTACCGCAAAAAAAAAAATAAATAAATAAATAAAAATAAATAAAAAATTTTAAAAAATAAAAAGTAAACGGAGATAAAGGTTGTGCCCAGTGTATATCAAGTATCCAATGGGATATAACTATTTTTTTCTAAAGCCAAGCAAACTGGGGTAAAGGACACCATGGTAGCAGAAATGTTCATATAGTCCAAACCACTTACTTGGGCTAAAGCCTTGCCCCTGCAACAGGATATGTTTGCAGAAAGAATAACTGTGTTTTTTTCCTATTTTTTTCTATTAATTCTATTTTCGATTGATTTTTTTCTAATGTAAGATTATGAACTACTTTCAATCCCTCTGAAACCAGAAAGAATATGAATAAGGTAATAATGGAACATCAGAGTTTTATTTGCATTTTTTAAATTACTAGTAAGGTTGAATATATTTCCACATTAGCTTTCAGCTATACTTTGCCAGTATCTCTGTTTTATGATTTTTAACTGGCTACTATCTATCCGGTACTTTTCCACCATACTGTGAGCTTCTAAAGAACGGAACCTGAGTATTACTTATCTTTGCACCTTTTGTGCAGTATGGTAAAGCATTTCAGACCGAGCGGGTGTTAAATAAAGTGCTCCTGCCACGTGCCAGACACTGGTGCTGGGGACAAAGAGGTGGGAAGCTCCCAGGGATACATTGTAAGTCCCATGATGCCTGTACTCTGTGGGCCACTCACTGAATGAAGGAGGCTGATTTGGTGCTAGTGGCCTAGGTTCCAACCCAGCTCTGTCACTTTCTGGCTATGTGACCTTGGGCAAAGTTGCTTCATCTCTCTGGGTCTCAGTTTCTTTAGCTATAAAATAAGGACATTCTAGGGCTTCCCTGGTGGCACAGTGGTTGAGAGTCCGCCTGCCGATGCAGGGGACGCGGGTTCGTGCCCCGGTCCGGGAAGATCCCACGTGCCACGGAGTGGCTGGGCCCGTGAGCCATGGCCGCTGGGCCTGTGCGTCCGGAGCCTGTGCTCCACAATGGGAGAGGCCACAACAGTGAGAGGCCCGTGTACCGCAAAAAAAAAAAAGGACATTCTAGATAAGCTCCAATATCCCTCCTAATTCTTATCATGACATGATATTTATGCACATATTTAGGCTGAAAAAGTATATTCAAATTTTAGTTATTTTAAAAGTGTTGTTTTATTATTCTATGCATTGTATTGAGCAGTGCTGTCCAAGAGAAATACAATGCAAGGCATGAATGTGAGCCACATTATTATAATCTTAAACTTTCCAGTAGTCACATTTGAGTAAAAAGAAACAGTTGAAATTAATTTAAATGACACATTTTCTTTAACTGAATATAACCAAATAGTATCATTTTAACATGTAGCACTAATTATACTTCAGGTTCTCGATAGCCATGTGTGTGACCTGTGGCTGCCACGTTGGACAGCATGGTACGGGAAGCGATGTGCGGGAAGCTGACCTTTGCTGCTGCTGCTGCCCACTGAGGGGCATACAAATGAGTGGCATCTCACAGAACATGGGGGGTGGTGCAACGAAGCTCCCAGCCTGGGTGTCCTGCTAACTACTGTCACATGTTCAAATCTGAAGACCCTCATGCCATTCCATTCATGTGAGAAATATGGGATCTTCTACTGACACTGTCTCAGGCAAGGAAATGAATCAGGTCATCTCTCTGTCTGACCTGAAAGTCTAGTCAAAGACTGTGTATCCAGAATCCAGAAATAAGAAAACATAAATGATCTGAACTATCTTTACACTCCTTTCCAATGACAATTATGTTCAGAGTCATTCAGCAGCCACACTGAGAGACTCCTCAGGGCCTTCTGAGTCAACAGGGAAAGAACTGATTGTCTGGTGTATTTTTTTTTTTTTTTTTTTTTTTTTTTTTTTGCGGTACGCGGGCTTCTCACTGTTGTGGCCTCTCCCGTTGCGGAGCATAGGAGCCGGACACGCAGGCTCAGCGGCCATGGCTCACGGGCCCAGCTGCTCCGTGGCATGTGGGGTCTTCCAGGACCGGGGCACGAACCTGTGTTCCCTGCATCAGCAGGAGGACTCTCAACCACTGTGCCACCAGGGAAGCCCCTGTCTGGTGTATTTTGATTCTTTGCAAATTGGTACCAAGCATATGATACATGTTGGGATCTCCCAGTAAACAGGACATTTGATTTGCTGGAAACATTCATTTTGGAATAGTGGAAAGAGCATGGATTTTGGAGTCAGACTTGGATTTGACTCTTAAATATGTCATTTGCCATGTGACCTTGAGTTTGAAACTTCATCTCTTTGGACTTCAGTTTCCTTATATGAAAATGGGAAAATCACTCTTAGTTTGCAGGATATTTTTAGTATTAAATGATGATCATTTATTCAACAATATTTATTGAGTACATATTACATGCCAGGCGTTGCATATGATGCCATATACACAGCAGTAAACAAGGTAGGATCCATCTATTCCTTCAAGGGGCTTTTAGCATGATGGAAAAACAAATATTGTGTAAAACTATTAGTGCATGAAAAGAGGACATGCAGGGCACTATGGAAGCATGAAGTTGGGAACCTTATGTGGGTATTTCTCAGGCAGAGCCCCCTGAAGAAATGGTATCAATGGAGAATATAAGAATGAGTAGAGATCATCTAGGACAAGGACAGTACGGAGAGGTACAGGGGACGAACAGGGCAGCATTCCAGGCAAACAGAAGATGTGCAAAGACCTGAGGCAAGAGAGAGCATGGCTCATTTGAGGATCTAAAAGCAGTACAGAACAGAAAGAGGAGACCAACAGGGCTAGAGATTAATGGGCCAGATCCAGCAGGCTCTCACGAGCCTGAAAAGGTTTAGGCCTGCATTCAAAGAAAACATGGAGCTATTGGCAGATATAAGAGAGAAGAGTCATTATATATATATATATATATATATATATATATATATACTTTTTTAAAAAATCTTTCTGGCTATATAGTAAAACATCGATTCAGTTATGGTGTGGAGAACAAAGTAGAGGCTATGGCAGGAATAAGGGTGAGATATGATGTTTCGTGTGGAAGTGTGATCAAGAGGAGGGGATTAATCTAAGCAATATTTAGGGGAATAAGAGAAAATTAGCCAGACTGCTTTATCTTCATGATGCTCAGTGCCATGTGGCTGATTGGTTTTTGCCTGGTGCTATGCTGGTCCTACATAGCCACAGTCCATTCAGCAAGCATTTCCTGATGTCCTACTCCATGCCACATAGTGGCATAGGTGCTGGAGATACCCCAGTCAATACAAACAGACCAGAATTCCAGCCCTCATGGAACTTATGTTCTCTTGGAAACATCATAAGGATAAGACATGCAAGTAGCTGCCACATGGTAGGCTCCAAACAGTACTAATTCACTTTCCTCCTCCCTTTTCCAATTGTGATGGAAAGCACCCCAATTTCTATATTTACATTTAAACAACTCTCTATGAAATCACTCTGCAGTCTAAACTAATACTGTGATTCCAAATGAAAGTATGAGATTCCCATGGTGTCAGCCACACTCTGTTGGTAACACCTAGGTTTGGATTTTACTTCCCATCATCTCACTGAAGCCGTGGTCCCACCTACTGCCTCTGGTTATTTTCACTTGTACATAATACTGAAGGGAAGAAAGAGAGGGAAGAAGTTAGGCAGGAAGAATAAAGCTGGCCAGAAGTCAGGGCTTTCTTCTTACCAAACATGAACTACACACCAGCACCACGGTGGTCCTTTAAACCACAAATCTCCAGGTGTGACATTTTCAACCCCATTTGACAGATGAAAACACTAAGTCTTACAAAGTTTTCTGGATAGAGAAGCTGGTCTGTCTGACTTGATGTAGCTAACCTGTGTTTCAACCTTGGCTCAGTTATGTATCAACTGTAAGGCTTTTAATCCTCAATCTCCTTTTAAAAAATCAGGGTTAAAATGTCAATTTCACCAGTTTTTTTTTTAATAGATCAAAAAACATGGTCTATGTAAAGTGCTTGGTGCACAGAATAATTATTAATAGATTTTAGTTGCCTTTGCTTCTTCTATTCCCCCACTAAGAGATAACAGCCCAGCTCCTGTATCTACGATTTAAACAACTACTCCTGGCTTAAAGACTCCACCAGTGTAAAGTAGTCTCTCCACTGCTTCAGCCTTTCTCATGACCTCATGGCATTCGTTCGTGGTCCAGCTTTTATGCCTCAGCTCCATCAGGCCTCTTGGATTCCATGTTTCCGCCAGCAGATTGGCATGGGGAGACCAGCTTCTCTCTTTGCGAGCACAGACCACCACATTCTAGAGAAATATTTATACGCTGTGTGTTGAGAAACCCACAATTCCTGACTGCAATGCAGGAAGGGCTGCCTGCAAGGCCGCTGGTTACAGCTAGACATAAAACCCATTATCAGCTCATTGGCTGTTTGGACATAAAACTGCTTGGTCCTGCAAAGGTATTTCCCTGCTGAGGAGATAAGTTTAATAAGAACCACAGATGACAGTAAAAAGCACATTTACTTCCCATAACCTACAGAAAGTCTTTATTGCATGTAGGAAAAATAACAGGCCTCTGTGAATTACTGGTCTGCAATTCCCCTGAGGAGGTTTGGGGCATGGAACACAGTGGGGAGAAACTGCTGTTTTAAAATCCAGGACCCAGAGCTGAAGAGGCAAAGGAAAAAGATGAGTTTTGCTGAGAAACAGACGACAACCCAGTATCCAGCAGGGCCACATTCTCGAGGGCATGGGCAGTCTTTCTACTCAGCGGCAGGTAGACTAGGGCAAAATTACTAAGCAATAAGAACATTCTCCTGCCAAATAATTATTTTCAAAACAACATCATAACCCATCTTTTTACTGCACCCTTACAATCCAATTGGGGAATAAACAAAAGGGATTATTGTCCCCATTTTACGGATGGGGGAATAGCATTAATGTGAGATGTCCAGGACTGCAGAATGTACTGCTGTGTCATGATGAACCCAGTCCTTTGAAGACCATGGGCTCTGCAGGTCTGGCTCCTGTTACCCCTATGACCTCACTGCATTCAGTTCCCATGGTGCTGCATGCTTGCTGCTTCCCAAATGCTCCCGCGGGCTCCGGCCTCAGGGCCTCCACCCTTGTCCTTCCCTCTACCTGGACCATCCCTCAGTATCAGGATGGCTTCCTCCTTCAACCCTATTCACAACTTTGCTCCAATATCACCTTCTCAATCATTCTTCTTGCAGCTGTATTTCAACTCTCAATCCCATCCCGAGTATCCCCCCTCTCCCTTTTCTGCTTTGTTTTATCCACAGCACTAATCATTTTCAGGCAGTCTGTTGTCCTTATTTGTTTGTTTATTGTCTATTTTCCCCATCAGAATGTAAGCTCCACGAGGGCAGAGAGTTTTGTTGGCTTTGTTTGCCACTACCTGCTAGACCCATGATGGGCACACACAAGATGCTCACAAATGCACACTGAATGGGTCAATGGACGAATGAATGCTGGACAGAGTGACTGGCCACTGGCCTTCAAGAGAGGCCCCACTGGGACTTTCCTGGTGGTCCAGTGGTTAAGAATCCACCTTCCAATGTAGGGGACGCGGGTTTGATCCCTGTTCGGGGAACTAAGATCCCACATGCCGCAGTCCGACTAAGCCTGTGTGCAACTACTGAGCCCGTGCGCTCTGGAGCCCATGTGCCACAACTAGAGAAAAGCCTGCGTGCCACAGCTAGAGAAGCCCACGTGCCACAACGAAGATCCTGCATGCTGCAACTAAGACCTGATGCAGCCAAATAATAATAAAAAAAAAATAAAAAAAAATAAAGAGGGGCCTCCCTGGTGGCGCGGTGGTTGAGGGTCCGCCTGCCGATGCAAGGGATACGGGTTCGTGCCCCGGTCTGGGAGGATCCCATATGCCGCGGAGCGGCTGGGCCCGTGAGCCATGGCCGCTGGGCCTGCGCGTCCGGAGCCTGTGCTCCGCAGCGGGAGGGGCCACAACAGTGAGAGGCCCACATACCGCAAAAAGAAAAAAAAAAAAAAAAAAGAGAGGCCCCACTGCAACAGATTGCTGTTCAGTGTTGTGCATAATAATAGCAACAGTAGTGAATGTTCACTGAGTATTACCAGTGCCATGCACTGCGGTAAGTACTTAAGTTGTATTGGTCTGTATAAACATCTCAATAACACCACAAGGAGGCAGATGCCCAAAGTCACACAGGTGGTTGGAGATGGATTGAGTTAGTGTGTGAATGCAAGCCTGTCTCACCCCAGATCTCATGTTCATTCTTTTTTTTTTTTTTAATTGGAGTATAGTTATTTACAATGCTATGTTGGTTTCAGGTGTACAGCAAAGCGATTCAGATACACACACACACACATACACACACGTAGATTCTTTTTCAGATTCTTTTCCCTTATAGGTTATTACAAAATATTGAGTATAGTTCCCTGTGCTTTACAGTAAGTCCTCATTGGTTATCTATTTTATATACAGTAGTGTGTATTCTTAGTGTTAGATTATAGCGACTTTCTCACTACCATCTAACTTGCCTGTTTTCTGGCGCCTAAGCGCTCCCTTTTCATGAATATTCTAATGCAAGATGTTGTCTGTCTGCCTCTCCAGATCCACTCTCTAGCCCTCTCCACTCGGCTCAGGGCCCCATGAGTTTGATACACGTGGACTACATCAGTGGACCTTCTTGTTCTCTGGCTTCTGGTTGGGGCCGGCCAGTGGGGTCTCAACAAGAGACCAGAAGGAAGAAGGAGTCAAGGCAGGGTATCTATACTCCTGGCTGTCTTCTCCCTCTGTGGTCACCTTGGGCTGGCTGCCTCCCTCAACTAAAGGTTACAGCTCTTCTCAAGGTGGTCCTCTTCCTACAGTGTTCTGGTTTGGGTTCCAGTACCTGCTTCCTGAGCTGCATCTTTCAGATTCAGGGGTGGTAAGAGTCTGGTGTCCTGCTCTCTTGTGGTTTCTTTATGCTTTGCACATACCTTGGTAAGCAGCCCCTTCATTAAACCCTCCTTGAATTATCCTAATCCAAGCCTGCCATCTGCTTCCTATGGGGACCCTGACTGATGACACACGTGGTGAACTCTGAGCTCTGAGTTTTCCCTCTGGCCTCACTCAAACTGACGCTCCCTCCTTCAAAGGGAGTCTGCATTTGATATACGTAAAGTGCTTACCACAGTCCTCCATGCATGGTAAGTGCTCATGAATGTTGGTTTATGATTATTATTTATTAGTAGTCCCTTCAGAATCAGGTTCCTATCTTTGTTTCACTCTCATTCATTTCCACTCCCCTTGACCACCTTCGCTGTACTGGGTTGAATAGTGTTCCCTCAAAATTCATTTCTACCCAGAACCTCAGAATGTGACCTTATTTGGAAAAAATGTCCTTGCAAATGTAATTAGTTAAGTTAAAATGGGGTCAGACTGGATTAGGGTGGGCCTATGACTGGTGTCCTTATAAGAAGAGAAAACGGAGACACACACAGAGGGAAGACAGCCACATCAAGACAGAGGCAGAGGTTGGAGGGATGCAGCCACAAGCCAAAGAACGCCAAGGATTTCTGGCCACCCCCAGAAGCTGGAAGAAGCAAGGAAGAATTCTTCCCTAAGACCTTCAGAGACAGCATGGCCCTGCCAGCACCTTGGTTTTAGATTTAGAACCTTTAGAACTGCGAGAGAATACATTTCTATTGTTTTAAGCCACTCAGTCTGTGGCATTCTGTCACAGCAGGCCTAGGACATTAGCACACACCCACAACTGCACATCACAGCTAGCCTGAACTTTGAGTTCAGTGGACATAACCCTTTCTATCTCCAGGTCTTTGTATAGACTGTTATTGCCTGTCCTTAGGAGCATCCTCTCCCCTGATCTCCACTTGGCCACCTCCTGCTTGTTAATTTCTCCATTGTGCCACTTCATCTGCAAGGTCTTCCCTGACCCTCCAAGTCCAGTTTGGGGAAACCCCTCTCTGAGTTGCACAGTGCCCTGAATCTTTGCCATCACGGTACCCATCACATAACACAACAGTTATGTAGCTGGCTATCCATACACCGTAAGATTCATAAGGAAAATAGGGGCCAGCCTCTTATCCGTAGCTGTATTCATGGTACCCAGCAGGTTTCTTAAATTATTTATTTATTTATTTATTTATTTATTTATTTATTTATAGCTGCGTTGGGTCTTCGTTTCTGTGCGAGGGCTTTCTCTAGTTGCAGCGAGCGGGGGCCACGTTTCATTGTGGTGCACAGGCCTCTCACTATCGCAGCCTCTCCTGTTGAAGAGCACAGGCTCCAGACGCTCAGGCTCTGTAGTTGTGGCTCACGGGCCCAGTTGTTCCGTGGCATGTGGGATCTTCCCAGACCAGGGCTCGAACCCGTGTCCCCAGCATTGGCAGGCAGATTCTCACCCACTGCGCCACCAGGGAAGCCCCCAGCACGTTTTAATGCTGACTAACACTCACTGAGGGCTTAATACATGCTCAGCATTGTGCTAAGCACTTTATTTGTATGAACTCATTTACTCCTCCTTGCTACCCTGTGAGGTAGGTCCTATTAATTTCCCCACTCTACAGTTGGCCACCATGGAAAGCATGGGCTGAGACAGCAAGGGGCCCATCTGCATTATTCTTGGCGTTCTTCCAGGTGTACTTTGCAATTCCACCAGCAAACTTCACCATATGATTCCGGTTTCCAAGTGCAAGTTCATCGTTGCCTTAAACTCATTTATGCCGCCTACTGCCACTGTATCTCCCATGCTCGGCTGCTGCATGGTGCAATAACTCTCTGCCAGCCTCCAAACAGTTTTCCCAGTAATCAGGGAGGCATAATTGATTCAAAGTGTTAATATTTGCTCAGCACCAAGACCAGCCGGAGGCCTCATCATTCATAGCAATGCCCGCTGGAGCTCCAGAAAAACAGGACTCTCAAAGGCTGCTGCCCGAGCCAGGGATGGGAGATGCAAAATCTGATCGTGTAAAAATGTGCTCCCTCTCCCTTAACCTGGGCTTTCTGGCATACAGATGAGAAGTGGTTTAAAGTAACATAAGTGGAAACTGGACACCTGTGCAAGCTACTGAATCCTGGAGTCCCTGATTCCTCATTCATTTATTCGACAGCCATATATTAAATACAGACTCTGTGTCAGGCATTCCACTAGATGCTAGAAACCCAACACACAAAAAAGGAAGGAATTATCCTCTTCCTGGCCTTAGGTAGGACCACACCTGCTGCCTGATGGCCCTCTGCTCTATCTCAATTCCTATAAGACAACTGCAATGACTCACTGAGAAAAGTGAGGAACTTAGCAGGGCCAGTTGCAATGGAAGTTTCAACCCCACCTGCTTGCTCCAAGCATAGCCCTGTCCCATCCTGCCTCCCTCACTCCATCTTTTCTCTTAGCATGAATTGCTGGTTCGGGATCCTCTTCCTTCTCCCCTGGGCTGTTCACTGCCATCACACCTTCCCTGTAAATACCACAATGGAGTAGCCATGAGTATGGTCTGCTACATTGTAGCTCTATTGTCATAGGGAAGACTGAAACCCCAGGTGCCTTTTTTTCATCCTTAAAATGATGATGAGAATGACAGCAACTACTACTTTGGAGGGTTGTTGGGACAATGGAATGAGTTACCAGGCAAAGTGTTTAAAACAGTGCCTGACCCATAGTCATCACTCAGTAGACATGATGAGCTAATTCTATTATTAATGTTGTTATTACCTGATTGATGCTGGGTATACACATGAGAGAGCCCCTGTTAAGTCTGGTCATCTCCTTCTACTTATATATGTAGTTATTTATCTGTTTAACAAATATTTATCAGTCAGGCACTAGGCCCCATGTTGGGAATTATGGGAGGTACAGAGGCAAGTAAGACATAGTCCCTGCCTTCAGGGAGCACACAGTCTAAAGGGCAGACAAGCAAGGAAGAATTACTGAGAGCCCAATGTACAAGTGGAATCCTTTACACATTTATCATTTTTGTTATTTTAAAAAATTTTTTTAAAAGTTTTATTTTATATTGGAGTATAGTTGATTTACAATGTTGTATTAGTTTCAGATGTACAGCACAGTGATTTAGTTATACATATACATATAGCTAATCTTTTTCAGATTCTTTTCCCATATAGGTTATTACAGAGTATTGAGTAGACTTCCCTGTGCTATATAGTAGGTCCTTGTTGATTATCTATTTTATATATAGTATTGTGCATAGGTTAATCCTTTTTAATCCTCCCATCAACCTAATGGAGCAGGCCCTCATTATCATCATCCCATTTCACAGATGAGAAAGTAGAGTCAGAGTGAGGTTAAGCAATTTCCCCAAGGCTACATAGCCAGGAAATGGCAGAGAGAGGATGCCACCCAGGCAGTTGGCTCCAGAGCTGTTGCTTGGAAGTCCCTAGGCTCTGCTGCTGTCCCAACACTGAAAGCCGTGATAGGAAAGCTTCCTGGGAGAGTCTGGGAAGGCTGCACCAAGGAGATGGATACTTGACACATGAGAAGGGTTTTTTGTGCTCTGCAAGGCCAGGCATACCAAGCTAGGGGAGAGAAGATCCTGAGCAAAGATGTTCGGGGGTAGTGGGTTAGTGTAGGGATGGCAGGAGCTGGCCTCTGTGTTCTGGGGGACGGTGGCAGTGGGTGGAGGGAGTGTGGGAAAGGAGTTGAAAGTTAGGTGGAGTCCAGGTTAAGGAGTCTGGACTTTTTCAAACCAGAGGGTGCTTAGTTCTCTCTCTATTCTCTGCTGGCCCCTCCAAGCTGAGGAGCAGATAAAGAAGAGAGCCAGGTTTGTGGCCTGGCTTCTCTGTATTATGGTCTAAGCTGCAGAGAAAAAGCTATTGAGACTTGTGTGGACAGACCAGTTTTTAACCCTAGGTTACCTTCTCCCTGTTGTGTAACCTTGGAAAACCCTTTTCACATTTCTGTGCCCATTTTCTCCCCTGGGCAGAGAGGGACTGGTTAGAGCCGCCTTGTGGAGGAGATAGGGAGGAGGTCAAAGTGAGAAAGTACAGGTGCTCAGGCAGGGATGACTTCTTTCCAAGGGCTCTTCCTTGCTACCCTTGCCGCACTCCGGGGAGCTTGTGAGTGCAGGCTGAGGAACCTGCCTGAGCACCCATTAAGTTCTGGACTGCCAACAGGAACGCTCGCCTCGGGTTTTGTAAGTGAGTGCACATAAGTCCCAGGGTAGACTGCCAACTCAGCCGCCTCGGCCAGGAGCCATGGGCTGCTAGAAGAAAGGGGACATCAGCCTGAGCAGCTTCTCCCCAATTACCTTTGCTCGCACACCCCCTCCTGCCGTGATGTCACATTCCGACGTGGGGCATCTGGCTCCTCGGTAGGGGGATGCCAC
Organism: Mesoplodon densirostris; assembly: GCF_025265405.1. Lineage (NCBI taxonomy): Eukaryota > Metazoa > Chordata > Mammalia > Artiodactyla > Ziphiidae > Mesoplodon > Mesoplodon densirostris. The sequence goes on from NC_082662.1 coordinate 50,642,041, forward strand.
ATTCTAACTGCAGGAGGCCACCGTTTGGGGAAGTCAGCCAAGCCAGGGGCTGTCTGCCTCCCTGCTCTCTCCTCCAGTGCTGCCGGCAAGAAGGAAGGGGAAGGACGGGACCCTGATCCTCAGCGACTCCATCCCCTTCCTTAGGCAGAGCAGGGGACCAGTGGGGGCTGGAAGAAGAGGATGCTCAGGGGCTGACATGAACTCCAGAGCATCCTCACTGGCCCCTCCTTCACGTGCATAGCTTTGACATTCCAGGGTGTGGAGGGTGAATGCACTGACAAGTCTACGGGCTTTGGAGTGAAACAGACTTGGCTCTGAGCCCTGGCTTTGCAACCTTGAGCAAGTTGCTTAGCCTCTCTGTGTTAGTTTCCTAGGGCCGCCATCATGAGGTACCGTAAACTGGGTGGCTTAAACAACAGCATTCATCATCTCACAGTTCTGGAGGCTAGAAATCTGAGATCTAGATGTTGTTGGGGTAGGTTCCTTCTGGGGGCTGTGAGGGTGTGAGGGTGACTCTGTTCCATGCCTCTCTCCTAGCTGCTGGTGGTGTGCAGGCAATCTCTGGCATTCCTTGGCATATAGAAGCATCACCCTGATCTCTGCCTTCATTATCTGGAAGTCTCCCTCTGTGTGTGTGTATGTGTGTGTGTGTGTGTGTCCAAATTTCCCCTTTTTATAAGGACACCAGTCATATTGGTTTAGGGCCCATCCTCATGATCTCATCTTAACGAACTACATCTGCGATAACCCTATTCCCAAATAAGGTCACATTCTGAGGCACTGGAGGTCAGGACTCAACATGTGAATCTGGAGGGGGAGGGGACAATTCAACCCATAACTTCCCGGAGGCTGTTTCCTTCTCCGGGGAGTGAGGACAATAAAGCCAGGTTCCCAGGGCTCTGTGACAGTTAAATGAGGCAGGAAAGGGAAGTACCTGACACAGAGCAGTCAGGAATCAGTAAATGTGACTTCCTTGCCCCCAAATGGGCAGAGAACTCTCTTCCATGACACTAATCTGCTCCCCATAAATTAACCGAATTTAGTATCCTAACATGCCCCTAGTAGGAATTTAAAGACCATTTAATCTAACTTCCATTTCAAAGATGAGGAAACTGAGGCCCACAGAAGGAAAATCGTTCTGCTGATTTAATGACTAGCTTTGGGCTCGAAATAATTTTTCTGCTTAGAATAAGAAGCCATCTCATCCAGGGAAACTTCACTATATTAAAATATCCTATTTATAGCTCCTCACATCCCTATAATAACACTAAAAATGTGTCTCATGTAGCACACGTCATCTTTCCCAAACCACTTCCACAGCCATCATCTTGTTCAAGCTTTACCACAACACAACAGAATCACCCAGGGCACGGATAACTTGTCCCCATTGGACAGATTAGGAAATCGAGGCTCAGATAGCTACAGAGCTTGTCGAAGGTCACAGGCCTAATCAATGAGGAGGTGAGGATCAGAACTCGACTCTTACTAGTCCTTGTTCAGGGCTTTCTCCTCCACTGCATGGTTTTTCATGTGGTTCAGTCACTTTCCAAGGGGAGAATCCTATGCAATTCAAGGAGGGCTTCTGGCTCCATGATTCCAGCAGACTTTGGCTGGTCTCCAGGCCTCAAAGACCTTCCACATGGCTATTCCAGATACCTTTTTGAAACACTGATCTTTCATTGTGACACTCTGCCGCTCAAAGACATGCAAAGACACAAAGCTACCACATGGGAAAACACACCAAGGTCTCCAGGTCCTGCTCCTGGAGCAGGCTGGAAACACTCACCATGGCGCCAGGAATCCCAGCCTCAATGCACCGTCAGGTGGGACATATGACAGAGGGTCTGCCTGGGCACACAGGTGGCTTTCTGCTATGAGACAGTGTCTCAGCCCTCTGCAACCTACAGACCCAAGAGGAGTAGAAACCATGCGTTCTGCTTACCCTCCCATGGATGGGCCCAGAAGAACCTACATCAGGACCTGGGTGAGCCATTTGCAAGAAATGTCAGGAATGCACACAAAAAGAGACAACTGCATGTGGGCGTGGATGAGCATCCAAGTAAAAAGTTCGAGAAGGCCAGAATCCAATGTTTCAGCCTATGAGCTAATATCCTTAATTTATGGATTAACGAATTGGTCCATTCACCATGCACCAAGCACTGATGCAGGGAGTATTATGTGATAGGCCCTGGGCTTGGCACTGTTTAGCAGTTAGCTGGACAACACAGTTCCCATTCCCAGGCAGACACTGGTCCTGGATAGCAGAATATTAGAAGAGACCCATAACCGGAATTGTTTTAGGGATAGAAAAGAACAGAATTGTTATGGAAAGTAAGGCAAGCAGCAGAGCCTTTTGGTTGCTCTGGGGTTACCATGCTGTAAATAACAGCACGTAGAAATGGCCTGGGGGTCCAATAACTGAGAAAACGTACAGGTCATCTTGTCATATGAGGGGGAAGAGTGACACCTTGTACCATGACTGAAAATTAACCTCATCATAGGAAAAGAAACCGGGAAATGTTTTGTGGGAGCAAGGGTCCCTGCACATGACCACACTCTGTAGACCAGAAGCACTGACATCTAAAGTCAAGTGTAAAGCCCAGAGCCCAACATTGAGCACACATTCAGTCTATTTAGGAACCAGAGAACTTGAAGTCTAAACTTTTGTCAAGCCAATTACTAGCTAGAGAGCTCAGAGGTCTTAGTTTCCACCTGTGAAATGGGTATATTCACAACAAAAACCTTAAGAGCCCACAATGTAGACTCTGTGGTTTCCCTGCATGGTTTCATTTAGTCCACAATGTAATCCTGTGAATTGGGTCCAAACTTATTATGATAATTCACACTGGGAATACGACACATGAAAGGGGCGAGCAACTTGCCATTTCCACAGCTACTAAGTAGAAGAGACGATTTGAGCTCCAGAGCCTGAGATCTTAACACCTTTAATAATAATAATAACTGCTTCCCAGTGATGAAGTGAGGAATAAATGACACCACAGGTGAAAGAATTTTTCAAAAATCACCAAGTAGTACCTACATATGAGGGGGTTTATTATTTCTTCCCTCCCTGGGCATGAACTGACTTTCAATAAGCCAAGCAAATTCCATTTCCAATCCTACTCTCCCTTTATTCTTCAACTGTTACAGTAAAAGGAGGGCCTAGGGATTTGGGAAAACAGTCAGGCACCAAAGAACCAGCTACAGAGATGTGAGATGGGAGAGGAAGAAGCACGGGGCCTCGCTGTACACACAGTTTGCAAGCTGATGTGCAGACTATTTGCTGGGACCAATTACTCTCATCTTAATTAATGAACACACAACCCACAATCTGTCTGAGAAATGTGAAAAAATATGGCCCGTGTCTGGAGGTTGCAAGTGTGCCAGTCCCCAGATCTGGAAGCACCTTCCTCATCCTGCTGGACTGGGAGTCGCCATGGAGACCACATTTGAGCAACGAGATGACACTGAAATTTGGTTCAAACCCCCTCTCTGAAATGTGTGTGTGAAGAATTTACCGTTGGCTGGCCCTGGACTAGACAGGGTGGACTTCTCAGAGTACAGGCAGGCCACCCTCTGCCCTCGAGCGCTGGGAGAGGAGGATGGCTCACCGACTGAAGCGCCTTCTGTGTTCAGAATAAAGACCTGGCGTACGGTGCCTGGCGCTGCAGGGGATTCCGGGGCTGAAGCTGAGGACACAGACATGCTTTCTAGTGACTTCGCCTAGACAATTGCTGATGCCAACAGAGAAATTTACAGAGTGCTTACTCTAAGCTCGGCACTGTGCTAACTAAGCAATTTACATGCATTACCTCATATAATCCTCACAAAAACCCCGTGAATGAATTGACCATTTACTGCTAAGATTTGTTGAGCAGTTACTCTGTGCGATTCATGCTGTAGGCCTACCATTTAAAAGCTTGTACCAGATCACTGGCTGGTAGGTGCCACAGTCAGGATTTGAACCCAGGAAGTTTAGCTCCAAATGCTGAGGGAACTTAATCATATTATACCGAATTCATTCACCTGATATTTGTTGAGTACCTTTGAGGCAGACAAGAATCTTATATTTTAGGATAGGAAACTGGAGGTGAGGGGCAACTGTCATAATCAAATCCAGTTCACGACAGACTCTGTTTGTGCTATAGAGAAACTGCAGCCGGTAAGAGTGGGGCGCGGTGGTCTCCTTTTGGCTCTGAGGGGGCAGCAGACAGAGCCACAAATTGGTGGGTCCCCCTGAGGCTGCTCTGAGAGTGAGGAGGGTGTAGGCTGTTAGCATGTCCAGTGCCCTGGGGTCCATGCCTGGGAAGAAGACACAGGAAGCAGGGGTCCCTAGAGCGAGACATCAAGCTGCAATGCAACCCCAAGGACAACTTTGGCCAAACCAGGGGGAGTCCTGGAGCTGGACCTGCCATGCAGAGCTGTCCGATTTGGGACTTTATCTCTCCGTGTCAACAAGTCACTAGATGGGTGCTGCCCAAGGAAGAATCTGACCTTGGACGAGGCAGCTCTCTACTGCTGAGCAATCCCGGGAGGGGCCAGCAAGCAAAAGCTGTCTTCCCACTGCAGTCCCAACAGCTGGGCCAACAAATCCACCTTGAAAGGGGACCTGGGGGCACCCCACAGTGTCCCCCACAAGTGGTAAGGGAGCGGGCTCTTTGTGGCTAAATCCTGAATAAAATGGAATCAAGAAAGTGATGAGGAAGACCAACAGCAACCCAAGCAGGGGGGTGCTCTTCCAGTCGGGGAACATCCTGAAAGCAATAAATGGGTACATGAGACACTGTGAGATAGAAAAGTAAGTACACACGCAAGTCCTATTTTAACCAATCACCCAGGGGTTAAACCCCTACTCCGGAGCAGTGGAGGCCTTCAGCAAGACCTGCGCTATTTAGTTGGAAAAACAGACTAATTTGTTAGGCTTAAAACTCTCATAAAACTATTTTTTGCTACGTTATAATGATCTTTCAGATTTAATTAACCACAATTGCTTTCAATCAACAGTGTGTGTGGCCATTAAATGAATAATCATAGTTACAAAATAACATTTAGTATATGCCAGGCCCTGTTCTAGGCGCTTTATATATATTAATTCACATAATTTCACAATGATCACTTAACGTAGGTGTTATTTTATGGGTGAGGAAGCTGAGACACAAAGAGATTAGTAATTTGGCCGAGGACGTGTCACTAGTAAGAAGTAGAGCCAGACTTCAAATTCAGGCACCTGGGCTCCCAGGCAGGGCTCTGGACCGTGGCCTTGTGCCCCTGCCCCAGGAGTTCGCTATGGTCTTAACAGAGAGTCCAGTTCAAGGTGTGAGAGTCCTGCTCATCAGATACCACCAGGCATTGTAATCACCTGTTTGTCACCTGTCCATTTTCCACCCTGCAGTCAGAGTGATCTTTTCCAAACAAAATAAAATATTCCCCATTTCAAAGGCTGAACTTCCCATCCAGCCGTTGTGGCTCTGAAAGGCCTGGCCCCCTGGGCCTGTCTCCCCAGTCTAGGCCTACAGTTCACTCCCCCAGCATCCCAACACCACCTCAGTGCCTTTGCACATGCTGTTCCCTCTGCCTGGAGTATCCTCTCCCCCCTCAGTCCTCCCCTTGGACTAGTTAATTCCTTCTTGTCTGACAATCTTGGATTCCCTTGTTATTCTCTCTCATGAAACATTTCATTTTTCCTCCATAGTATCAAACATAATGTTAATTCCTTATTTGAGTGCTTACACAATAAGCAATTGTGTAATTCGTCGTTTCATGCCTATTTTTCTACTACAATGTAAGTACCAAGAGGAGAGGAACTATGTTTTGTCTATCACCGTACAGCCCGGTCCCTAACACAGTGGCTGGCATAGAGAAGGCCAGCATTAATGCATGAGCTTCACTGATAAAGCAGAAGAGCGTAGGTCAAACTAATTACTGGCTTCTGACACCTTAGGGTCCTCTCCTGTAAACAGTGAGATCTCCTCACTGTGGGAGGGTTAGAGCTAATGTATATAAAACCCCTAGTGGAGTCTGGCAATTAGCAGCCCACCAATAATCAGTACCTACAATAATACCATTTATATTATTTTATTAGCAACATTACAAAAAGGAGGGGTATGGACTAGTGTTTCAGAGTGCAGACTCTCCAGACAGCATCTTGAGTTCAGTGTTCCTCCAGACTGGACTGTACGAGAGTGAGTGGGACCAGAGGAAAGCAAAGCCACCTCCAGTGTGTTTATTACCATCACTCTGCTTGGGATTACACACACTATGGTCTCCACGGGCTTCACAGGAAACCTTGGCCCTGTCCCCAGAGGGCTGGATGTGGGGACCCCATCTCTGCTGCATGAAACGAGCACACAAAGGCATGGAAGGAGGTTACTTCCATGGAGTAAACCAGGAGAAAACTAGGCAGGCTATAGGGCTGATCCGCCATATAATACAGTCCCTTACATGTCTCCCCCCACAGTACGTAATGCACTTTCTCATTCCACAGAGAGCTCAAAATAACTCTGTGAAATAACTTTTATTGTTCATTCACTCATTAATTTATTCAATGTGTATTTATCGAGCACTTACTATGTTTCTACTTATTGCACTCTTACTGTATACCAGCTCCTATTCTAGGTACTGACCAAACTCATCCTTTTAACTTTATATTTGAGGAAACAGATACAGAGATTAAGTGACTTACCCATAGCTTTCAATGGGTGTGCTAGCCTCTAAGAACAATATTATTCACTCTCATGATTTAATTAAGATAAATAATTAGATTCACCAGCATTAGTGTGAGTAATAATAATAACTATTGTTAGTACTTGACAGTCTACCAAGAACATAATACATAACTCACCCTATGAAGTGTGAGGGCAATTACCCCTGTTTTAAAACTAAATATACTAAGACTGAGAAAGAATAATAAACAAGTTCACCCAGTTCTCCCAGACAGGAAGTAAAAAAGAAAGTCTGCTATGAGAATACCACTCTGTGACCCTAAATGCCTTGTCAGCATAGCACACCTATAATCAATATTTAGTGTCGCCATTTTGAAATGACATCTTATATAATTCATCCATATTTAATTGTAATTTTCCAAGAACCCAGTGAGAAAAAGAGCATTATCCCCATTTCAGAACTGAGAAAACTGAGGCTCAGAAAGTTTAGGGAACTTGTAGTAAGTTCCTTACAAAGTTCCTTACAAAGTTCCTTACTGCTTTGTTCCTTACAAAGCAGTAAGGCTTTGAACCAGGACTCAAACCCACATCTTCTGATTCCAACACCTTTGCTTTTCTCAGTAACCCCCATTACCAAATACCCATCTAAAAAGCCCCCTATGGAGAGAGGGAAAGCTGCTGGTGTTGCCCACAGCATCAGTACCCCAGTCATTCCCTTTTTTTTTCCTTCCAGCCATCCCAGGCAGAGGCCTGGGGTTCTTGGTGGGGTAGTATGGAGAGAAGCACATGCCTCGCTCAGTACTAGGCCAGGCGCTTAGGAACTGATCCATCAGGGAGCTGACACAGTTTCAAATGCTCAGTGTCCTAATTACTTGATGATCCGTCATCACAGAGATGGAATGGGGGAGGGGCAGGAGGATGGCGTTCAGCTTATGCCTCCACAAAGGAAAGGCAGGTAGAAAGACTTCAGGCTCAACTTACAGGAGAGAAATCTCCGCTGAAGTCCACGATCAATTCCAAACGGTGGTTCAGGAAGAGGCAGGAAGGGGATTGGCATTTATTGAGCACCTACTATGTGTCTGGCATATATGACCTGTATTACCTGGATTAGCTCATTTGATCCTCACTGTGACCCTACAAGAGGGATTAACATATGCCATTTGCAGAGGAGGAAACTAAGGATCCTGGTGGCAGACAGGCCCCAGAACTAGGTCAAGGCAGATCAAGAAGCTTAGACTCACTCCTACAGAAGGGCACAGATAGTTTTAACCAGGACAGTGGTATGGTTGGAAATGGGTTCTAGAAAAATCACTCTGTTGTTGTGAACTGAATGTATTTGAGAAAGCAAACACTGAAGGCAAAATGTTTAAAAGTATGTATTCAAGATATAATGAGGGCCTGTCACTAGGATATACAAATGAGGAGTGGCTAGATTTGTGAGTCATCAGGATGCTAAATCCACATCTCTAGGGGGCCAACCGGAGGCCAAGAAGTGGGAAAGGAGTAAGAAGGGTCTGTGCAGCTAGACGGATGCGATGGTGCTGCCATTCCCTGACATGAGAACGCAGGCTCAAGGGCACACGTGATGATTTCAGTGTGAACATGCAAAGAGCCTGGGGCTTCCAGGTGGGGATGTCCAACTTGCAATGGAAACCAGGGTCTGGAGCTCAGGGGACAGACCGGACGGTGTGGAAGTCATCAGCATGGAGTTGACGGTTGATTCCAAGGGCATGGGTGGAGCTACTGTGGGCGGAGGCACAGTGAGACGTGTGAGTGGAGAGGAGAATGGAGCTCTGGGGACACCAAGAAGATCAAGAGCACCCCAAAAGGCTTAACAAGACCGGCCAGGACAGGAAGTAACAAGGAGACTCTGCATTTGCTTATAAAAGACTAAGTCCTCTTACACTGGATATTCATTATGAAATGAAGGCAGCTGCTAATCCAGTTGAGGAACACTGTCTCTGATGTGATCTGTATTATCCTGGGAAAACACACAGTGTGGATGGGGAAGGATCTGGAGTCCACATGAGAAACAACCGAGAACAGTGTTTAGACCAGAAGAGAAAGTGAGAAGGCGGTGGAGTCCCAGCTGCTGGCCTGCTCATAGAAGAGTGTACAAGGACCGTGGCCGTGACTCCCTTCCATGAGCAGGTGCTGAGAAAAGCACAGTACCATTGCCCTCTGACATGGCATTGATGTTTGACACACAGGTGATGCCAACCAAATATGGAAGTGGCCATTCCTGAACCTAAAGAATGAACACATGGAGAATAATACTTATGGCTACCCAAGGCTAGAGACTCATGAAGTACCTGTGACCTTGTCAGCAAAATAATGGAGACAGAGACCTTCCCACTATCCTATTCTTCCAAGTAGGAATGATTGAGAAATTCATGGAAACACACAGAATCATAGGATCTCAGAACTGAAAGGGACCTGAAATGTCATTATCCTGAATGTTAATTGATGTATTAATTTCCTAGTTAATTCATTCACTCTACAAATACTGATGGAGCATGTATCATTCCCAAGCACTGTTCTAGGAATGGGGGACACAACAAAGAACAAAACAGACTGTAATTCCTGCCCTCATGGAGTTTACATTCTAGTGGGGAACATGCAGAAATAAAAAGGTAAGTGAGTAAAGTACAGTATGTTAGATGTTGAGCAGTTTTCTGGAGAAAAATAAAGCAAGATGATTTAAATAAATAAATAATGCAGGAGAGTTGCAATTTTAACCAGATTAATCATCATGAACTTTTTACAGTAGTCTCAACGAATGGTCTCCCCTCCCTACATTTGCCTGCATACGCATTAGTTAATTTGACATTTATTAAAAACATGAAAAAGTCAAATGTCATCATAATCACCAGAGCTAATTTATCAAAGATTTATTTCTGGGCCAGTCATGGTGCTGATTGATTCACAAGCACTATCTCATTTTATCGTCACACTAATATGAAGGAGTTACTATCATTATCCCATTTTAAAGATTAAAACACACACACACACACACACATGGAAGTTAAAAACCCTAGCTTTCACAGCTCTGGGCTTAAAGTGCAGCCCTACCATCTACATAATGGTAGGAGGGTTACTTAACTTCTCCAAACCTCAGTTTCCTCATGTGCAAAATTGGAGACCAGACCTAGCTCACAGAGTTGGTATGAGAATTAAAAGCCATACACATATGACAAGGTAGGAGTCAAACCAGACAGATCTGTCTGATTCCAAAGCACAAACCTTTGAGCACAAGCTATCCTGACTTATTTTTTTTAGCTGAGGAGATTGCTAAGCAGCAATGATTATAGTAATGTTAAGATGAAAACATTGATATGATCCTGCAAAATATCCCTGACTCAGCAGCTCAGCCCATCAGTTTAGAAAAGAACAAACAATGACATTCTTTATAGTTCTCAGACCTTGAATTTCTGCCAGGGCTGAAACCAAAAGAAAAGCAAGACTGTATTATCTATCACATCAATATCTCCAGGCTTCTCCTCTACTTCCCAGACTCTGTTTCTTCCAAATAGATAAGTAGGTGTGCCCCTACAAACACACAGCCCTGGCCATGATAACAATCGCCAACACTTTTACAGGGCTTCTGTGGTAGAGCGTAAACCAAGTACTTTACACGTAATAACTCATTTAATCCTCACCGACAGTCCTAATGAGGCAGTTACTCTTATCATTATACCTGTCTTATAATGGGGAAACTAAACCCCAGAGAGGCCATGTAACTTATCCATCACATGGCCACTAAATGATTGAACTGGCGTGTAATCCCAGACACTTTAACATCAGAGTCCATGCTCTCGACTCTATGCTGTACTGAAGTAGTTGCATTATTCAAATCACCATGCTTTCTCCCATCGCTCTTTCTTCACACATACTGGCTCCCGGTCTGGAATGTCATTCTTTCCTCTCCCCTCTTTCCACATTCCTACCTGATGAAGTCCAAGTGTCCCCTCAAGATTCAGCTCAGGATCATCTCCCCTGAAAAGCCTTCTGTGACCCCACCCACCTCCACCTTCCGTAATGAGTATCCGCTCCTCTTCCCTGGGCTCATACAGTACCGTGTGCTTACCTCTATCATAGCATCTGAACAGATGCTCAAAAGATTCTGTATTATCCTCCCCCCACCTCACACCAACCAGATTTGACTTCCTTTGAGCCTAAGAATGTATCTGGTAGAATACCTGGAGCATAGTAGGTCCTCCATAAGTATTTCTCGAGTCTATAGCCAAGGTTAAGTGTGACAATATTAGATGTATTGATGGCTGCAGCTCCAGCATGCATACTTTCATGGACCATTTCTCATAGATTTGGATATTCCAACTGGGGAATTTCAAACCAAGAAATTCAGGGAGAGTTTGGAGTAGAGATGGGGGAGCTGACTGGCTTAAGTCAACTTATCTCTGTGACTTGTGCAGGAATGCACACATAACCCAAGCTTAAGGCATTCAGTGCCACCCATTACACTATTTAGAATAATTTGGAATGGACGACTGACTTACAAAGGTATAACCAGAGGAAACTTGGAAATTAATTCAGAAGCTAAATAAACAGAAATGTTACTCTGTTCTCCAGTGGAAGTAGGAGGCATGTAGTCCATGGGGATTTTATCAGTTATTTTGAAATCACAAGGAATGAAATTGGCTCCATAAAAGGTAGATCAAAGAGACAGAAAGAACATCACTTTGTGATACTGATGAGCCATAGGTTCAAACCAACCTTGAATTCTCCGATACCTATGAACTTCTTAAATATATGAGCCAATAAATCCCACTATTGTTTAAGTTTCTTTGAGTTGGGTTTTCTATTATTTACAACCAAATGCACTCTAAATATTTTTCTGTCCAGCTGATTTCAGTGGTTGGAGATGTGAGGAAGAGTATACAACATAAAGGAATAATATGGGCAAAAGCAAAAAGTGGGGAAGTATAACACATCTTGGGAGATATTACTGAAATTGTACCTGAACTTCACTCTGTGGTTACTGGGGACCCATTGATGGTTTTATTTTATTTTTTTAATAAATTTATTTATTTAATTATGTTTTTACTTTTGGCTGTGTTGGCTTTTCGTTGTTGCATGCGGGCTTTCTCTAGTTGTGGCGAGCGGGGGCTACTCTTTGTTGCGGTGCACGGACTTCTCGTTGTGGTGGCTTCTCTTGTTGCAAAGCACAGGCTCTGGGCACGCAGGCTTCAGTAGTTGTGGCACATGGGCTTAGTTGTCCGCAGCATGTGGGATCTTCCCGGACCAGGGCTCGACCCCGTGTCCCCTGCTTTGGCAGGCGGATTCTTAACCACTGTGCCACCAGGGAAGTCCCCCACTGATGGTTTTAGAGCAAAGGAGAACCTGTTTCAAGCCGTGTATTAGAAATATAACTTTATATCATTAGGCTTCAACTACTATTCTATATCTACTTCTCTTTGTCTTTAGTTTTACAGGTTACTATTCATAAGAATAATAATATCCTAAGATTTCCACTAATAGGTAAGAAAATGGATCTCTGAAGTTAAGTGGAGAATGATATTCTCAGGGAAGATTCTGGGGAAAAATGCTTTTGAGAAACAGATGGTATCTCAGAGCCTCAAATCTGTTGGCTGATAACACCAAGGCAATGAACTTTATGCCAACAATTAAACTAGTCTTCCCAGTAAAATGGCAAACCCCTCAATCACATGGCTCCCAATGATACTGCCAGTATGAAGTGTTTAGATTCCTCAGGGGAAAATAAGATGAAAACTTTGCAGCAGCAGTAACTAAAAAGAGAAGATTACTGTGTAAGAAGGTAAGGGTAGATAAGTAACATTTCTTCAACAGCTAGTCAGTGCCATGTGATATTCCAGGTGCTTGCTGTTCATCAGCTTACTCCATCCCTAAAGAGCAGGGATGCAGACTCCAGACTGCATTACCCCCAAGGTCCACCACATCATGTGTGATTTTAAAGTTTTGAAGACTGAATCATGATGGTTCTAGGCAAATGCTCCCCTTCTCCATAGCCTAGCTCAAATGCCACACCTTTCATCCAATTTCCATAACCTCATTCCCCCTTTGGCTTGCTCCTTCTTAGGGTCCAAGAGCACCAACTGCTTATCCCAGACAAATGAGCATCCAACCACCTAGGGAACTGAGAATATCTTTTCTTATCATTTCTGCTAGTTAGGACTTTTTACTTGTTATTTTAATAGAAAGCAATGCAAGGTGAATTGAGAAGAAAAGTGGGTATGGTAGTTATCAGAGGACATTCAGAAGTAGTCTGGGTACCACTTACTAATACATGGTAAAGTTCACTTCATTCCTTTAACAATAGATGTAGTCATGTGACTTGTGTGGCCAATGAAATTGTGAGTAGAAGCAATCTGTGTCGCTTGTAAGAGGAAGTTTTAGAGCCAGTGCACATTTGCCACATTTACTTCCTACCAAAGTTATCGTGGAAGCATGTCAGGATACTGACTGCATCTCTGAGTGAGGATGATAAGAAATAGCTTCCTGGTAGAACATGTAGGTTGGCACATAGAAAGAGCAAAACCTATGTGGTATGAAACCACTGTGATCTTGGGTGTGCTTGTTACAGAAGCATACATTAGCCTATCCTGACTGATCCAGAGGGATTTGTTATAATGACACAGGAGTATGCTCTGGAGCCCAAGGTTAGACATGCAGCTGGGCTTCAAGAAGGCACTAGAACCAGGGCCTATAAAGCTGCCCAACTCTCTCTCTCACCTGTGTTCCACTCTGCGTGTGTGCGTTGGCCTCTTTTCCTCCCTCCATCTCTGACTGCTTCTCTCTGTCTCTGTCTCTGCCTCTTTCTGTGGGTCTCTCTGTTTCGCTTCCTGCAGCCCTAGTCCACCTGGTTGGGGAGTAGGGGGAAGATGTTTGTCCAAACCTTTTGAGTTTATTTATCACAAATCCCTCATCCTCCTCTGTCTGTCTGTCTCTCTCTCTCACACATGCACACATACACACATCATTATTTGGCTTCATTCCCAAATTACCAGGGAAGGGACTCTGATCAGCTTAACTTAAGATCCGGGGCCCACCCCTAGTGCAGTCAAATATGGCCGGTGGGTGAATGAAAGAAAATGGCCATTGATGAGGGAGTCATTTAAGGTGAGTTCTTGCAAGTTAGACATATAATAATAGTGGCTAACACTGAGACAAAGACTCCTCTGTGATGGTTATGGTTCTAAGAGTTTTATGTCTATTAACTCTCAAAATCCTCAGAAAACCTCTATGAGTTAGGTACTAATATCACAAGCCCCATTGTACAGATAGGAAAATGGAGACACACAGAGGTAGGTTAACTTGCCCAAGGTCACAGCTGATAAGTAGATCAGAGATGTGAACCCTGGCAGTCTCACTTTTATGGGAGTCCCTGTACTTAGGCCCAGTGCCATGCTGCCTTTTACACTGTAACTGGCAACTGCTATAAACACCTAGTCTCTTGAAGCAGAATAGAAATCCATGACAAATATCCCTCGTATGTATAAGAGTGTTTTAAAAAAGGAAGGAGCCAGCATTACTGACCACTTTGTAGATGCATCCATATTAAATGATTGCTGTCACTGAATGGTAGGGAATGTCTCTCAAGAAGTTAATTGACTTGCCCAAGTTTTTATAATTAGTCAATGACAGAACCCTGACTCAGACCAAGTCTGCTGACTTCAAATCCAGCACACTTTCAGAACTCTGAGGATATTTCTACTGATGCCAAGAATCATGAATAAATCCTGTTCCCCTTCTGCTTCAGTGCCTTCAAATGACACTATCACTGATGGCTCTGAAGGCAGTGACAGAGGACTCTTTCCTGCAGTGATGCTGGGGAAGCTGAAAAGCCAACTTCCAGGCCATCCCCAGCTACACCCTCCAGCACCAGGCTTTTGTAGTATCATCTGCACCCCAAGCCAAAGAAGAAGAATCACTGAGCTCTGGAATGCAGAGTTGGCAGGAACCTGAAATCTCACCAGGCTAGGTGTTCTGGGCTGGGCTCCATCCCAGCAGGAAACTGAAGAGGGAACCAAGAACTTGGGAACAGGCCAGGTGATCAGAGTGGACACACGTGGAGAGGTCAGACGGTGAAGCTGCAGCCTGATGCTGCTCGTGCGCGGGATAGGGGATTTCTTCATCTTCACCCTGGGTAACTGCACATCTGACTTTTCTAGACCCTTTTTCTGAGGACAGAGTTCCTACTATTCCATCAGGCTGTGCTGTTATTGGTTCAGGCTCTGAGAAGCTGGAGTCTTAAGGGGCAATGATTGTTGCTGAGATCTGGGGGGGCTGGGACAGGCAGGGGATGACCTCACCCATACCCCTTCTCTCTAAGGAATAATAATCATTAATAATGATGATGATGATCACCATCTGTGAATCACTTGTCATGGGCCAATCATGAGCATACTCATATGCTGATCCAATCCAATCATTCAAAGAAGAGATGATTAAAGCTAAATGATTTGTCCAAGATCACAAAGCAAATAAGCCAAAAACCAGGATTTGAATTCCCACTTGTCTGATTCCCCAAATGTTCCTCTGCACAATGCTGTCACCCCAGTGGACAGATGAACCGCAGCAAGTCAGGGAATGGCCTTGAAATTGACCAAGTGGGCTCATTACTCCCTAAATGAGAAGAGAAGAGAAGGGAAAAGGGGAAGTCAGGAAAATAATGAGAATGAAGAAGACAGAGACAGCAATGGATAGGAAGAGAGAAATAGCAGGAGGGAGAGACACACCAGGAGAACAAAGCTTGCATTGACAATCGTATGTAATTCTAATAGGTCCGGAGGAGAGAAAGGTGGAGAAGGATTACAGGCTGGGCAATTGTTCTTCTAACCTTAGCTCCCCAAAGATCAGTGGGTGTGCCAGCAGTCTAATTGACTAAGTACGCCTGCTATTCCTCAAAGCCAGCTGCTTTTCCAGAAGAAGAGAAAGAGAAAGGAAAGATCAGCAGTTTCCAAAGACTGGGGACCAAGTCCTCCTCGTGCTGCTTCTGCACCTGGGAATCCACACCGTGCCTCTCAGTGCCCAGGGGGTCCCTCAATTCCCAGAGGGCAGGGTGTAGGGACTTGGCAATTCTTGATCCTAGAGTTCTGAAACAAGCAGCACTGAGCAGCACTCTCTGCTCCAGAGTCTGAGAGTTCAAAGACAGGAGACTCCATTTCTTCTCTTTAATGATCCACTTTGTCTTTCCTCCGTGCCTTTCACAAAGATCAGCAATTTCCAACTGTCTGTGGACATGCCTGCCAGCCCCAGGGAAGGAGAGAGGAGGATCAGAGAAGGTAAGCAGAGCCCAAGTGACAATAGAAACCCCTCCACCGCGTGCCTTCCAGCATGGGGTGCCTCCTTGTTGGGGTTCAGGCTCCCTCTGCCCTTCATTTGCTACTTTCAGGCTTTGGAGAGACACAATACTCAGAAGCTTTCCACCTATTTTCTTATCTTAATTCCTTAAAGAACTACTGGCCTGAGTCCCTAAATCCTCTCTTGTTTGGGTGGCTTGCGCTAAAGAGTTCCTTGCAAATTAGCTCAGTGACCTTGGAGAAGTTACTTACTATACCTATACCTCAGTCTCCATAACTATAAAGTGGGGATAATCAATATATATACGTTATAGTGTCAATGCGAGGATCAAATTGTTGCAGGAAGGGGTTCCCCCGTCTCTCAGGGGGAAGTTGTTAGGGAAACCACTGACTGAAACCACCCGCCCTACCCAGGCACCATAGTAACCACTTGCATGAGTTATCTTATAACAGGAGGCCCTGGTAAGGAACACAGAACTAATAAGCTACTGCCAACCAGAAGAATTCAGGAAAGGTCAAAAGGAGAGAGGAGACTCCAGTCCATATGTCCTACCAACCTCCTAGAATCCTCCTCAGTGGAATCCATCTTGGCTGAGTGATGTGCGCGCCACCAGGAAGGACCCTGGGTCAGAGTGATTGGCCAGAGAGAGCCCAGAAACTAACCCAATTACCATAAAGCCCGACACTGCATGCCACGTGGCAGAGCAGTCCTCCTGGGTTCCCTCACCCTCCTGCTCTCCACCCGGGTGCCCCTTCCCAATAAAGTCTCTTGCTTTGTCAGCACGTGTGTTTCCTCAGACAATTCATTTCCGAGTGTTAGGCCAGAGCCCACTCTCGGGCCCTGGAAGGGGTCCCCCTTCCTGCAACAAAATTGGTTAATATGCATGTAAAGTGATTAGAACAGAACCTGGTGTTCTGTTGATGGGCAATGAAAGTTTCCAAGAAGAAGGAGGTTCAAGTTTTTTTACTTTGTTCTATTTTTTTTTTTTTTTTTTTTTTTTTTTGCGGTATGCGGGCCTCTCCTGTTGTGGAGCACAGGCTCCGGACGTGCAGGCTCAGCGGCCATGGCTCACGGGCCCAGCCACTCTGTGGCATGTGGGATCTTCCCAGACCGGGGCACGAACCCGTGTCCCCTGCATCGACAGGCGGACTCTCAACCACTGTGCCACCAGGGAAGCCCCTTTACCTTGTTCTTTCCCTTGAGCCTAACCTCAGATGCCAGCTCTCTGCAACCTCAGCTCTGGATCAAACAGGACAGAGGGGAAGGGGGCAACACCACTGGAAAGAGAGTGGGAAAGAAGAGGAAGAGAAGGGAAGGGCAATAACATTCACTGTGTATGATGACATGCCAGTCATGTGCTTGAGGCGTCGCTGTTATTTTTAATATTAATAAATATAATGATAGTGACATTATTCATTCCAGTGAACACAGTGTCAAAGCACTTCCTACAAGGTAAGTCCTATGAGAGGGCATGAAATGCACAAGCTCACTTAGTCCTGACAATAACCAGAAAACACAGGTTCTGTTCATCATCCCCATTGTACAGATGAGAGGATCGAGCTCAGGGAAATTGGGAGAACTCCTTTTTTTTTTTTTTTCAGTATGCAGGCCTCTCACTGCTGTGGCCTCTCCCGCCACAGAGCACAGGCTCCGGACACGCAGGCTCAGCGACCATGGTTCATGGGCCCAGCCGCTCCGCGGCATGTGGGATCTTCCTGGACCGGGGCACGAACCCGCGTCCCCTGCATCGGCAGGCGGACTCCCAACCACTGAGCCACGAGGGAAGCCCGGGAGACCTTCTTTTTGGTGGCAGGATTCAAAGCCGGATCTGTGACTTCACATCAGCACCACTGAAGCTGTGAGACTATTACGAGTCTGGGCCTTCTGGAGAACTGGCCAATGAGAGTAATTCACAGGTCCAAGGGAGAGCAAGGAGGCTCCTTCAAGAACATTTTCTCTTTTTATTTCCACCGTCAGATGAGGTGAACGGGCAGCACATTGAACCCCCTCAAGGTAGGAAGAGACAAAAGCTCAGAGAAGTCAAGTAGCCCAACCAAAGTCACAAGTAGACATGGGTTAGATGCCCTTCACCATGCCCCACGGGATGCAGTGCTTCCAGTCTCGTGGCCCCATATCATCGCTGGGCTCCCCTCCATCATCACCCTCTCGGAGAACCTTTCCCAGACCACCTGAGCTAGAACAGCACCCTCCATCACACTCTCGCCACCTACTGCACCGTATTTTTCTTCGTGATGCTCATCTTTATCACTTATCACTGCATCATACACTTAGCTATTTTATTATCTGCCTACATCATCTAAAGGTCATCTTCATGAGGTCAGAGATGTTTGTCTATTTTGCTCACCCTATATTCCGTGCACTTAAAACAGTGCTTGGCATATAATCGGTGTTCAGTATTGTTGAATAAGTTGTGAGTTAATTATTAATGAGTTAATCACACCATATTATAATTGCCTTGTCATTTTTCAATCTCCACCATTTAAAACAATGTGGGCAGGGATTGGATTACAGGTGTTTCCTCCATGTCTAGTACAGTGCCTGGCACATTGTAGGTGCTCAATAATTGTTTTAAAATGAATAAATGAATGAATGAGGCAGAATTGAGTTTCAAACTTCGACCCTGGTCTTTGTTTCTCTTCCCCAGGTACTGGAGAATTCACTGGAGAGGATGAGGTGGAGGCAGCTGCGTGTAAATGTGGCTTAGCGAACAGAAAGGGGAGATGTGTCCTGGGACAGGTATCTGGGAAATGCAGGGTCCTTCTGTTAAGATGCACTCAAACACCCAACCACTGCCTGCAGTTCAGTGACTTAATCAGAAGAGACCCCGAAAGCATCTCCAGTGACTTTGACATCCTAGAACTGAAGGACTCTGGGACACAGGTGGTGCTATCACCTTTTTAATAAAACTTTACGACTCAATCAAGATTCTGAGGAGTTTTTTTTGTTTGTTTGTTTGTTTGTTGTTTTTTTTTTTTGCGGTATGCGGGCCTCTCACTGTTGTGGCCTCCCCCGTTGCGGAGCACAGGCTCCGGACGCGCAGGCTCCGGACGCGCAGGCTCAGCGGCCATGGCTCACGGGCCCAGCCGCTCCGCGGCATATGGGATCCTCCCAGACCGGGGCACGAACCCGTATCCCCTGCATCGGCAGGCGGACTCTCAACCACTTGCGCCACCAGGGAGGCCCTGTTTGTTTGTTTTTTAATACACAGAGGGTCTGTGACTTCAGAGGGTGTGAAAACTCTTCCTCATATCTTGACAGAACATTTCTCCATCCAAGGGAGGAAAAATAAGCCCAGCCAGGTAAGCACCCGGAATAACAGATGTGGTTTTCCAAGATTATGCCCAAGGGAGAAAAAAATAAAGATTTTGCTGTATGCAGATGTCCTAAAAGCAGCAAGTTTATCCTGTAACCTTGCCAAGGCAATGCCTGCTGTTCTCAGTGCTAAGCCAGAGTAAGAGAAAGGAGAGAAATATTCAAAGAATAAATCAACTGGAAGCTCCAAGGGAAACATGAACAGAATGGGAAGGCTCCTCACGTTGAAGTCAATCATTACAATCAGGCTGTGCCTTTCCTTCCTCACAGATGTAGGGTTATAGCAGAGCTAGTTTCCTCTGGAGGCAGTGAGACATACTGGGAGGAATGAGAGAGGTCTGGGTTGGGATTCAGGCTCTTCCACTTACTGTATAACCTCAGGCAAGTGACTCAGCCTCTCTGATTTGAGGATGTTGGGAAAACAGACTCCAACCCCCAATATCTACCCATACTGCCACCGATGCTTGATATCATACCATCAGCAGTAAGTATTCCCTGCTATCAAGAATTCCCACCCGGGCTTCCCTGGTGGCACAGTGGTTGAGAGTCCGCCTGCCGATGCAGGGGACACGAGTTCGTGCCCCGGTCTAGGAAGATCTCACATGCCGCGGAGCGGCTGGGCCCGTCAGCCATGGCGGCTGAGCCTGCACGCCCGGAGCCTGTGCTCCGCAACGGGAGAGGCCACAACAGTGAGAGGCCCGCGTACCACAAAAGAAAAAAAAAAAAAAAAAAAAAAAAAGAATTTCCACCCTCTGCAGTCTTAGTAGAATCAGAAGACCTAGGAGACCACATTCTAGCAACAGGCCAAGGACACTAAGCTAATAATTGGCAGAGCCAGGACTCAAGCTCGCATCTGCTTAAATCCAAAGCCAGTGATTTTCTCCCTCTCCCATTTTAGCTTCCAAAGACTGATGAAAACCAGGACCCACAGGGTGAGCTCAAATGAAATCAAGCCTAATACCTCATGCTAATTAAGGCAGCAGTGTGAGATAGGGAAAATAGCACTAATGTGGAGTCAGAAGACCTGAGTTCAAATCCCAGGCTTGGGCACTTGTGACGTTCTTATGACCCTGAGAGAGTCTGTTCATTTTACTTCACTGAGCTTCAGTTTCCCCCTGTGAAAAATGGGGCTAATGCCTGTGTCAGTCAAGATAGGCTAGGTTGGGATGCACCAACACGTCAGTGACTTAAAATAATAAAGATGATTTTGCTTATGCTATATGTCTCCCAGTTCCCTTGGGGGGCTTTTCTCTACATTAGCCTCATTCTAGGACCTAAGCTAATGGAAGAGCCACTGATTGGAACATTTCTGGCCACGCTGGCAGAGGAAACAGAAAACCCAAGATGGCCTCATACCTTCACTTAAATGCTCAGCCTGAAGTTAATAAACATTATGTCTGGAAGCTCACAACTCCTTGGACAGAACTGGCTGCCTGATTACCCCCCAACCACTGCAGGGCAGAAATTATTCTCCTGCTATGCTCTTAGAAGAATGGGGAACTAGAACCTTCTGGTGAATGGCATTAATGGCTACCTAGTAGCCCATCTTGGTTCCCTCAAAGGGATCCTGGTAAGATTAACTGAGAAAATATGTAGGAAATGAGAAATTATGTAGAAAAATGCAGTATAAAGAATAAATTCTACATCTTTGAGCCTTAAATTGCAGTGAATAAATAATTCCCCATCTCATCCCCCCCTCCCCTATTTAAATACACTTTCTTCTGAGAAATGTGACTGGTGGGGACTTCTAAGTTTATCTGCTGAGGTCAGAGGCTTGCCTTTCCTAGCCCGATATTTCGGGATGCAGTAAAGGAGTGTATACCTTTCACTACCACAAGACCCTGAAATGGTAATGCAAGCTTTGAGCTCATCAAAAAGTGTGTCATCCATGAGAAGTATCATAGAATTGTAGGATTCTAGATCCTGAGGCTCTCAGCCATCCCTCAGCCCACATGCTCATTTTTTCAGAGGAGGAAAGAGAAGCCCAGAGAAGGGCCATGACTTACCCACAGTGGAAGGACTGAGACCAGAGTCCAAGTTTCCTGTCTCCCAGCCACACCATGCGGTAGGCTTCTCTTCCCTGGTTTTTCATTCTGATGTGGAATGTTTATACCAAATCCAGTCTGGCTTGCAGTTAATCTGTTTATCCTTTAGGCTCTCTGAGTCATCATTCTAGCAATGCCCGCAAACCATTTCTCACTAATCAAGTATGGAAATAAAGGGTCATCTATAGGTCTTTAACCATCCCCACAAAGGCCTAATTCAGCATTAAGTACCTAGTGATCAAGAAAGATTATACCAACAGTGATTTTAAAAAAATACAAAAATAAAATTCCTGTCCTCAAAGAGCTTCCTGTCTAGAGAGGGAGGTAACGTGAGCACCAAGATGACTAAGTCAAAGGTACTCTGAGGGTGCAATGGGAGTCCAGAAGTGGAGATGTGGGCAGGAGAAGGTGTGGGATGGGAAGCAGTCAGGGAAAGCCTCTTGAAGGAGGTTTCACCTGAGATGAACCCTTAACGGATGATGAGGGCACAGTGGGGGAGAGAGTCAAAGGAAGAAGAGAGGAAGGACATTCCAGGCAGAGGAAGGAGCCCAGATAGATAGCTGAAGAGGAAAAATAGCTCATTCAGGGGACTGCTGGGCCCAGGCACCTGGGCAGAAAGGTCAGTACATAATAGAGTGATAGGCAGGGGCCAATTCTCCGGGCCTTGGTGAGCCTGGGTGAGGAGCATGGACATCCATCATCTGAAAGCTTGAAGGAGCAGGAATCATGGCTAGCCTGTAGGCTGTGGGAAAACGGGCTTTTAAGGGGTTTGAAATTTACTCCTCTCATGCAAAAACCAGTCAAGTGGCTTAAAGAAGAAAATGAACCCACTTCAAGAGAGCTCTAAGTTGTGATTTTTGATAAGTGGAATGCCTGGGTGTCAATAAAACAGCACAAGACACTGCTTTCTTCTCCTCAGCTCCCAGAGTGGAGGCACACACATTTACTTACATCTTTTCCCTTCCAGCCCCCATGTGAGGGATATTTCTAATGGAAAAACAGTCTCATCTGATCATTTCTTTCTTTTGATTTTCCTAATCATGGAATAAGCAAGCTCACCCCAAAGGACAAACCACAGATTTCATTTACTCAGTAGGAGGCCCTGGGGACAGAGACCACATTTTCCTCCTCAGGCAGGAGTCCTCTGTCACCCTGTGCATCGTCGTCCCCCCCACACCCTCCCCGCCCTACAGTACTTTCATCTTCTTACTGGCTCTTCTCTTCCACGCACTCTGTTTATGCCTCACAAAGCCTGGAGTCAAGGGGGGTGCAGGGGAGCTCAGGAAGCGCTGAATGACCGGAAAGAATGCATGGATCCATGTGGCAAACTTGAGTCTGTATTTTGTGAATTTAGTGATGCGGGACGTCTCACAGTGAAATCAACCTATGATAACAGTTAGTTGTGCATTGAACAAATCACTCATCCCACAGATATGTGAATGTTCATTATGGGGCAGGCACTGTTCTAGGCTTTTGGGGAGCATCAGTAAGTAAAATAGACAAAATCTTTGTTTATGATGTTCATATCCTAGAGAGAGCCCCCAATGAACAAACAGACCACAATGACAGGTAGGATAATGACTCTGAAGAAGAAAAATTAAGCAACATTAAACGAATAGGGAGTAACCAGTGGTGGTCAGGGAAGGCTTCCTGAGGAGGTGACATTTGAGAGGAGACCAGCATGCAGTGAGGGACAAGCAGTGAAAATCTGTTCAAGCAGAACAGCCCAGGGCGGAGGTACAGTAAGTATAGGCCTGCGAAGGTTACCTGCTTGCTGTGCCGTCAAAAGAGCAAAAAGGTCACTGTGGCCAGAGAAAGGGCAGCGGGGGGAGAAAAATGAGCTCAGAAATATTCAAGGGCCATAGGCAGGACCTCCAAATAGCCTACTGAAAAGCTACATATTTTACTTCAGTCTGTTTACTAGACTTACCACGGTGACCAGTTCATAATGTACATAAACGTCAAATTACTATGTTGTACACCTGAGACTAATATAACATTATATATCAACTATACTTCAGTAAAAAAAAAAAGCTAAAATTAAAATTAAAAAAATTTAAAAACCAAAAAAACCCCCTATATGTTTAAAGCCTTTAAATAGCTTTTTTAAATCTTCCGTTTTTAAGCCTTGATGTCCTCATCTGTAAAATGGGAATAATTGTACCCCATAGGATTGTCGAGAGGATCAGATGAGATATTCCTGGCAAAGATAAATTTCAGTAAATGTTACAGTATAGGTGATCTATTATTAATATTATTGTCATTATTGTTGCTATCTCTCTGCTTTAGAACTGGGGTGGAGAGGTTTATATGAAGCTCAGGGCTTTCTTCCTCTTTCTCTTCTGCTTTGCCTGTGCATGTCACTGGTCCCACTGTCTCCTTTGCATGCCTCTGTTTTCCTTTCTGCCACGGGGAGGGAAGGAGAGTGGCCCAGGGTTGGCCAGAATCAATCCTGTTTTAAAAGGTGACTCACTGATGAAACATTTCCAGGGGTAAAGCAATGCTATACTTCTGGTTGCGGTAAGAGCTGTGTAGTTCCAATCTTAAAACGCAAACTGGGAACGGGAACCAGACCCCCATCTGAGTGTCAGTGGTAGCTGACAGTGGAAAAGCCTATCTTTTGTTTGTCAGAGACCTGGGTTCAAGCCCGAGTCTCATCTGTTACTGGCCAGCAGGTCCCTGGGCAAGTCTGTCCTACTTTTCTGAGCTTAAGTTCCCTTCTCTATAAAATGGAGAAATAAATACTTACCTCTGAGAGAGAGAGAGAGAGAGAGAGAGAGAGAGAGAGAGAGGAATATATATATGTAATATTTAAGTTGCATAAACTTGGGATTATCACAGGAACTGTAGAATAATGACTATGTTGGGGAAAACATGTTTGAAACATTGCATGCATGTACAGGTCAGCATCCCACAAGTGAGTTAATAGCATAGGTGCATTTTGTTACATGACAGTGAGGTTGCCTTTGGAAGCAAATGGGTAGAATACACTTGGGATTTTACATTAGGCATTTAACGTGTGCCAGTGAAATGGAAGACTGGTATTTGATCAGGAAGAAGAAAATGAATCCTTTTTTATAGAGGATGTTGGTTTAGGAAATTGCCTGTTACGCAGGAGCAGTGGGACAGGACAGCTGGAGGAATTGGGTCCATATGCGCCTCTGCTATGTGATCTGTTCTAGAACCCTCTGGCTTAAACGTCCCTTCTCAAAAAATAAGGCCAATACCATGAAACTGCTGCCCTCTGTGTAGGCAAGAGTTCCAGCGGCTCAAGGTCATCTAGATATTTTACTTTTTCTCAATTCAAAACGTTACATAAGGGCTTCCCTGGTGGCGCAGTGATTGAGAGTCCGCCTGCCGATGCAGGGGACACGGGTTCATGCCCTGGTCCGGGAAGATCCCACATGCCGCGGAGCGGCTGGGCCCGTGAGCCATGGCCGCTGAGCCTGTGCGTCAGGAGCCTGTGCTCCGCAACGGGAGAGGCCACGACAGTGAGAGGCCCGCGTACCGCAATAAAAAAAAAAAAAAAAAAAACACCCAAAAAACGTTACATAAAATCTCATATTTTAAATACAATCAGTCTCCTTTACAAAGGGCTAAAAATCCCCCAGCAAAATAAAATTATTTTCTCCTGAAGGCTCCAATCCTCCTCCACGTTTCCTATTGAGAGGTTGTTATATATTCCACTAAAGTATTTAAATGTTTTTAATTAGATGATGATAAGGCACTGTTTTCCAAGTCTGCCCTGCATGGGGCAGAACCATCACTCTCATTACGCTCCACTTCAAACAGGGGGTCTGCAAAAGGAATTCATTAGCAGAGCTGCTGGAAACTGTGGGACAGCCTCCCTTGGTAATGCCACTGCCTGGAATCACAGTTCCAGCTCCACACCTTTAATTGACATTTGTCATGACAATGTGAACATGTCTATGTATATATACATATACGTAGTTGTTTACAGAATATTTTTTTGGTTTGAAGTCCCCTATGTATAGATGTAGCGGGAGTGATTTAAAGCCTCCTGCTGAAAGATTTCCCCAGCGCACACACTTTCTCTTGTCCATCTGTCACTATGTGTACAGTTCCACTATTAGTATCAGGCCCTGGGGAGAAGGAAACATCCGGGCCACTTGATCTGATGTTTGGGAGGCTTTTCTGGCATCTCATTAACCACAGATTAAAGTTCGGAGCCTCTAAAGCTCTAAGCTACTTCTCCAGTCCCCGCTCTGGCTGCTGGCCACCACCTCTATCCACACTGCCTCACCATCCCACACCATGTTTCTTGCTCCATAGAAATACTCACCATGCCTGAATATGGCGTGCATGTATCCCCACGCCTCTGTGCTTTCACCCCCGCTGTTCCTTCTACTTGGCATTCTCTCCCCTTTGTTCTCTGGCCAGAGAAGCCCTATTCACTCTTCAAAGTCCAGTAAAATGTCTTCCATTCACCCTTCCGCCCTTTTGCTTCAACAGTGCTTGACATCTAGCACTTCCCACCAGAGAGCACCATAATACACTGTGAAGTCCCTGTGGAACGGCTGTTAGTTAGATTGCAAAGAGCATGAACTTTGGAATCAGACTCACTGGTTTCAGTTCTACTCAAGCACCTCCTGGCCATGGGACCTTAGGCAAAAGGTGTATCTTTTCCAAGATCCAGGTTCCTCAAATATACTATGGAAACAATTGCGTGGAAACAATGATTATACCTGCATGGTATTTTTGAGGTGAGAGTTGAATATCATAGTGTATATAAGATGCTTAGTAGGTAGAAGGTACCGGATGTGGTAGCTATGATGGTATCCCTGGCTCTGTACTGGGATTCAATAGCTATGTTCTGAGCCTTATTACTCTCCAGGTATAGCCGTTTAAAGGTATTTAACACTTAACGGAGTAGAACTTTAAGAAGGAAAACTTAACATAAATCCATTAATCATCGAAAATAAAGGATTACCATCCTGTTATTGCCTGCATACCAATTCTCATTATATGCCCATTAGGTCACACTGACAAGCATAGGCTTCTTAAAGAAGGCTCCAGAAATGGGAAGAATCTCAGATTGGAGGAGCTTGATCTAACATTGGGGCTCAATGAATGCCAATCACACCTGCTGGGCCAATCAGCTGTGAATTAAGTAGGATCCCAGTCGGGGAAACTAGAACTGAGTGGGAGGAGATTGAGAGTGGGTGGACCTGAGAGTAGGATTTCAACCCAAAGCAGGAGAGGAAGTTTGCCCTGCCAGGAAGTAGAAGGGCATTTACCACTTGGTAACAGGAAGCTGAGATGGAAAAACAGAGCAAAAGAGGAAGGAGGAAAGAAATAGAAATTTGCACAAATCTGTCAAGGCCTAAGTGACAACATCTAAGTGACATTAGGGACTAGTCAAGCTCTTCAATGTTTGGTGTATTCATTCCTTTCTACATTCATCTATTCATTCGTTCAAGTATTTATTGAACACCCACTGTATTGCAGGTGAATTCCAGGTAAACAGGAATTAAGTATAGTTCCTGTCTTCTTGGAGCTCACATTCTACTGGGGAATGCAAACATATGACTCTTTTTACTGTTTCCATCAACCATTTCCTCCATCGTTTTCCAAGCATGCATAGTGAAGTTCCTTTTGTAAATGTCAGCCTGGCATTACTATGCTAAGGAGATCAAGAGAGAAAGCTGGGTTCTTCCCACACTTAAACCAGAGTTTAAAACAGAGAACACACAGCTCAGAAATGAAAATAGAGGATTCCAATCTCTCCCCGAGCAGAGGTTCTTATTTTAGAGCTCTTGTCTCTAACCTTAGAAGATTAAGGTATTGTCTGAACAAGAGCTTTGCCTTAATAATTTTAGGGAGAGTATTTTGCAAGACAGTGAAAAAAATGAGACATAGGAGAGCAACGTTTTGCTGAGAGGACTCCAAGTGACAGAGAAGGATCTGCATTCACCCAGCATCTGCTGTGTGCTATATGCTGTGGGCGTTCGTCCACCTATAAAAACTCATCTTCTGATTAATTAATGAAATCTTCACGCTTTATATCTTCTTTAACAGAACGCTTTAGGAAATAGCCATCGGGGAGAAACGTTGAGCCGCCTCTCACTACCACCTTAGTATAACAAATAGGAAAGCCAGACACACCTACTCTAGGAATTAAGGGTGATTCTGGAGTACACTCAACCAGATACAAAAGGAAATAATATTAACTATCTCAATGATGAGACAGTAGGTTGTTCACCTATTTATTTATTCACTTCATTCGTTCAATAAATGTTTCTTGAGCACCATCCATGCAGCAATCAGGGTGTCAGGTCCTGGGATATGACATCGAATAAGACATGATCTCCAGCCTCGAGAAGCTCACTGCTTGGTGGAGGGGATAGTCACCAAGGCTACAGTACAATGTGATGGTGCCATGAGAAAAGTTAACAAAAGTAGCCCAACACGGCGTGGGAGGGACTATTTATGAGATGTGGGAAGAGTCCCCACGATGGAACCCAGGGCAGGAGGGGAAGCAAAGCACAGAGGGCAGGACATTCCAGGCAGAGGGGAAGAACTCCAGATAGCTTAGTAGTAAGCGCTTTATAAGCCATCACTGAGCAAAATGGGGCATGGATCCCCTGCTCACTTCCTACCACAGGTCATTGCTTTTGATTTGATCGTGACTTATGGCCTTGTGAAAATCCATATCACAGCCTAGGAAAAACACAGTCCAGAAGCATCTAGAGAGACAATGGCTTCAATCCTGGCTTTGCCTCTCTTACTATGTTTCGGGGGAAGTCATTTAATGTCTCTGAGTCTTAGCATCCTTTTCTACAAAATAGAGCTAAAGTAGCTGCCTAGCGGGGTCCTTGCAAGGGTTCCATGAGATATTGTGCGTGCAGTGCCTAGGATTGGGTCTGTTCTATGTTTACAAGTACATGACATTTTTCTGTCACTATTATTGCTGCTACTATTATTATCTTGAACAAAGATTAAGGTTTTAAGTTCATGTCTTTGACTGCAACCGTTTCTGGAAGGAGAGATAAGTTAGAAGAAAAGTTGCCCCTCAATAAAAAGGTCTTCAGTGTTCTCTAGTAGGAATCATGAGCGATCTGACCTTGTAAAAAATAAAATGGTCTGAATTCTTTACATCCTGGCTTGGTTCCTAAAGGCAGCTAAAGCAATATTAGAGTCAAAGAGAAACATTGCAGGGAAGGCAGGAGCCTTAATTTCCAAGGAGAATCAGATGGATAGCCCCAATGCCCAGCAGTAAATCTCTTAGTATTTATGAAACTGAAATTACACTGTTCTAATAAAAGGGAAAGTTAAGGAAAGGTACACTCTACATAATGACCTCTTGTTAGGCCTTCCTGATTACCTGAGCTCTGTTTTCCTGAAAACCCCCAGCCCTGTAGTGTTTCAGGGCCACCATCGGCTGGGGGGCAGACAGGAAGTGTTTATTTAGCCAAATGAAAATTTACACTTAAATAAAAAATACTAGTAGCGTTTGGGCTGGAGAAACAATTACCTAGACTCCACACCGCAGCTGCAAATTGCATCAGCAGTAAAACCAAGTCGGGGGCACAGATTACAGCGCTGCTGCCTGACATCAAAGGCAGCCAGCCTTGTTTCTTCATCTGCGGTTTGAACATGATTTCTCTTTGATCTTGGACACCAAGAACCAGCGTGGGGGAGGCAGGGAGGAGAGGAGGTACCGTGTTGATGTGTAACAACACACAGCCCACTGATGTTTCGTGGTTGAAATGCCAAGCGGGGTCAGAAAAACACCATTGAAACAAGTGGTTGAAATCTAGAAAAAGAATCAAGATGACACAGTTTCATTCAATCACTCCATCAAGTCTTTTTGGAGAGGCAGCCACATGCCCACTCCTGTGCAGGCCCCTGGAGGGGAAGGGAAGGGGATGGGTGAGAGAGAGTGAGAGCGTCGCATGCCTTAGAGTCAGAGACCTGGCTTCAAGGACACTTTTGGTCCTATTGCCTGCAGGGTCTGGGACACATTACTCAACTTTTTGCATCTTATTTGTCTCTTCTCATCCTGTCAGGCCCCTATTCCCTTCTGTTTACCTCTAGGCTCATGTCCTTTGGGGTTTAAATTTAACCTTCAGAATCTGGGCTCTCAGTCATCCTTGTCTCTCTCTTGACCTTAACCCAAACCACAGCTTTTTTAGGGTGGGCATCCTGTCTTACCTTTAGCGCCCCCCGTTCCTACCTCTGAATCCTCAGACTGGCACCTCAATCATCCCACCCACTACTCCTTTAGAAGAACAATTCAGACAAATGCGAAGTACTTAGCTGGGCACTATAGGGGCTACACAGATAAAACAGTCACAGCCCAGCTCAGAGTCAGGGGGGCAGTTGGGCTGGAAAGGAGGTAATTTCTCTGGCAGAGGGGGCACAGAGAAAGGATACCTGGGGGCTGGTCAAGGAAGCCTTCCTGGAGGAGGCAGCATTTAAGCTATATTCTGAAGGATGAGTAGGAGTTCTATAGGTAAGAGAGTTTTCAGTTGAATAGGCTGATTCAGTGTTACACACATTTATTAACCTGTGCTCCTCAAAGGCACTCCTTCTGAATATTGCACACTTTGTTGCACCCTCTCCACAGCCACTGTTGTCTAGATCAACAACTTCCAACCTGCTTCCCACAGGGATCGACAGACTCCTTGGGACACCTTTCAGGAGTTACTAAGGTAAGCACAGGAGGGGAAATTGTTCTGGGCCCCTCTTTCCGTGCTTCTTCTAAAGAAGCAGCTCTTTTTTTTAAAAAAAAATCAGTTTTATTTATTTATTCTTTGGAGTAAGCTTTCTTTTCAGCAACAAAGCCTATGGGGTGTTTGCCAACTGCAGGTTTAGACCCCAGCAGAGACTGTTGGCTTGAGCTTTCTGTCACCAGCCTCTGCTCTTCCAACCATGTCACAGCCCACCTGCCAGCTGAAATCTAGTGCAGCCCTCAGGGCATCACCACCCAGAGCTCCCCTTGTGTGTACCATGAAATAGTAACTCTTATGTTTGGTTTACATATATACTGCATTGTATCATTACAATGATTACCCTATGAGCTAGGCAGTATTAGCCTTATTTTATTGATTAGAAAACAGAAGCTCAGAAAAGTTAAGCACCATGCCCAATGTCACAGAGACGGTAACTTATAGACCTGACATCCAACCATGCTGCATCAGTACAGGACACGACATATGACCACAACTGTCCCTTCCACCCCCAGCTCACCATAATCCCCCATACATATCCTATAAACCAGCTAAACTTTCGCTTTTCAAAACATGCATGTCCTGGGCTTCCCTGGTGGCGCAGTGGTTGAGAGTCTGCCTGCCGATGCAGGGGGCACGGGTTCGTGCCCCGGTCTGGGAAGATCCCACATGCCGCAGAGTGGCTGGGCCCGTGAGCCATGGCCGCTGAGCCTGCGTGTCTGGAGCCTGTGCTCCACAACGGGAGAGGCCACAACAGTGAGAGGCCCACGTATCGCAAAAAAACAAAACAAAACAAAACAAAACAAACAAACAAAAAAAACATGCATGTCCTTACACTGTTCTGTTAAAAGCAATTCTTAGGCTTTTCATCTTAGTAACTAGTATGATCTTCTACCTAATGACCCAAGCGCAAAACTAATGACTCCTCTTATAGTCATCTCTCTCTCTCTCTCTCTCTCTCTCTCTCTCTCTCTCTCTCTCTCTCTCTCTCTCTCTCGTGACCATCCACAACCAAAAGATCCACTAAGTCCTACAGGCTGCTAATTTTTGTCTTATCTGTTAAGATGCTTTTGGCTGCAAGCTGTTTAAAAGAAAAAAAAAGAACCAAAAGTAGCTTAAACTTTAAGTGGATTACTGTGTCACAGCACAGACAATTCCAGAGTCGGGTCATTAGGAGATACAATGGTACTTTTGAGGTAAGTTCTTTGGTCCCCAGGGGGCTGGCTTATCTCCTTCTCCTCATCTCCTCCTAGACCCAGGATGGCCACCATGCTGGTTTCTTCCCTCAGTCACAACTAGAGGCAAAAAAGATGAATTTCTCCTTGTCAACCTTTTTTCAAGAATAAGAAACTGCTTCCCTGAAGCACCTTCCGCCACCTTCAGTTTCCAGAAAATTCCAGCTCCTTTCATCATCCAGAATCTTATCACACATCCTTTTTAGTCCAAACCCCAGCAGAGGGAGGAGAGTGGCCATGACTGAACTAATCGTTAAGTCACTCTCCGATCTGGGGAGGGTCCCCTATTAGGGTAACGTCTAAATGAAGAGTCAGCACCCAAGTAAAATCAGGTCTCCTTCAATAAGAGAAGCAGGGAAGGGGAGAGACGTGGGGGGACAGCCAGCTGTTCCTGTGCAGACTCTCCTGCCATTCCATCCCGACATTCCACAGATCAGTCAACATTATCCCTTTATCCTTCACTCAAAATTCCTGCAACAGGTTTCTGACTGGCCTCTCTACTCTCAATTTGATTTCTTCTAACCCAACAACCATTCTGCAGCCAGAGTGAAGTTTGCATAACACAAATACAATTATATCTCATCCTATTTAAATATTTCAAAGGCTCCCTACCACCACTTTAGGGTGGCATACAAACTGTCCCCTAGGCCTTGAGCTGTATCCACCTCCCATTTTCTGCTATCTCACCTCGCTGGGAACACCAGATCACCCTTTTCTGCCTGAAGAACCCTGCTCATCATCACCACTCAAGACCCCATTCAAGAGTTTCTTTCCCAGCTCCTGGATAAATAGAGGCCCAAAGCACTGAATCTAGTTACTGGGCATGGGGGTGTGTGGTGAAATTGACCCAAAGGCAGCAGAGTGTGTAATTAGGAAAGCTGAAAGACAGTGGCTAGGGACAGAAGAGGATTGGGGAACATGACAGTTTAAATAAAGGGTGCATCCAAGGGGGTAAAAGAAAAAAAGAAAAGAAAATGAGAGACAAAGCACAAGCACAGCAATATGGGATATGAAAAGTTTTAAGAGAATGCCTGAGACTCTGGAGTGGACTTTATGACAGTGTCTGGGGCCTTCTTCTGGCACAGGGGGGAGATTACAGGGCACCAGCAGGTCCTCCCCTGGCCCTTTTGCTATTGGGTCCATTGCTTGACCTTTGCTGGCTCTGCTCTCTACTACAGAATCCTGATCCCTGAAGGCCACGTTTTTCTGGGCTCCTACCTTAGCTGGCTTCTAGCTGGTGGAGAAACAGAGGGTGAGCGGGGGAAGCTTGTTATTCCCCTCGGGCTCCACCTTGAGCAGCACTGCCCGTGGCTCTGTGATCCTGTGGCCAGACCCCCTGCTGGAGAGCCCACTGGGGTTCAGCTGCTCCCTGGTGACTTTGGCTGCCCAGCTGCAGTGACATCACCCCAATGCTTTGTTCCTCCAGCCTAAGGGGGGTAGCAGCTTCCTGCCGTGGCTAATCGCAGAACGCCTCCCAATCTCCTGATGGCTTTCCAGCTCCTCCACTGCTGTGTAACCAAGTGTCTGAATTAAATTTCCTCTGTTTTACATTCTTTGAATGGATTTTGTTTTCCTGATTGCACCCTGACTGAGGTAGGCACTGAGCCAACTCTGTAAGATTTCTCTATGAAATCCCTCCTCACTCCCTCTTTTGTGTTGCTTTTAGTAAGCAGAACAACATGATGATGTGGCTGGCAATCTAGGAGACCGGAATTCAAACTCCAGCTCAGCCACTCACTAACTAAAAGCCTGGGTTAAAATTATGTAGTCTCCTTAAGTCTGGGCTTCTCCAACAGAGGTTAAAAGTAGTATCTTCCTGGGCTTCTCTGGTGGCACAGTGGTTGAGAGTCCGCCTGCCGATGCAGGAGACACAGGTTCGTGCCCCGGTCCGGGAAGATCCCACATGCCGCAGAGCAGCTGGGCCCATGAGCCATGGCCGCTGAGCCTGCGCGTCTGGAGCCTGTGCTCCGCAACAGGAGAGGCCACAGCAGTGAGAGGCCCGCGTACCGCAAAGAAAAAAAAAAGTAGTATCTTCCTTTTAACCATCATTAGGACTAACTAAGGTATTGTATACAAAATATTTAGTCCAGCCCCTGACACAAAGTAAATACAAATGAAATGGTCCTCTATACCTGCCTCTATTATAATGCTTTTCCACTGTGCCTCACCAGGTGGGGTACCTCACCGTTCACGTTGCACTTTACTGTTCACTCACCAGGTGAGTAAGTTATTTAAGTGTATTTGACTTCCCCTAGAGCAGTGCTTGTTAAACTTGACTGTGTATTCAAAGAACTCTGGGATTGCTTTAAAATGCAGATTCTGATTCAGAAGATCTGGGGTGGGACCTGAGATTTTGCACTTCTACTGTAATAGGGAAGAAGGAATCTGACTCCATATCAGATCCTTTTCTTTTACTTTAACCTCTGTATTCTATTGCTTTTGCTTCGAGTTAAGAAGGTTGCCTATAGCCTGATATATACAGGATAGCCCATTCTCAAGGCTCTGACCTTTAAGAGTAAAACACTTTTCCATTTATCTAAAGATAAAAAGTCTCAGAACAGAGAAGAACATTTGTCTTGTTGGAGGTTTACAGGAACATTATGACCTGACTCTATGCGGACAGCTGCAAAAACAAAGGATTCCTACACCAAGAAGTTTGCCAACCACACCCCTTCTTCATCTTGCCTTTAAAAATGCTTTGCCGATGGCTTCCCTGGTGGCGCAGTGGTTGAGAGTCCGCCTGCCAATGCAGGGGACACTGGTTCGCGCCCCGGTCCGGGAAGATCCTACAGGCCGCGGAGCAGCTGGGCCTGTGAGCCATGGCCGCTGAGCCTGCGTGTCCGGAGCCTGTGCTCCGCAACGGGAGAGGCCACAACAGTGAGAGGCCCGTGTACCGCAAAAAAAAAAAAAAAAAAAAAAAGCTTCGCTGAAACCCATTTGGGAGTTTGGAGTTTTCTGGGCATGAGCCACGCGTCGCCTTGCATGGCCCTGCAATAAACCATTCTCTGCTCCAGACTCCAACGTTTTGGTTTGGCCTCACTGTGCAGCGGGCACAAGAACTTGTGTTTGGTAACACTATCACCTCCCCCAGCTGATGCTGATGTCGTGGTCCAAGGACCACACTTTGAGTAGCAAGTCTCTAGACTAAGGTTTGGCACACTTTTTCTGTAAAGAGTCATGTAGTAATTATTTCAGGCTTTGGGAGCCACACAGACTCTGTTACAACCACTCAACTCTGCCAGGAGAACTTTATTTACAGAAACAAGCCCTGGGTGGGATTTGGCCCCAGGGTTGGAGTTTGCAGACTCCTGCTCAGCAAATTGTCTCAGAACATGGTCTGTTTTATCGACCTCCTTATTCTCATCACCCAGCACAGAACTTGGCACAGAGTAGGCACTCAATAAATGTCTGATGTGCGATTGCGTATACTCTATGTATATTCAGTTTCTATTGCACAACTGGAAACACTAAAGTTGTTAAGAGGAACCACTGACTGAAACCGCCCGCCCTACCCAGGCACCCCAATAACCATTTGCATAAGTCATCTTGGGACAGGAGGTCCTGGTAAGAAATGCAGAACTAACAAGCCACCACCAACCAGAAGAATTCAGGAAAGGTCAAAAGGAGAGAGGAGACGCTAGTCCATATGTCCTACCAACCTCCCAGAATCCTCCTTGCTGGAATCCATCCTGTCTGAATGATGTGTGCGCCACCAGGAAAGACCCTGAGTCACAGTGATTGGCCAGAGAGAGCCCAGAAACTAATCTCATTACCATAAAACCCGACACTGCATGCCACGTGGCAGAGCAGTCCTCCTGGGTTCCCTCACCCTCCTGCTCTCCACCCGCGCGCCCCTTCCCAATAAAGTCTTTTGCTTTGTCAGTGTGTATGTCTCCTCAGACAATTCATTTCCGAGTGTTAGGCCAGAGCCCACTCTTGGGCCCTGGAAGGGGTCCCCCTTCCAGGTATTTATTGAGTGTTTACTATCTTCCAGGAAATGTACTAGGTACAATATTTTCTTTAATGTTCACGACCCTCTTAAGAGGTAGGTATTATTCTTATTATCCCCATTTTGCAGATAATGCACACGTGTTAGATGTGTGTCCATAGGTCACAGGAAAGCCAGGTTTCAGGACAAGGCAGATTTCCAAGTCCAGGCTCTCTATCTCTCAACAGTGAGCTTGCCTGGAGACCCCTTCCCACCATTTTTTTCTGGGGTTATTATAATTTCCTGGAAAGCTGCAATCATATCAGTATTTTTTCTTTTCCCTGTCACTCTAAATTCCCACAGTAGTGTTGGGCACATGGTAACTACTTGCCAAAGTATTCCTTATTGATATTTTAAAATATCCCACCCTTAACACTTATTGCTGTGAATCTGGTCACAGGAAAATGTCTTGACGATCTCTGTGTCCTCAGAATATACGTAGTAGAAATTGAGCCTGAAGGGACCAATTATCATATCTAAAAATGCCTACAAAGGTATTAATAATTTAGCAGTTACATTCATGCAGACAAACTTTCCTGACAGTGTGTAAGTCCCTGGAGGTCAGAGGCTCTGTGTCCAGGAGAGACCTGGGCATTTAATGGTGTTAACTATGTATGTGTTGACCAATCAAAGGAGGAGCAAAATAATACAGTTAGAAGAACAGGGGATTGGGGGCTCTCCCCCTGACTCAGCTGCTGTCTAGTTTTGTGTTTTTATTACCTTAAATTTCTCACCAGAAAATAAGATTGGGGGCTCTCCCCCTGACTCAGCTGCTGTCTAGTTTTGTGTTTTTATTACCTTAAATTTCTCACCAGAAAATAAGGGCTTTGGACTAGAGCATCATTTGGGTCCTTCTGGTTTTAAAATGCTATTGCTGGGCTTCCCTGGTGGCGCAGTGGTTGGGAGTCCGCCTGCCGATGCAGGGGACGCGGGTTCGTGCCCCGGTCCGGGAGGATCCCACATGCCACGCAGCAGCCTGTGAACCGTGGCCGCTGGGCCTGTGCGTCCGGAGCCTGTGCTCCGCAACGGGAGAGGCCACAGCAGTGAGAGGCCTGCGTACCGCAAAAAAAAAAAAAAAAAAAAAAAAATGCTATTGCTTTAAAAAACAATGATAACATCAAAGAGATTTTGAAGAGTGTTTGCCCTTAAAGATAATGACCCCAAATTACCAGGATTTAAAAATTAATGTCACTGCTGTGTGACCGGTGTCCCTGTTCATGGCAGTATCATCCCGTTTCCTTCGCCACCTTTTGGTCCACCATGAGAACCAATTTTTCATTTGTTTCAAACCAAGAAACCAGATAATAAGGATTATTATAATTGTTTGGAAAGGAGGTGTAAATTGATTATAATCTAACAGTCTTAGAGATTTCTCTAAGTAATGAAGATGAGATTTAATGAATGTGCTTTGTGATAGCTATTTCAGCCGTGGTGTGAGAACGCGCACACGCGTGTATGTGTGTGTGTATGCACATGCGTGCTTATGCACTTATTTACATATCTGTGAATGAGGTCATTAGACCCCGGATAAAAGTAATCAATAAGACAATGATACTGTGTTATTTTCCCTACTTAATGAACGAGGAAACCACAAATTGAGATGGTTGGGCAACTTCGGCCAGGATACACACCCAGAAATTAGGACTCCTGATTTCTAGTCACCGTGTGAAGGCAGAATCAAAACAAACAAAATAAAGAATCTGTGGTATCCAAACATTCCCCAAGTTACCAGCATCTTGAAGGCAATCCCCCAAACATCTCTGCTACCTCCTCTTCAAGGCCGCCTTGTACCCGACGTGGAGAAGTCTAAGGCTGCATTCAAAAGCAGGTTAACTGCCCACTCTCCTAATATCTACTGGCATTCCCACCAGGAGAGACAGGCGAGGCTGCTCACCCTGAGACCCCATTGCTTATGCGATGGTGAAGGGCACATCCCCTAGCATAAAAGTGTTGCCAAGAAGCCTCCCTTGGCCTGCAAATCTATCTGTCAAACTACAGAGACCACCCCAAAGGGAGAGGGCAGGCCTCACCTTAGCCCTGTCCCCAAATTCACTCTTAAGCTCTTTTCATTGTACAGATATTTGGATATGACCAGCTGAGAATTCAGCAGCAATTGCTAACATTTACATGCTAGGCCCTGTCATGAGCACTTCACATTTACAAACACATTTAATATTCACAACAACCCTGTGAGATAGGTGCTATTCATATCCCCATTTTCCAAGTGAGGAAACTGAGGCACAGAGAGTAACATGCCCACACAGCTGGCAAGTGATGGAGCTAAATAGACACCCAGGCAGTCTGCTCTTATCAGTTATCATGACTGTCAGAAGAAAGACACAACCTCTGCTCTCATGGAGCTTCCCCGTAATGGGAAACACAGAGGTAAACCATCAGTTTTACTAATAATGATATGAAGGAGATGTTCCAGGAGGTTTGAAAACACATAATGGGGGGCTGATCCTTGTAGTGAGAGAGAGGGGTGTCAGGGGGCTCTCCATGGAGAAAAACTATTGGCACTGAGTTCCCCAGGATAAGCAGGGATCATCAGGTTGAGAGAGATATGGGTCTCCCAGGCAGAAGGAAGAGGAGGGTAGAGGCCTCAAGGCAAAGAAGAGCATGAAGCATGGAAGGAACTGTAAGAAGCCAGAGGGGGAGGGGAGGAGGCACCAGATGAGGCTGGAGAGGGAGCCAGTGTCTGCACCCCAATGGCCCTAATGGGAGGAGAGCAGGAGAGCACTGCCTCTATCGTACAGATGGGGAAACAGGGAGGGGAACAGAGAAGAGTGGAAAGTCACCTAGTCAGGGGCCTCTGTGTAACCCATCTGGTCCCCCACCCCTGACTCTGGCTCTCTTTTCTTGCTGCTTCTGCTCAGTTAGGATTCCCACAGGTGTTTCCAAAATGAAATTATACTAAGGACTCTTTCTATTGAGGAAAGAAGATGAAACATTTACTGAACATTTGCTCTCTTATTTAATGTCATATAACCAAGCCCTCACAACAAAATGTTTGAGGCTTCTTTTACAGTTTACAATTCTGGAAACGAAAGGATCAGAGAGAGAAAGAAACCTGCCCACCATCATACCATGGGAGGTGAAGGAGCCACCTTTGAGTCCAGACCTTTGTTGCTCAAATTCATCTTCTCCTTCCACTGCTCCATGCTGCCTCCAACTTAAGTGGGCAAAGCAAGCAGTAGAGGATGCCACACACACAAAAAAACAACAACACTGAGAAATCAAGGTCTACAAGAGTACATAGGGCTTCCCTGGTGGTGCAGTGGTTAAGAATCCGCCTGCCAATGCAGGGGACACGGGTTAGAGCCCTGGTCCGGGAAGATCCCACATGCTGTGGAGCAGCTAAGCCCATGTGCCACAACTACTGAGCCTGCACTCTAGAACCCGTGAGCCACAACTACTGAGCCCGCGCACCTAGAGCCTGTGCTCCACAACAAAAGAAGCCACCGCAATGAGAAGCCCGTGCACAGCCACAAAGACCCAATGTAGCCAAAAATAAAAAATAAATAAATAAATAAAGAGTACACAGAGGGCATCTCCTTTGCTGGCACAGTTTATCATAAGCAATAGTGTGAAATCCTCCCTCCCTGTACCCTCCCACCCTTCCCCCACAGTCAGCGTCTCAGCTGGAAATGATGAGATGACACATTCAAATTCAGCAACTGGAGGAGAGTTTAATAAAAGGCCTGTTTATAAAGGTGTAAGGTGGGTAGAGGGAAATCACGGGGAAGTAGTACCGGCTCCATCATCATCCTCATTGTGAAGGAGCAGGGGAAAGAGTGGTCACCGGACCCTGGAGAGAGAGCAGGGGGACTGTGTGGAAAGGGCTGCCAGACAGGATCTGGGACATTTGTCCTCAGCGACACCACAGGGCAACAGCTAGGAGAATAAATACCCCAATTCACTCTCCTCCACTCCCTACATCCTGCTGATGCTCCCCATTGGCTAAACCCAACCAGAAGTCAGAGTGTTACGGGCTGAATTGTGTTCCCTAGAAATCCACACGTTGAAGTCTTACCCCTAGTATTTCAGAATGTATCTGTATACGGAGACTGAGTCTTTAAAGAGGCAATTAAATTAAAATGAGATCATTAGGGTCCGCCCAAATCCCATATGACTGATGTTTTTACAAAAACAGGAAATGTGGACACGGACATGTACAGAGGGAAGACCACGTGAAGATATGGAGAAGACGGCCACCTATAAGCCAAGGAAAGAAGGGCCTCAGAAGAAACCAACCCTGCTGACACCTTGATCTTGGACTTCTAGCCTTCAGAATTATGAGAAAATGAAGCCACCAGTCTGTGGTGCTTTGCTATGGCAGCCCTAGCAAACTAATACAGAGGGCAAGGAATCTGGTTGATGTGGTCCATACAGGACAGCCTCCCGAGGCACAGAGCAGGGTGGGGAAGAGTGGGAAAGAGGCTATGGAGGGGCAAATGGAAGAGACCCAGCACAAGTCCTACATGGGCCCCTCAGAAATGGGTATTTCCTGACATGCTAGAACAACATCTCTAAGGCTGATAAAATCCCACTTGAGCAACGCTTGTCCACAGGTGAGCTGTGCTCACCCTTTCTGACCAAAGAGCATCGTCCCACCACTGTACCTGTGCTTCTTCCCTTCCCTGATCACTCACCCCAATCCCAGCCAGGCTGGGAGGCTTACCTGAAGTCACACCTCCATGCACTCCAGGCCACATCGCCTCCCTCCCTGAATCCCCAGGGATGGTCTAAACCCTTACCTGCACGTTTTACTAGATTTCCCAACAGAAAAATAATGAGCATCCTGAAAACAGGGACGGTGTCTTATTTATTTCTGATGAACAAAAGAATGACCAATAGATTACATGAAGAAAACGAACATTTATTGATTACCATCAATGTAACAGGTACTATGTTAAGTCCTTTCTAGCCTTTTAACTCTGCCTGAATCAAAATCAAGGAACCAGGAAAAACTATTATTTATTCAGCATTTACTATGTGCCAGGCAGGGGTGATAGCAAAATACTTAATAAGCCATACAGCACAGGTACCAACTAACATATCAGAGCAGATGCTGGCCATAAATGGGACCAGCTGACTCAGGCAGCTGTTAAAGACCAGCCAGGTACCAGGCACTTGCTGAGGAATCTCTTGTGCACTATTTCACTGAATACAGTACTGACTGAGGTAGGTATTATTATACCCTTTATAAAACCCAGAAACTTGAGGCACACAAAAAACTAAGACTGTTGTATAAGGTCATGCAGAAAATAAATGTAGAACTAGGACTCACACCCAGGATCACACCCGATCGTGCTGGTTTGTCTTAAGACACCCCCTCTGCATCGGCGGGGGGATGGTCCCTCGCCTGGGGACATGCTCCCCCCAGAGAGTCACGTGGCTTACTTCTTCCAGTCTTTGCTTAAGTGTCGTCTCCTCAGCAATTTCTCCCTTTTAAAATTAACCTCTTCACCATCACCCCAACACTACCTTCCTTTCAAGCTTTATTTTCCTCTGTAGCATTTTTTTGGACATTTTTTTTTTATTGTGGTAAAATATACTTCACATAAAACTTACCACATTAACCTCTTTTAAGTATACAATTCAGTAGCTTTAAGTACATGTACAGTGTTGAGAAACCATCACCACTATCCATTTCTAGAAATTTTGCGTCATCCCAAACAGATAGTCTGTACCCATTAAACAATAACTCCCCGCTCCCTCCCTCCTTGACCTCCGGCAACCACCATTCTACTTTCTGTCTCTATGAATTTGCCTATTCTAGCTACCTCATACAAGCAGAATCGTACAATATTTGTCCTTTGGAGTGAGATTTATTTGACCTAGCATGATGTCTTCAAGGTTCAACCGTAGTGTAGCACATGTCAGAATTTCATTCCTTGTTAAAGTTGAAAAATATTTGTGTGTGTGTGTGTGTGTGTGTGTATAAACCACATTTTGTTTAACTATTCATCTTTCAATGAACATTTGCCTTATTTCAACCTTTTGGCTATCGTGAAGAATACTGTTATGAACATGTGTATACAAGTGTCTGTTTGAGTTCCAGCTTTCAATTCTTTTGTGAATATACCTAGAATTGAAATTGCTTGCTCATATGGTAATTCTATTAACTTTTTGAGGAACCACCAAACTGTTTTCCACCTCCTTAGCACAACTATCTATCATACTATATGTTTTACCAATTTATTATTTATTTGTCTCTTGTTAGCTCTACACATAACAACTAATTTAAACCTCCAAACAACTTTATGGGGTAGGAACTATTATTATCCCCATTTCACATATAAGGAAACTGATGCAGAGAGAACTTAGAGAAAGTTTTGATTACTGAATGTCACATTCCATGAGGATGTAAGCTCCAATGAAGGCAGGGATTTCTTTTTGTTTGGTTCACTGCTATATCCCACATACCTAGAACATGCCTGGCACAAAACAGGTGCACAATAAATATTCACTGAATGAATGAATGAATTTGGTGTGATTCCTGACCTTGAAGTCAAGGGTCCCAAGGACCAAAAGACTGAGGTAAGGTCTTTACCCAGGGCATCAAAACAATAACATCAAAGGGGAGAAAAGGTGGATGTCAAGGAGGGAAACCAGAGATCAGAGTAGGGGACACAATAGTGCTGGATCGATGTGAGACTGCAGAAAGGAAAACCAGTCCGTGGCTAAGGGGGATGCAATGGCATGGGAAGAGGCATCCAGGATGAAGCGAGGTGCACAGCTCAGAACAGAGAGTGAGAACAATATGGGGGTGCCAGGGGAGGGGTTTAAGGGGGGATGGCTGGATAGTGGTTGAGGGGGCCTGCTCGATGTAAAAAACCCCAGAGGATCCTATACCATGTTTTGAACTTAAGGCCCAGGACAGTACCTGGCACGTACGGAGTATTAACAAATATTTGTTCATTGATTGGTTTCTAACCCTAACCTGTCACTAACTTGACAGACGGCTAAAGGCAAGTCACTTCCCTTCTGTGCAATTTATTTTCTCTATCTGTAAATATAGTGGATATGAAGGGATCAATGAACTAAACTTTTTTTTTTTTAATTATAGAAACATTCCCC
This sequence comes from Mesoplodon densirostris, assembly GCF_025265405.1. NCBI lineage: Eukaryota > Metazoa > Chordata > Mammalia > Artiodactyla > Ziphiidae > Mesoplodon > Mesoplodon densirostris. The sequence goes on from NC_082662.1 coordinate 50,684,383, forward strand.
CCCCCCACCAGAATCCCAAACAGACGAGTAAACACAAAGGCCATTCAAAAGGGGAGCTGGAGGTCAAAAGCCCCACCCCTCAGCCGTCTACTTCACAGCGCCTGAGAGTTGGTTTCTCCGTGCTCCAGACATCTGGGCCACCTGGCCCCTGAGGTTCAATCCCCTCTGACACACATCCCCATCACGCCTACCACAGGCCTTTCCACACAGCAATGGCAGATATTCACTCCATACCTACTGGTTGACAGATGCTCTTCCGAGTGTTTTCTTTTTTTTTTAATGTATTAACTTATTTAATCTCCAGTTTAGAGATGAGGATATTGAGGCACAAAAAGGTTAAGTAACTTCCCCAAAGCTACACAGCTAATTGGCTGTAGAGCTGCAATCCAACCTGTTATCAGCTTCATTTTTACCCACAACTCTTTCTGCCTCCCACAATGGTGCACACAATGCACTGATGTGTGGTTGAACGGGACCAAGGAAGGGATAGTTTGATGGAGAGAGGAAAGGGAGAGGAAAGAGAACATAAAGAAGGAGAAAGAAGGAGAGTGTGATCAAGCTGGACCCCAGAAAGCGCTTGACTCTATAGGGGAGGTGGCTTCCGAGTGATGCTGCCTGCCAGGGCGGGGGTATCAGGAACCAACCTGCTGTCTTCCCCAAAGTCCTAGAACCACTGATGAGATGACTTCTCCTTGCTCCACGTTCTCTAATCCAGAGATGGTCAAATCCTACTTTTTTTTTTTTTTTTTTTTTTTTTTTTTGCTGTACGTGGTCCTCTCACTGTTGTGGCCTCTCCCGTTGTGGAGCACAGGCTCCGGACGCACAGGCTCAGCGGCCATGGCTCACGGGCCCAGTCGCTCCGCGGCATGTGGGATCTTCCTGGACCGGGGCACGAACCCGTGTCCCCTGCATCAGCAGGCGGACTCTCAACCACTGCGCCACCAGGGAAGCCCGGTCAAATCCTATTTTTAAAGCAAGATCTTAGAGAAGGACACTCTTTAAGAGGACTTTTCCTGAAACACGGGCGATGTCAATTTACCAAAATGACTTTTTTTTTTTTACTGGAACAAGAAAAATCTATGTTTTGTGAATAACAATAGGAAATAGCAAGCTGTGCATATTCCCAGAGACTTCTTTTGTCCTTTAATGAATTTAATGAATTAGCATACATACAGCTCAATAAAAAAATAACTGAAAAGCCTGGTAAACATCATTCAAAGCCTTTCAACCAGTCATTTTCATATTTCTTGAAACCAGCATTTCCATTAAAGTGGTAAAACATTACACAAAAAAACAGAATTCTACTGTAACCTCAGGAAAAGGATGTGAAAATGGACAATAGATGGAGGCAAAGGACAGAACTTACCTGTAGGAACAGAGGGTTGCTCAGTGTTTTTCAGAGGCTCTACTGCCATCTGGGGAGGGACAATTCTTCTTTCTTGGATGAAACATTCTGCGTATTATGGGGTGTTCAGCATCCCACCTTGACCGACTATACTCCAGTAGCAACTTGAAGCCACTGTAAACACCACTAAAACCACCCTCTACGTTTCTAGTTGCCTCCTAGAGGGACAGGACTGACCTGGGCTGAGAACTACTGGTAATCAATCTGGTAAACTCAGGAAACACTGATTGAACACCTCCAAGGATCCTCAAGCAGCCCACAGTCTAATAAGAGGAAAGGGGAGATACCCTGAACAGCACCAAGCTATCACCCAAGACCTTGTGTGGTACCTGATACACTGTAAGCCTTCTGTTAAAGCTTATCTAATGTAATACAAAACACAATGTCTACAAAACATAACATGAAATATCCTCAAAGGCTAGGGTCCATCGTGCATCAAAAGTAACTAATTGGGCTTCCCTGGTGGCGCAGTGGTTGAGAGTCCGCCTGCCGATGCAGGGGACACAGGTTCGTGCCCCGATCCGGGAAGATCCCACATGCCACGGAGCAGCTGGGCCCGTGAGCCATGGCCGCTGAGGCTGCATGTCCGGAGCCTGTGCTCCACAACGGGAGAGGCCACAACAGTGAGAGGCCCACATACCGCAAAAAAAAAAAAAAAAAAAAAAAAGTAACTAATTAAGTCAACCGAAAACATAGTCTGCAAATACCAGAACCAGAAGGGAACCCAGGTATCACCTAGTCTAGGAGGTGGAAGGCCCTTCTGGAAAGGGCCTGAGTGTCAATAATATTTTAGGCTATGTGGGCGATACAGTCTCTGTTGCAACTACTCAAACTTTGTGTTATGGCTTGAGGTCAGCCATACAATATGTACACAAACGGGTGTGGCAGTGGTCCAATAAAACTACTTGCAAAATAATTTAAATAAATGTCGAAATATTGAAATGTTTAAAGACAGGCTCAGTACTACCAACGTTTTTCTTTTGCCTCAGGCTCCAATATGGCTTCACACCACCCCGGTTACTGATCTTGTCACCATTTCAATTTTGAAAATGTGCTCATCATGGAACTTCTGGCATCCGTTGTGATTTTTTTAAATATGGCATTTGAATATTACTTATCTTGATGACTGAGTTCTCAGTGCTTTCTTAAACTTTGTCCTGGAGGCTAGCACCTTACCTACCTTGACCTAGTTTGGGTCCTGCCTCAGGCTTCCCAACCTACACCTCTGTCCCTGATCTTCCTTGAACCAGTCCCTTGGTCCACTTTTCCAATGGCACGGCTCATTGTCAAATTGAGTCCTAGTAATCAGGCTGTGCATTTTCAGGCTGGGGCTCACGTCTGGGCTCCTTCACCCTCTCACTTTTCCTCCCATTTCAGAGCAACAACAAACCCCTTCCCACATCCCATGTCTGGCATGTCTCAGCTTCAGATCCTTTGAAGGATCAGCTTCTGTTTCAAGAAGTCTTATCTAGAAATATTCCCAATGCCGCAAAACTCTCCCTAAAAAGTATTCTCCAACGATTGCTAAGAAAACAGTATCTACCTCATCATATCTGTACATCAGTGTGCTAGGCACAGAAAGGGAAATACAACGGAGAAGTCTCCCTCACCGGATGGTCAACCCTCAGAGAAAGGACCTCCGTGGCCCAATATCTAGTACACAGTGGGCCCTCAATATATATTTGTCAAATTAAAATGAACAAGCCCTTTCAGCTACATTTTCAGAGCTTAGATGACTAGGGCAGAAACAAAGAAGCTCAGAAAGACTGATTTCACGTTTTTAAAATGAGAGAAAGGCAGTGCTATTTTGTGGATTTTATTAGTTGAAATGAAATCACTGGGAAAATTGCCAAAGTGGACATTGTGGATAGCGCCGGACCCAGAAAACAGTCATCACCACTTGCACTCTAACTAGCTGGTTTATTGCAGGAATATCCATGTGTTTTACCCATTTTTGATTTCCAGTATGCTCCTGTTCCATGAGAAGGGAGAGCCAATTCAGAAATAAATGACTGCTCTCAGCTAACCCCCCATTTCCCAAATCCCGAGCCTTCCTTTAACCCATTCAGTTAATTTCTCTTAACATATTTAAATGTGTTGAAGGGAATTATGAGGGAGACAGACGAGACAGGTCACAAACACTGGTTTGCACATTAAAATAAAGAAAATTAAATGAAAGATTAATAGGGCAGACAGGTAGCCATGAAGTGTGATTTCACTTTGAAGCAATTTATTTCCATTCAAACTGTGATAAATAACCACCAAGTGATATAATAATTACCCATTTCTTGGTGTCGAACAGGATGTGGAAACTATTCTCTGAAGTGAAAACATCCCGTGGACTTTCAAAAGGGAATGTCACACATTCAATAAAGCTACAAACCATGACCCCAAAAGAAATTGAATTGGCCTGTGTGTATTCCCATCGCTATGTCTGAAAAGTATGTTCTCACCCTCCAAGGCAAGCTTCTCTTTCTGTTTGATAAAGTCTTGTGATTTGCAACCACAAAAACTCTGAGGACTTGGGCTTCCCGGGTGGCGCAGTTGTTGAGAGTCCGCCTGCCGACGCAGGGGACGTGGGTTCATGCCCTGGTCCGGGAAGATCCCACATGCTGCGGAGCGGCTGGGCCTGTGAGCCATGGCTGCTGAGCCTGCGCGTCTAGAGCCTGTGCTCTGCAACGGGAGAGGCCACAACAGTAAGAGGCTCGCATACCTCAAAAAAACCCCAAAAAACAAACTCTGAGGACTCCATAAATTTTGCACGTTGGCACTCCCGCATGAGATCAAGCACCGGAAAAGATGTCTGCTGCAGAGGGCAGGGTCTCAAGGTCATGGAATATTCCTAGTCTGGGTGGTTAGCAATGGTCATTTCTAAATGCCCCCTAGGCTTGACAATAATTGAATACATTTTAAAATTAGGTCTCCTTCCGATCAAAGCAAGACCCCATCTGTAAACATTCATCAACACCCATCAGAAGGCTCTTCTTTGCTGGGGTTCTTTCCCTCTCATTAACATAAGGCTGCCATTGCTTTAGGGCCCACCATGTGCTTGCTGGGTGTGTCCACACACCATTTCTTTTCAGAAACACTGCTGACAGGGGAGGCCAGGAGACAAAGAGACAAATTCTCTGATGGAAAAAAGCATTGGATTAAGAGTGAGAAGACTTGGGTTCTAGTCCTGGATTGGTCCCTTGCCAGCCATGCAAACTTGGACAGTTCATTTAAACATCTCTGACACTCAGTTTCTTCATTTATAAAATGGGGGTGATGTTATATACCTACCTCAAACCACTGGAAATTGTAACGCAGTCAACAAATTCACCTCAAGCTCCTAGGTGTTTTTTTTGTTGTTGTTGTTTCTGATTTTTTTTAAAGATTTATTTAGTATTTTATTTATTTTATTTTTGGCTGCGTTGGGTCTTAGCTGCCGCATGCAGGATCTTCCTTGAGGCAAGTGGGATTTTTCATTGCAGCGTGGGGGCTCTTCGTTGTGGTGTGCGGGCTTCTCTGTAGTTGTGGCATGTGGGTTTTCTCTTCTCTAGTTGTGGCATGCAGGCTCTAGGGCGTGTGGGCTCTGTAGTTGTGGCGTAGGTTCCAGAGTGCTTGGGCTCTGTAGTTTGCGGCAGGCGGGCTCTAGTTGAGGCGTGCCAGCTCAGCACTTGTGGCACGCATGGGCTCAGCTGTCCCGTGGCATGTGGGATCTTAGTTCCCTGACCAGGGATCAAACCCACGTTCCCTGCATTGTAAAGTGGATTCTTTACCACTGGACCACCAGGGAAGTCCCTCCTAAGTGTTTTTCAAGCACTGACTCAGGTGCACAAGGCACTGAGTCAGGAGTGGTGGGGAGAGTTAGGGAACAGTCCCCACCTCAAGGAAGTTTCCATGGAGGAGAGAAAAGCAATGTGTATGCAACTCACCCCAGCAAGGCTATTCTGAGCCTCTCTGGCATTTCCTGCTTAGGCAACCTAGCCGTCAGACTTTCCCTATCCATTCATTCATTCAGTCACCCTTTGATTCATTCATTTATTTATTCAAGAAAACCTCATCTAGTATTTTCCATGTACCTGGCTCTGGGGCACAGAGATGCATCACATCAAAGCCCCTGCCCTCAAGAAGCTCACAGCCTAGCAAAGAAGACCACAGCTTTACAATATGCAAAGAACTTTAAATAAATAGCTTACTATTTCATCCTCAAAACAACTATATGGAGTAGATACTATTAGCTCCATTTTAAAGTTTAGGACACTGAGGATCCAGAAAAATGAAGTGATGTGCCAACGCTGTGAAGCTTTCAGTGACAGGGGAGCACTGAAATTGTGGTTTTACTGCTTGAATCCAGTGTTCCTTCTCTTACTCCAGGAGTGTCTTCTAGGAGAGAGGACCTGCTGTGAACTGAGCCATCTTGCTGAGACCATGACTCCACCAACCTCTTGTAAGTTCATTCTCTGTAGAGCTGGATCCTGGTCTCTGTACTGAGCCCACGAGCCACAACTACTGAAGCCCGTGCGCCTAGAGCCCGTGCTCCCCAGTGAGAAGCCCGTGCACCGCAACGAAGAGTAGTCCCTGTTCTCTGCAACCAGAGAAAGCTTGCGCACAGCAACAAAGACCCAACGCAGCCAAAAATAAATAAAAGAAAAAAAAAAAAAGGAATCTAACCCAGCCTTTGAGGAGCCAGGGCAGGATTAACAGAAGAGGAACGGCCAAAAGGACGCCTGAAGGACCTCTGGCTAGCCAAAAGGGGGGCCAGTGTGTTTCAGGCAGAGAGAACCAAATGAGCAAAGCCTGCAAGAAGAATAAGCGTGAGACTTTGGGGGACCCACAGTTTGTTTAGGGTGGCTGACTACAGAGAGCCAGAGATGCAACAGGAATTTGCAGTTAGAGAGCAACTCATGAATTGGACCATGCTGACTACAGGTGAGAAGTTTAGGCTTCATTCTGAAAGAGATGGGGAGTCATGGGGGGATTTTCAGCAGAAGGGAATACGATCAGATTTGATTTTAGTAAAATAACTCTCACTATTTTTTTGAGAATTAACTCAAACAAGGAGACTGAAATCAAGGAAATCTGCTGTAGGAAGTGCTGTGGTAATGACACAGGTGTGAGATGATAGTGAAATTGAACGAATGCAGTAGAGGCAGAGAATAGACAGAATTGAGAGATACCACCCTTAGGGGTGGTTGTTGACTTCAACACCTGCTTGAATCAGTACTGGGTAAGCTCGCTGGATACTATATCACAAACAAAACTAACAATAATAATGGTTTCACTGATCAAATCCTTATGATAAAGCCAGGCACTAAGCTAAGATCTTTAAGTAAAGTACTGCATTTAAGAATGAAAATGAATCATTGATGTTCTCACAGTTATTCCCCCTATTTTACAAATGCAGATTCCTAGGACCCCCTGGAGCCATACGAAACCCAAATCTTCAGGGGTGGTGCCCAAAAATCTGCACTGAGATCCTGTGATGTTACTGTGAGCGAAATCTTCAGAGCCACTGCTGTGAATTCCAAAGTCTGTGACAGTTTTATTCTGGGGAACGGCTTCAATTAAAGAAAAAAACAATAACTTCAATTCCAAAAATAACAATTTCAATTAACCTGAGCTGCCTTATGCTTAATGACATATAAATGCTCCAAATAGTACAAAATACCCCAGTGACAAGTACATAAAACATTTAGCTGAGCATGAGACTGACAGGCACTTTAAAGCAGAGATATTATTTTAGAGAAAGCTGTCTTTGGGGGCCCCAAATGGAACAGGCTTTTGATGCAGAGAATGGTTCTGGGTTGAAGGAGGATGACACACCCTGGATTCAAGGGAAGCCCTGGCATGTGGTCAGACTGTAGAACCTTAGTGCCAGAAAGGACCTGAGGCACCCTCAAGTGCAAAGGTTTTCCAACTGTGTTCCAGAGACCACTAGGGTTCTTTAAACATCCCTAAGGAGCAAGGTGGAGGCTGAATCTTCAGGGTTTGGGCTCTCTTTGACCCAAGTAGCCTAGCCTCTCTTTTAAGTGTTTTACATATCGTGTTTGATCTTGAATTATCTTTGAAGGAAGATATGGGGAGAAATCAAAGAAAGAACAAGTCCACCACATGTTTTCTGAGCATTTGTGTAGCAGTGGAACCAGTAGGAGCATGGAGGATACTAACATGAATAATGTTCATCCTCTGCCTGCATCTGTTAAGGATCTTTGGTTGCAAGCAACAGAAATCAACTCCGGCTCACTTAGACAAGTAGTTGGATTTCCTAGAAGATCACTGAAGGTAGCTCTGGAGTGGATTGGAGAACTGAACAATCAGACTTCAGATAGGGCAAGAGCTCTAAAGCTTTAGGAATCAAAGTAGGGAGAGCTCATGGACAGATTTCTTAAGACTGTCAACAGAATGATTCTGCTCTAACCCTTGAGTCATTCTCTCCAAGAACCAACACTCAGGAAAAAACTAGAGTCTGACTGGCGCAACTTGCACAATGCTCACGTGGGCCAAAAACATGGGAATATGGAAAAGCTGATGGCTGAGTAGATTTGAAAAAGGAAGGATTATACTCCCAGCCAAAGCACATGGGAAGGGGGAGGGGAGTTCTCCAATGACAAAGGGGGTATTGTTGACCAAGGAAGGTAGAGTAGAAGTTGAACAAGTGAAAAAGCAGCTGTCCACTAGATTTCCCACGAAGAGCTTAGTTTCAAAGTGGGGGGTGGATATTTTTCGTTCTGCCCACCAGCTCCCATTCCTGACTTCTTCTCCGCATAATCCTTCTCTTTCACTCTGTAATAATGAGTAGATGCTGGTATGTCCTCGTAGGCTCATTCACCCTAGACTTAGTTGATTGGTCTTGGGGTGAGCACCTGATCCATTCTAGGCCAATCAGGGACTCTCCCTAGGTATTTAAACTTTAAACTGAGTCCTCAAGGATCATTGGCAGCGATTTCTCACCACACTCAGGAAGCTGGTCACAGAGAACAAAGACACAGAGTCAAGAGACAGAGAGAAGTGGGGCTTTATTTGAGCCTTAGGCTCTAGTTGTCCCTGGAGCCAAACTACTCCCTTGCCCTTACCACTATGACATAAGGTAACTTAATATTATCAGCAACAAATAAGCAAAACACAACACTTTCTCTTTGGCCTAACAGTTCAAAGTGGGATTCTATCACTTTGAAGATCAAAAGTATATTCAGCAGTTTCAGTGCATAAATAGCTAATATCAAGGCCATTCAGGACAAATGCCATCGGAATGATCTGGTGTTTAGAAGAGGGAAAAACCACACACATAATTTGAATAGCTCTCGTTTACCAAGCGCCTAGTGAGTCAGGCATGCTAGGTACCTCACACACACACGATTCAATTTACTTTTTGCATCAGCCCTGCAATGACATGTTCTCTCTATCCCATAGGTGAGAAACTGAAGCCAGAGAAGTTAAGCAACTCACACACAATTGCCCAGCTAGGAGATGGCAAAATCTGGATTAAAACCTGATGCAGAAACACACTTTCTCTGCCCTGCAGCCAGAAGCACAGTAGTGATCTTTTTTCTTTCCAACAATGGGCAGGTCCCCCAGGAGCTCATCCAGAATTGCAATCAGGTTGCATCTCTACCCCGTTAAAGTATAAAATCTTTTCTTTTTGCTGACTCTAGATTCAATGTTAATTATCACCTCCTTATAGCCCATTGTTATTTACGTTGTTGCTGGGCAGTGGAATCTGCAAACCTATTTCAATAGGACTTGACCCCTCAGGCCACCCCGACTGTTGCATTTCTCCCTGTGTGCAGTTTTTACAACTCTCTGTTGTTCACTATGGTAAGAATTTATAAGCCTGACACCTTGGCCAGGGAATAGCGCAACGCTGTTTCTGAATTCGGGCCCTTCTGGGAGGGTGGAGTGTGGGGCAGCGTGTTTCGTTCATGCAGCAGGTGAGGATGCGTGTTATTTGTAGGCAGGACCCTATCAATACAACAGCACAAGTCTTCTGTGCAGATGCAGATAGCACCCTGGGGTAGAAGCAGCAGTGTGTCTTAAGTCAGAGAAGCTATGATTTCTGCCAGTCTTTGCCTCTACTGAGCTGTGTGATCTTGGGCAAGTCACTTCCCTTCTTTGGGCCACCATCTTGCCATGAATAAAATAAGAATGCTGCTCTAGGTCATCCAGTCCCATCAAACACTCTGGGTGGAATGCTGGCCAGGAGCAAGGTGTTCTGTGTGAAAGGAGTTGTGGGATCAAACAGACTTGAGAAAAGCCACATTTAAGTTAAATTGGCTTCACTACTGATGAGTTTCCGAGAGCCTTGAATATACTATTTGCTCACCTGCACTATGCAACACAGGAGGCAGCATTGTCCAGACTTTTTTTTTTTTTTAATCACGAAGGAATCTGATCCTCTTTCGAAGAACAACTTTTCACATTCCACAGGACATGGTGTTTTCTTGGAACACGGTTTGGGAACCCTGGGTCAGGGCATCTGTGCTTTCCTTTTTCCCCTGGAAAACCCTGTTCATCACCTCAGTGTCTGCTCTCATTTCATTAAGTTCTCTTTCTGTGGTACCATCCTGGAGCTATCCACTTCTCTCCATTTCCCAGCTGCGGCTGCCATAATCCAAAAGCCACCACTCATTCGTTCATTCTCTCATTCTCTCTCCCTCCCTCCCTCTCTCCTCCCTCCTTTGGCTCTCCCTCCTAACTGCTCTCCACGTTTCCCCTCTTGATCTAACTATAATCCTTTCTCCACAAAGCAGTCAGGGGTCTTGAGGAAGTTAGACTGGGTCCTTGATGGCTTAAAATGCTGCAGTAAAGTCCCATTGCTCTTGGCATACACCCAAAGGCCTTACAATGGCCCAGCAGGCCGCCTACAGATCTGGGCCCACACTCCTCCCTGACCCTCTCACGCCACTTGCACCCTTTCTCCCTATCCCGCCACCACAATGCCTTGGCATCTACTGTTTCCTCTGTCTGGCATGCATTGCCCTTGGATTCGCACACCAATTATCCACTTGTAAGTATGAAAATGAAAAATGAAAAAAAAAAAAAGAAAAAAAAAGCAAGGAGAACTCAGCAAGGAGAAAAGGAGGTGAGTAGGATTCTGGCCAAAGAGGACTAAGCTCTTGATTGGTGGGAAGGGACATGAGAGAGGGATGTGTTAGCAATGATGCAAAGGATTCTGGTTCGGACAATCCTGTGGCTCATGGTACCCGGCGGAATGACATCCCTTCTAAACTCCTCCACATGACTGGCTAGGCTATGACTGGCATCCAACCTGCATAATCTGACTTTTGCAAACATCTGATTCTTAAAAGTCCCAGCTTTTCCTCTGCATCATACACTGTGTCATCATAAAGTATCTGTTGTCAGAGGCTGAGGCACAAACAGCAAAAACTTCCATCTAATGAGAGTGTATGAGTGTGGGTATGTGCTTGTGTACTGGAGTCCCTAGGGGGTTCTTGTAAACAAAGAGCTCACTTCAATGACCCTATCGTGGCAATTAATACACTCCCCTAAGCAGACTATGCTGCCAAAGGAAAGATAAGCTGCTCTCAAATAGGGGCAGATATGATGCCAGGAAATGTGAAGAAACCTTAGAAAGTACAGAAGGTCCTTGAAGCACGGGGAGCATCTGCAGATAAAAAGGTTGTAGTAAGTAGGAGTTTTCGCATACTACTTTTGAGTTGACAAAGCACTTTCATAATCATTATTTTATTGAATCTCCCAAGCATGGTGACCATTCAAGATGACAATATTTGAGTAATACTGGAAGGTGTCCCCCAAATTCAAAGACATAGAATGAATTTCCATGTCACTATTCAGAGTAGGTATATGGTAGAGGGATGTAGAGCCTGAAGGAGAAAGAAATGGCTTCTCTCCACTAGGGCAGGAAGCAGAATTATCGAGTCAAGAATGGAAACATGTTGGCCATGCCCATTTGGATACCACTTAGAGAGAGATAACTAGAGGTAACCAACTGCTGGTATTTCAGTCTCATTGCCAGGACATCCCTAATGTGGAGATGGATGCAGAATAGGGGCCATCAAACTATAGCCCACAGGCTAAACACGGCTTCCTGCCTGTTTCTGTAAATAAAGTTTTATTGGAACACAGCCATGCCCGTTTGATTATGTATTGTCTATGGCTACTTGCGCACAATGATGGCAGAGTTGAGTAACTGCAAGAGAGATCATAAAGCCATAAAGCCTAAAATATCTACTATTGACCCTTTGCTGACCCTGATGCAGAACAATGTACAGCATCAAACACTGTTGAGACTTACTCAACACCAATTCTTAACACTCTTCTCCCTGGTCACCCTTTACAATAGGTAAGGCTAATATTCATGTATGCATTGTTACAACTGTGCCAGTTGCTCATGCTTGGCATCCATTGCGATTGGTCTATGGCTGTGCCCCACTGATTGTTAATTTTTAAAAATATTATCCCAATGATAGAGGCTAGAAAGATAAATACTCAGTTTCCCAACCTCCCTTGAAGTTAGAAGTGGCCAGGTGACACAGTTCTAAACAATTAAATGGAAGTGGAAATCTGCTAAAAGAATTCTGGGAAAGTTTTAGCTTCAGTTTTTCCTTCTTCTTTCTTCTTGGACAGTGATACAATGCCCGGCACTGAGGCAGCCATCTGGTGAACAAGAGGTAGAAAGAACCTAAGCCCCTGGAGGCATCTTTAAACAACTGAAGCAATGCTACCAACTGCCTAGAAGTAGACTTCTTCCTAGGTGAGGAATATTAAATTCTACTTGTTTAGGCTGCTATTATTTGGAAGCCATGATCTGGGGCTACACACATTCCTAACTAATACAGTAGCCACAGGCTTCAAGTATTTCAGGTCCCATTAGCCAGGTCATCCCTATGGCGAGATGGCTACATCAAGCTCTTCCAATATACATTAGACTTACCTAACTCCCTTGATCTGCTTCAATGCTCACCATACGACTCTTGATTAGAACATGCCTGATAAATGGGTTGTGAGTCAGAGACAGCAATTCTAGTCCTAGTCTGCCAGTGATTGGCCCTCAGTCCCTAAGTATCCTTCTTGCTCTTTCTAGATTCTCAATTTCTTCGTCTATAAAATTTAAAAAGCTAGACTTCAGTCTACTCTTTCCTCTTGTTCTCTCATTCTGTAATTCAATTCTTTAACTCTAAAAATGCATAAAGAAAGAATAAGGTGACAACCTCAAATAAGCATTAAAATAATTACAAGCTTCCTGGTGGTTGTCAGGGGAGTGGAGGTGGAGACGATGCTGCTGTAACTCTCATTGTTTGTTAAAAGGGAAACTAGAAGCTTATAAGCAGGACAGGTTTTACTGATGCAAAATTCAAAATATAAAGTTCAAAATTTATAAAGAAGACAAAAGACCACCTAAAGGACAATGCCTTCACCAGTGGGCTTCCTTTCAGTAAGGCCCAAAAGAGCAGTGCCAATGCTAGAATACTCCTTTACTTCTCAAAGATGGTCTATTCATCTTTCAATTGATATTAATAACATGTATAGTACAACATTATTTTTCCACTAAGCCGAAAACGATGACAAACATTTAATAAGCAATGCCAGTTACTAATGCACAGCAGATATTTCTATTTGTCTCTCCCAAAGCTCAGAGGCTTCCCTTCCTACCAGAAGAAAAGTGTTGCCTGTACTAGTAACTTATGTGTGCTCAGTGCTTTATAATTAATAAAGCGTTTTAATCTACTTTGCATTTGGTCTTCACGACAATATGTGAAGGAGACAAAATCAGAATAATTACCCCCTTGTTGCCAATGATGAAACTGAGGCTCGAAAAGTTGCTGCGGTAAGAGAAGGTTGCCCAGGTTTGGTTCAGGACTGAAACCAAACCCCATCCCATTTGACTCCATGCCTGGGGGTCCTGCAGCGAACACTACACCTCTTTCCATACCAGGCACTGCGCACAGCTATTTGCAGTCGCATTTGGCAGGTGCTTCTCGCGAGAGTGATCTGGGATCTCATTGGGTGATTTCCAGGCAGCAGCTCCAATCTATTTCTGTTTCGACTGCTGTCAAACAGAATCAATGAAGCTTCAACATATTATCTCAAATATATAGTCCTGACAGCAGGTTCGATGCCTTACAATAGCCTAGTTATAGCTGATTTTTAAAAATTAAGCTTAGACACAGGAAAATGGAACAAAATGGAAATAAAATATATGAATTGAGTCTTGGTCTGAGGAATCAATAAAAGACAGCCATGGTTCACTGTAGGTCTCTATGTCTGAGCCTGACTTTAAAGACCAGGAAATCGGGCCTCCCTGGTGGCGCAAGTGGTTGAGAGTCCGCCTGCCGATGCAGGGGATACGGGTTCGTGCCCCGGTCTGGGAGGATCCCATATGCCGCGGAGCGGCTGGGCCCGTGAGCCATGGCCTCTGAGCCTGCGCGTCCGGAGCCTGCGCGTCCGGAGCCTGCGCGTCCGGAGCCTGTGCTCCGCAACGGGGGAGGCCACAACAGTGAGAGGCCCGCATACCGCAAAAAAAAAAAAAAAAAAAAAAAAAAAAAAAGACCAGGAAATCACCAGCTGTTCCTCACTCTGGGTATCCAGGTCACCACTATCAGCCTCTCTCATTCATTCACTCATTCAGCAATGCAGGAGAAGAGATGAACAGGATACATGTCTGGAGAGAGTGTAGGACATGCAGAGCAAGGACTTGGAGGTAGAGTTTAAAACATCTTTCTTGCCTTGAATTCCCCATCTTTAATAATAAGCATAATAGGTAATACTATTAGGAGGTAACTTCAAGCCAGGCACTGTTCTGAGTTCTTTACATGTATGAACTCATTTAGTCCTCACAGCAACAAATGAAGTGGGTACTATCTTTATCCCCAGTTTACAGATGAGAAAACTAAGGTGCCAAGAGGTAAAGAAGCTTGGTCAAAGCCGAATAACTAGGAAACGGTGGTACTGGGCAGTACAGCTCCAGAACCCATGCTCATAACCACCACCCTGTCCAACATGTAGGCCAACATTGTCCAACAGAACTTTCTACTCTGATGGAAATATTCTGTGCTTCCCAGTATGGTAGGCACTAGGCATATACAGCTACTCCAATACATAGCCATTAGCCACACATGGCTATCAAGCTCTTGATAGTACAACCGAGGAACTGAATTTTTAATTTCATTTGATTTAAATTAGTTTAAATTAACTTAATTAATTTAAATGGAAATAGCTGTATGTGACTAGTGGCTATTGATTGCACAGAACAGCTCTACGCTGCAAAACACAGATAGTAACACTATATTCATTATAGGCCCTGAGGTTCTTGTGCAGTAAATGTCTGTAAACTGCTCAGTCCAATGCCAGGCATATAACAGGAACTCAATCTATGTGAGCTACAAATATTTACCTACAATCTCTTATCTGAATTTTAAAATCCAAAAAGGTCTGAAAGCACAGTTTTATGTGTGTATGCATGTGTGTGTGTGTGAGTGTGTGCAATTCATTTTGAATTATATCAAATGCTTTATCTGCATCTATTGAGATGATCATGCGGTTTTTGTCTTTTCTTTTGTTGATGCGGCGTATCACATTGATTGATTTATATATGTTGAACCACCCTTGTGACCCTGGGATGAATCCAACTTGGTTGTGGTGCATGATCCTTTTTATGTGTTGTTGCATTCGGTTTGCTAATATTTTGTTGAGAATTTTTGCATCTATATGTAACTCATTTTGGCAGCATATCTAAACTGATCTGAATTCATTTGAGGGCACACACTGACCTGTATTGACGGAACACTACTTACAGTGTTTATTCACACTACATTTATTTATTACAGATTTTACTGCAGAAATATTAATGTGCTTGATGATGGGTGCTGCCCCAAGCCTGGCAGGGAGTGTTGCATAATATATAATATACATATCATATGGTCTTTCTCAGATCTGAAATATTCTAAATTTCTGACAGACATCTGGCCCCTAAGGTCCCAAGTCGGTGATCATGGACCTGCATTTGCATTTTTATACTGGGCTAGCTATGGCGGACAGAGCAGAGAGAACCAGGCCTGACCTGGAAACCTGAGTCCATGCTAGTGTTTCCTTTGGAGAGGAAGGCACTGGTTCCTCAGAAAAGCTGGAGCAGAGGTGGGGCTGGAGCCACCCCAGTGGGGAGCAGACAGACCCAACCACCGGACGAGGGAGCATCCACAGCTGTGCTCATCATGGGGCAGCCGCATTTCCAGTCCTTGCTTTATGAATCTGCTCAATACGTTTATGTAAAGAGTCCTGAAAAGAAAAGAACACGATGCTCGTATTTCTTTAGTGAGTTCGTGATTCTAGGTGTTCTTCTGCTCCAGGCTGATGCTGCCCAGAGCTCCTGCCCGCCTTGTACAGAGCCGGCCTCTGATCTCCTCTCCTCATCTTCCTCTGGGCCCTACCCCTATATTCCAGTATGTCAGGATTTCAGAAAAATGGACCTGCCTTACATGTATCTCTCATACTGGGAACTGGCCCCAGTACCAGAAATGTCTCTTACTGGCCTCATCCTTTCAGAGGAGGCATTTTATCCTGTAGAGACCTCAGCTTGAAAGCAATGCAGTGAGGTGGAGTCTGTACTTCCTAACTGTGTGATTTCAGGGAAATCACTTAGACTCTCTGAGCCACAATTAGCTCACTCAGAAAAAGGAGCAAATAGTGGCCCTACAAAGCATTTTTATAGGAATAAAACAAAATGCACCTCAAAGTGCCCAAAAGGATGCACGGGGCGCTGTGAGACACTCACGGAGTGGTGGTTGATAGATCTAAGCCTCCTGTCCATGGACCCTCTTTGTCTAAAGATGAAGTCGCCATCTTTATCCCAGTGGAGACAGAAAAGCATGGGTTTGGAATAAACCTGGAGGATCTTATTATACAAGGTCTGTGACCCCTGTGAGCGTCAGTTTCCACATCCGTATAAATGGGAATAAGGCCTTCTTCTCATAGTAACAGCCTGAAAGAATCAGAGGGGCCCTACATATCTAGAGAACCCCACCCAGTGTCTGGCCCATGGTGCATGCCTCTCTCCCCTGGCCTACCCTTCCCTTCCACTAACAAGCCAATGGCGCAAAAAGATTGTGACATTTTCCTTTCAACTTCAGCTGTCTAATAATTCCTAACGAAGAATGACGGAATTCAATACTTAAATCAATGAAGAGGAGCCACGTGGCCCTTCTTAATCAAAATCTAAAACGACAATGCCATCGCCTGCAGCCACATCAGGGGAAGCATCACTGGGAGAAGAAGCAACGGAACAGAGTGCTTTTCAGAGTCACCTTCTTTGGAGAAGCAAGAGGCAGGCGGAGTTGGCCTCCGTCTTTAATGTTAGGATATAATTCCAATTTCACAACTTAATTATGAGTGGATGAAAAGGACAGCGTGAAAAACTAGGTGTAGGGTAGGGAGTTTCATCTCGTTAGGTTCACTGACACCTCATTAGGGACTTTGAAAAACATTCTGCTTCCAGGCAATTTCGCTACTGTCTCGACTTTTTTCCACGTTTATCTGGCTCCATTTATTTGACTTGACACAAGTAGGAAAATGGGATCTTTGATTTTTTTTTTTCTTCAGCTCATCAACTAGCACTCCTCGTCCCTCACTTCGAGCTGCAGGTTGTCAGGTTATGATCACTGACGCCATAGAATCAGAACTGCCAGAGTGATCTTCCAGAAACCTGAGCCGGATCACGCCAGGCTCCTGCTCCAAAATTTAATGGTTCCCCATTGTCTATAGGGTCACATCCAAACACACGAGCATGACATTCAAGTACTACCTACTTTTCAGATTCATTTCCTACCTTCTTCTTTCCAAATGTCCATTCTATTGCAACAGGGCTACTTAGCATTCCCCAGGCCTAACAGAGGGTATCATGATGCTCACGATGTTTCCATCTTCTTTCTCAGTTTCCCCTACTACCTATGAAAACATCACTCACTCATCCCCAAAGTTGCAATTCAAAGATTCAGGTTTCGGGGGGGAGGGATAAATTAGGAGTTTGGGATTAACAGATACACACTGCTATATATAAAATAGATAACCAACAAGGGCCTACTGTATAGCACAGGGAACTATATTCAATATCTCATAATAACCTATAGTGGAAAAGAATCTGAAAAAGAATAGGTTTATATACACACACACATACATATATATGTAATATATGTATATATATGTATGTATAACTGAATCACTTTGCTGTACACCTGAAACTAACACAACACTGTAAATCAACTACACTTCAATTAACAATAAAGGGGAAAAAGATTCAGTTTCTATCAAAGTTTGCTTGTTTTTCCCAATCCAATACTTCCTCACTCCTTCTTTGTATCACCAGTACAAAGATTCTTAGTACCAGGATCTCCTGTCTTGAGTGCTAGCCAGTGCTCCATGTCTGCGTGCCCACCCAACTGTGAGCTCCTTGAGGACGGAGCCCTGCTGTAGTTAACTTTCTACTCTTACTACTGGAACACATCACACAGGTGTGTCCCAGTGAGTTGTGAGTTGTGTCAGAAGCTTCCTCTAAGATACGAAACTTGGCAAAAAAAAAAAAAAAAAATATATATATATATATATATATATATACATATATATACATACTATTCAAAATAAATGAAAGATATAGCTTTTTCTCCTAATAATGGCCTTCTCACTCCTTTCTTTGTTCTCTTGAGTAGAAAAGAGTCAAGTTAAAGTTAGAACATGAGGAATAATGCATATACCAGAGTGCTCCCACAGGCGTGTGTCTTGTGTGTGTTGGCAGAAAAATAAAAGCATTGAGAAGCGCCACTCTGTAACACCAAGTCAAGTCACGTGACAATATGATAAATATATGGAAGACAAACCACTGTCCTTGATCACATTCTGAGGTCTGGGCTTCGTTCCCTTGACTTTGATGTGCAGCACCGTCCACTGTACCACACCATTGTCAAAGGAGGAAAAGTCTGACGACATGTGGAACCAAAGAGAATGTCCTGGTCTCCTAAGGACTATGTACAGTTTATTTATTTGGAGATTCTGCCGTTATTGCATGTTAAACCTACTGAGAACCTGAATTAATTGTTGCAACATGGCAAAGGGATTTGTTGTCAGGAGATGCATGTTTAATTTCCTGCAAAGTGCTAACTGTTACAAAATAGCAGGATGGCTTTTGGCAAGTCCCTTCTCTGGGCCTCCATTCCTCAACTGTAAAGCCATAAACTTTAAAACTGTTGTGCAATCCCCACCTTGCAGCTTAGTTATATGGATCAAATGAGATGATGTATATGGAAAACTGCTGTGTAAATCATAAAGCATTCTATCAGTGGGAGTTAGTTATTGGCATTAGGAATTAGCTAGGGGTAAAAGGCATTCTCTTTAATAACAAAATCCTTTGTTATTAACAGCTTCAGACCATAGTGGAGAGAATGGGCTTTAGAGGCTGACATCCCTATGCTCAATAATTGGCCCCATCACATACTGGCCATGTGATTTAGAATAAGTCATGTAACCTCTCTGAGGTATGTGTCCTTCTCTATAAAATGGGGATGATAGGATTTTAGTGATTGTTATTAAAGACGAATCCATTTCTGAAAGATAGAGACATATAAATGATTAATCACAGCAAAATTGCTCAAGCATCATGCCAAATAGAACACAGAAATTGCAACGGAGCACCAAGGAGGAAGTGAGTTTCAAGGAGCTGGTTTTTGCAGCACGAGTAGGACTTTTCCAGGAAAGTCAGGTGGGGAAGTAACATTCCAGGAAAAAATACCAAGTGCAATGAATGGCAGAAGTGAGAATGTCTTGAACTCTCTTGATTTCTCTTCCTTCTGCTTTCCTACATTCAAAATGAGATTGGGGCATCCCTGGTGGTGCAGTGGTGCAGAGTCCGCCTGACGATGCAGGGGACACGGGTTCGTGCCCCGGTCCGGGAGGATCCCACATGCCGCGGAGCGGCTGGGCCCGTGAGCCATGGCCGCTGAGCCTGCACGTCCAGAGCCTGTGCTCCACAAAGGGAGAGGCCACAACAGTGAGAGGCCCGCGTACCGCAAAAAAAAAAAAAAAAAAAAAAAAAAAATGAGATTAGAAAGATCTGCCTTTCTCCTATTTTTCTGAGATGTTCTGAAGGGGAATGAGACCATGAATTCATAACACAATTCAGTCCGGGGAAAAAAGAAATATACACACTCAATATGGCTATCATCTCTCTTTAGAGCTGGCCTCTGATTGATAACAACAAAAGCAAGTAATCTCTATTACATCATTAGGCCCACAAAGGACTCTATGAGGATGGAAAAGGGCCTATCATTCCTCCACTGCCCTCAGTTGCATTTTCCCAAGTTCAAGACATGTGGAGAAGTAAAGTACAGGTACAGTATGTCTGCATTGTCTCTCAGAGCCTTCCTGGGGAGTATTTTCTTAAGTCCCTGCTCCACCTGAGAAAGTCTTTAAAACCAGAGCCACAGATACAATGACAAACTATAACAGGATTTTCCAAGAAGAAGCAATTGATGATGGGGGCGGGGGCAGGGAGGAGATGAATAGCAAAGTAGGTCAAAAGAAAAGTATTTTGGGAGCTCTCTTGTCTTCAAGAAAATATAAACATTTTACCTTGACAAAGCTCTCAGGTTTTAGGCAGCCTTGTAATTTACCCTCTGTATAAGACATAGTTTCCCTTTGTTCTATGAAATCACGCAGTGCTCAATGACAAGCCCCTCTTAGAGATGAGGTGGGCCCTTACTAGCTGTGTGATCTCAGGTAAGGCATTTAGCCTCTCTGGTCCTCAAATTTCTCATCTGGAAGATGAAGGAATTTAACTAACAGATTGGTAAAGTCTCTTCTGGCTCTTAAAAGTCTTAGCTCACATCTGAAACCCTGTGCTAATTAAGCATGGGGGGAGGGGAAGGAGGGGGCATTTGTAAGATACAGGCTGGGCTACGTTCAGTTTACAGTCAGACGTGGGAGGGGAATCTGACAGTCACCAAACAACTACCATGTGTAACACACTGTGCTAGATCCTTAATATCCTTGTTCTCATTTTAACCATGACATCAGCCCCGTGAAGTGTTGGAGGGTAATGACCACTCCTTGCTTGGCACACCTCGAAGTCCAGAGCCGGTTGAAAGATCTATACAAAAATCAGACAGAGAGAAATCAAATGCTCAGATTTATTGCTGATGCAGCTGGGTTGGAGAAAGTGCCAGTGTGTGACCAGAATCAAGCTTTCTATAACTATCCCCTTCCTAACTCCCTTGCAAGGCTACCTTCTGTAAGAAGGCAGGTAAAGAACACATGTATCCTTTACACAAGCAGATGCAAAAGTGAACTCCCAGACAAGGCTGAACCTCTGGGACAGCCCTTCACCCACATTCAGTAAGCAGGTAAGGCCCTCCTCGTCCTCTGGGAGACATGAAAGAGTAAGGACAGAGAGATCAGGAGATTTCTGCTCCTACTTTTCCTTTCCTGAAGGTGGCATGAAGCTCTTCTTCTATAAAAATGGGGGTCGTCATGCAGGATAAACAGCCCCTTCAAAACTATGATTAACCATGTTTACAGGAGCTCAGTGACTCAAACTAGCTGCCCAAGGTGACCCAGCTTGTAAGGGGTAGGGCCAGGGTCGGCAGTCAGGTCTGCCAAACCCTCTCTCTTCCCACTCTACTGCATGAAGCCATGTGCAAACATGCACACACAGCTTTGGTGAGTTACAGTGTCATGGGTATCATGTGAATAGTAGAAATGCCATAGACTATTTTAAAATATGTACTGTAAACATCTAGGTTTTCACAGTAACTTGTCATCTCAGCATCTCAGTTACTGTGAAGATACATATGTATATAGATGTGTGTGTGTGTATATATATGTACATACATATGTATATACTGTATCTCTGTGTGTGTTTATGTAGCACCATCTTGTAGCCTTGTAGCAATAAGCTTTGGGATGCACATAAACAGCAAAGGGAATAAAATGGTTGCTATGCTATCGATTATATATATCAACTTAGATTTCTATATATAATCCCCCCAAGACTTTATTAATCCAGACACATGAATTTAGACAGAAATGAGCAATTATAGATTTAAGCACCAGTGCTCTAAAAAGTTACCTTTAAAACAAATAACATTCTTTGTACCATATCTTATTCTCATCCCTGCTTCCTTAAATACAGTTTAAGAAGTCAAGTCAGCATTATCAACATCAGCTACAGGGCTGTATTTCAGTAATGAATCAGAGGGTGGACTGTGTTCAGGAGATGATGAGCTACCAGTACTTACATGACTATGCTTTGCCAGGATGCATAGCTACTTGAATAGTATTGGGATATCTGTTCTTTTGAATTTGCATATTTTTGATTAATTACAGGTAATGAGCTAGATATTAAGAACCACCAGATAAATGATTAAATAGTTGACACAAGATTCTCCTTGGCGTCTCCCCATATTTTAAACAAGGAAGCAGTCTAGCGAAGTAGTTTAAGACTGTGTACTATGGAGTCAGATGCCACCTGCCACTTGTCAGCTGTGTGTGCTTAGGCAAGTGTCTTTGCTGCTCTGAGCCTTATTTCTCCTGTCTATAAAATAGGAGTAATAATGGCACCTTTGTCACAGGAGAGCATTCTGAAGGTTAAGTGAAATCATTCACATAAAGAAATTAGTAATATACGCAGCATACACTAAGCATTTAGAAGGAAAATTGTCATCCCTATTGTATGAGGCAGACAATATAGTGATAATGGATATGGTTCTAGAGTCAGTCTGTCATTGTTTATTATTATTATTTTTACTATTACTATTATTATATTTGAATCGAGGGAGATTCAAGACCTACTTTTCTCATATTTCTGGTGTACTTATGTGGTAACAAAAGATAGAAATTATAAATAATATAGATTGAAGTATTTTGTTTGGGACTTGTATTGAACTAAATACTAATATGCTTAAGGTGCATTTAGGAGAAAATCCAATGGTCTTGAAACAGACAGCACAACGGTTCAGTACTATTAGGCATGGGTTCACTGTGTTGAATGGGTTTTGCTTATTTGTTTGGTTTTTAATTAGTACAATCTTAAAAACATGAATATTGATTCAGCCCATTTGAAATTCAGCATATTTTACCCTGGGCTTAATTCAGTTTCTAGTTGATGTAAGCTCCTTTAATTCTTTTAAGAAATATCTATGAATAGAGTGAAAATGATAATGCTAGCAATAAAATAATATTTATAGATCATTTTATACTTTTTTTTTTTTTGCCACACCACACATCTTCCAGGATCTTAGTTCCCTGAGCAGGGATCAAACCCATACACCCCTGCAGTGGAAGCATGGAGTCCTAACCAATGGACCACCAGGGAAGTCCCATCATTTTATACTTTTTAGAGGACTTTAAGTACATTCCCTTCTGCTAAAATCCCTTAGGTTCATGGATCAGGGACACTCAGCCCATTGTATAGATGGGAACACTACAGAGGTGAAGAACGCAGAGAGGTAAGGCCAGCTTATGATGATACTACCGACCTAAGCTGCAGGGTAGGCCAGTAAACAATGTGAAATCTCTATTGCAGGCCCCAGGAGACAGAGAAGGAGACAGGGAAGGGGACAGGCCATCACCATGGAGGAGCCAGAGGATGGGAACGGGGTGCTCATGAAACACTGGACTCAATTCTTTAAGACCTCTTCTATCCGTTAATATTCTATGTCTCTATGAAACAGAGCTTTTAAGCATCAAACTGATTTGGTCCTGGAATGAGGTCAGTCTGGCCTTTTCCCACAGAATGTGCTCTACAAAAAGAAAAAGCCTCAAAGGACCCTCTTGGCATGGATGCCCTGCTGCTCCTCTTCACTAGACTAGGGCCAAGATTCCTATCGAGGTAACTAGAGATGAAGAAGGCAACACACCAGGCCCTTGATACTTCTGAGCCTCCCCAAATAAGCCAATCCCCCAGGACTCCCCACAGGCGAAGGGCAAGAGAAACCCTTTGAGGCTCAGCTTGAATCCGCCAGCCTTTCAGAACACTGAGAAAGTGAAACACAGCAGTTCCACGACTACTCATTTGGAAAGAACCCATCTTTTTCAAAATGTGGGTCTTGAAAGTGGATCATCTATTTTTGCTTTTGGTGTCAAATCCAAAAAGTCATTGCCAGGACTGATGTAAAGGAGTTTAACCCTTATGTTTTCTCCTGGGAGTTTTCTGATTTCAGGTCATACATTCAAGTCTATCCATTTTGAGTTGATTTTTGCATACGGTGTAAGATAGGGATCTGGTTTCATTCTTTTTTTTTGCGCCGTATGCGGGCCTCTCACTGCTGTGGCATCTGTGGCATCTCCCGTTACGGAGCACAGGCTCCGGACGCGCAGGCCCAGCGGCCATGGCTCACGGGCGCAGCCGCTCGGCGGCATGTGGGATCTTCCCGGACCAGGGCACAAACCCGTGTCTCCTGCATCGGCAGGCAGACTCTCAACCACTGCGCCACCAGGGAAGCCCTGGTTTCATTCTTTTGCATGTGGCTGTCTGAAAACAGGATATGGAAGAGATCTGTACTCCCATGTTCATGGCAACATTATTCATAATAGCTAAGATGTGGAAAAGACATAAGTGTCCACTGACAGATGAATGCATAAAGAAGATGTGGAATATATAATGGAATATATATTATATATACATATATATATATATATATATATATATATATATATATATATATAAAATGGAATATTATCCAGCCATTTGCAACAACATGGATGGAGCATTACACTAAGTGAAATAAGCCAGACAGAGAAGATAAAAACTGCATGGCATCACTTATATATATGTGGAATCTAAAATTAAAAAGTCAAACTTACAGAAACAGAGAACAGAAGAGTGGTTGCCAGGGGCTGGCAGGTGGGAGAAATAGGGAGAGGTTGATATAAGCATACAAACTTTCTGCTATAAGATGAATAAGGTCTGAGGATCTAATGTAAAACATGTATAATTGAAATTTTCTAAGAGAATAGAACTAAAATGATCTCACCAAACAAAAAACCCAAAACAAAACAAACAAAAAAACCCAAAATGTATTGTTTTGCTCCTCCCCCTCTCACACAGGTGGGGATCTGTGAGGATCTGCCTGCGGTCTGCATGAGAAGCATAACCTTGATCTATCAATGTCACCCCTAAGAGGGGCACCTAGGATCACCAAACCAAGATGCGTTCTGGATGAGGCTGCCCAGTGACTCCTGCTTAAATTGTCCTGGAGGGTTTGCAGCCTAACAGAAAACTAAAGTAGCAGTCCCTGTCTTTGAGGATGATATAATTAAAGTGGGTTAAAATAACCTAAATAACAGTTCTGACCTTCCTGCCTTTGAGATCTAGATACTGCTCAATTTCTTTCTTTTTTTTTTATAAATTTATTTTATTTTATTTATTTCTGGCTGCGTTGGGTCTTCGTTGCTGCATGCAGGCTTTCTCTAGTTGTGGTAAGCGGGGGCTATTCTTCGTAGTGGTGCACGGGCTTCTAATTGCTGTGGCTTCTCTTGTTGCAGAGCACAGGCTCTAGGCATGCGGGCTTCAGTAGTTGAGGCACGCGGGCTCAGTTATCGTGGCTTGTGGGCTCTAGAGCGCGGGCTCAGTAGTTGTGGTGCACAGGCTTAGTTGCTCCGTAGCATGTGGGATCTTCCCGGACCAGGGCTCAAACCCATGTCCCCTGCATTGGCAGGTGGATTCTTAACCACTGCCCCACCAGGGAAGTCCCAATACTGCTTAATTTCATGACCCACCATTCAAAGTTCTCACTTCTGTACATTCCCATGAGCTTATACTCTCTTGTGTGTATCCCTGTTTTCTGTTTACACACAAAGTGGCAGACCAGTATCAGGTGTTATTTCTTAAAAACTAAATGTGTCTTTGTCCCCTTCCTCTGTCTCTGATTTTTGGCATCTAGCTGCTACAGTTGGGGAAAGGGCCTAGTTTAACACGCAAGCTTCTCTCTGGTCTAGTTGCATGACTACCTTTTTAGTCTAAATACTTCCTTTTTCCCTACTCTTCATCTTATACCCCTGCTTGGCTAACACCTTGCTATTTTATGCCTCTGTGCTTTTCTGCAAACACTATATTTCCTTCACTTACTCTCTTCATCTCCTGGCCAACTCCTATTCATCCATCAAAATTCCACTCAAAAATTGCTGGCACCAGCCTCGAAAGCAGCCCCCTGCCCCAACACATCTAGCAGGCAGCTCGGCCAGCACCAGAGCCCCTCCAAAGAGGTACCCTGCCCACCACACCTGGCAGGCAGCCTCTGCCAGGACTGGCATCCCCCCAAAATGGCTCTTGACCCAGGGGCTGGTCCCACATGCCAGAAAGCCTGCAACAGTCATGGCTGGGCTTTACAGCCAGGCACACCAGGAGCCAGCCCCCCACACTAGCATACCTGCAGCAACTGTGGACCAGCCAAAACAGGAGGGCATACCCATCACACAGGGGATACTCCTGGAGCACCTGGCTCTGGTGACCAGGGGAGACCATGCTATTGGGCCCTCAGGACACCTTTTACATAAAACCACTCCTTCCAAACCAGGAAACATAGCTAATCTACCTAATATGCAAAAACAGAGAGTTAGACAAAAAAAGGAGACAAAGGAATATATTCCAAATGAATGAATACAACAAAACCTCAGAAAAAGAACTAAATGAAACAGAGATAAGCAATCTGCCAGAAAAAGAGTTCAAAATAATGATCATAAAGATGCTAACTGAACTTGGAGGAAGCATGGAGGAACACAGTGAGAACTTCAACAAAGAGAAAATATAAAAAAGAACCAGTCAGAGCTGAAGAATATAATAATTAATGAAAAATACACTAGAGGGGATCAACAGCAAATTAGAGGATGTAGAAGAATGGATCAGTGATCTAAAAGAGAGTGTAATGGAAACCACCCAATTGGAACAGCAAAAAAAAAAAAAAAAAAAAGAATTTTAAAAAAAGAGGAGAATTTAGGGAACATCTGGAACAACATCAAACATACTAACATCCACATTACAGGCTTACAGAAGGAGAAGAGAGAGACAAAGGGACAGAAAACCTATTTGAAGAAATAGAATAATGCCTGAAAATTTCCCTAACTTGCTGAAGGAAACAGACATCCAAGTTCAGGGAGCACAGAATCCCAAACAAGATGAACCCAAAGACACCCACACCAAAACAAATTATAATTAAAATGTCAAAAGAGGGGCTTCCCTGGTGGCGCAGTGGTTGAGAGTCCGCCTGCTGATGCAGGGGACATGGGTTCGTGCCCCGGTCCGGGAGGGTCCCACATGCCGCAGAGCTGCTGGGCCTGTGAGCCATGGCCGCTGGGCCTGTGCGTCCGGAGCCTGTGCTCTGCAACGGGAGGGGCCACAACAGTGAAAGGCCCGTGTATCGCAAAAAAAAAAAAAAAAAAATGTTTAAAAAAATGTCAGAAGATACAGATAAAGAGAATCTTGAAAGCAGCAAGAGAAAAACAACTAGTTACAAAAACAACTATCAAAATACTAATGGCATTTGTCACAGAATCAGAATAAATAATCCTAAATTTGGTATGGAACCACAAAAGACCCCAAATAGCCAAACAATCTTGAGAAAGAAGAACAAAGCTGGAAGCATCATGCTCTCTGATTTCAAACTATATTACAAAGCTCTAGTAATCAAAACAGTATGATACTGGCACAAAAACAGACCCATAGATCAATAGAACAGAATAAACAGCACAGAAATAAACCCACACTTCTATGGTCAATTAAAGGCTGGCTTTTCAATAAATTGTGTTGGGAAAACTGGGCAGTTGCATGCAAAAGGATGAAACTGGACCTCTTTCTTGCACCATATACAAAAAATAAACTCAAAGGGGATTAAAGACTTATACGTAAGACCTGAACCCATAAAATTCCTAAAAGAAAACATGGGCAGTAAAATCTTTGATATAAATCTTGGTAATATTGTTTTTGGATCTGTCTTCTTAGGCAAGGGCAACAAAAGCAAAAATAAATACAAGTGATTACAGCAAACTAAAATAAAAAGCTTTTGCACAGAGGAAAATAAAAACATCAAGAAAACAAGGCAACCTATCAAATGGGAGAATACTTTTACATAGGATATATCTGATAAGGGGCTAATATTCAAAATATATAAAGAACTCATAGGACACAATATCAAAAACAAACAATCCAATTAAAAAATTAACAGAAAATCTTAACAGTCATTTTTCCAAAGAAGATATAAGATGGTCAACAGGCACATGAAAAGATGCTCAACATCACTAATCATCAGGGAAATGCAAATTAAAACCACTATAAGACACCACCTCACACCTGTCAGAATGGCTGTTATCAAAAAGACAACAAATAAAAAGTGTTGGCGAGGAGATAGAGAAAAAGGAAACCCTTGTGCACTGCTGGTAGGTATACAAATTGGTGCAGCCACTATGGAAAACAATAGGGAGGTTTGTCAAAAACATTAAAAATAGAGCTACCATACAATACAGTAATTTCACTTCTGAGCATTTACATGAAGAAAATAAAAACATGAATTTGAAAAGATATGTGCACTCACTACAGTTTTACTTACAATAGCCAAGATATGGAAACAGCCTAAGCATCTATCAATAGATGAATGGATAAAGAAGATGTGGTATATATAAACAATAGAATATTACTCAGCCATTAAAAAAAGAATAAAACCTTATTATTTATGACAACATAGATGGACCTAGAGGGCATTATGCTAACTGAAATAAGTCACACAGAGAAAGACAAATAACATATGATTCCACTTATCTGTGTAATCTGTAAAACAAAACAAACAAACAAACAAAACAAAACAGAAACAGACTCATAGATACAGAGAACAAACTGTTGGTTGCCAGAGGGGAGAGAAGTGGGGGGTTGGGCAAAATTGGTGAAGGAGATTAAGAGGTACAACTTTCCAGTAATAAACTAAATAAGTCATGGGGATGTAATATACAGCATAAGGAATATAGTCAATAATACTGTAATAACCTTGTATGGGAACAGATGGTTGCTAGACTTATCATGGTGATCATTTCATAAAGTAAATGTTGAATAACTATTTGTACACCTGAAACTAACATAATATTGTACATCAACTATACTTCAATAAGAAAAGAATTGTAGGCTCATAGACTCCCTTGCCAATGCCTAGTCTGACCCGTCTGATTTGGATGCACTCTGCATTTCCTTCATAACCTCTGTCACAGGGTCTTATCCTATTTGTCTACATGTCTGTCTCCCATCCTTGGCTCTAAGCTCCTGGAGGATGGGACACGGTCTTACTTCTGCCTCCAGCAGATTTCCAGGGCTTGTGTATAGTAGGTGTTTCATACATATTTTTCTTTTGTTGTTTCATTTACTTAGTAATTGAGCAATTAGTTGATTGATCCCTTTTAGTTGCTCAGAGACCTTTTATCCTCATTCAAGGCTCTCAAGTGTTTTTTGAATAGATAAAGTTGCTGGACAAATGAGGAATCTCCAAGTAAGTGGAGGTCACTTTGTTAAGTTTCCAAGTGTTCTCCTTTGATCCATCTATACTTGGCAGCCAGGTACTGCAGAACAGCCAGCCTGGTGTTTTCAGTCAATGTAATTATTCTTCATAGGACTGGTAATAAGCAACATTGCCAATTTCATCTTTAGGGCCTTTCAATTCCCCCCTTCTCCAAGCTCTGCATTTCTTTCCAGGCTTACTTCCTGATTCCCAATGCACATAGGGTCCTCGTCCTCAGCTGGCTTCTCAGAAGTTTGGGGCTCTGCTTCCATCTCTATGACTAACTGGCTGTGTGACCTTGGGCACATCACTTCCCCTCTCTGTGCATCATTTGCCTTCATTGTCAAATAAGGTAAGAGGGAAAATGACAGTCTACCATTGAATCGAAGCCCAGGAGACAGACAGTGCCTGGTAGAAACTGGCTTAATGTAGAGTGGAGACTTGGAAGAGTCTGGAGCCATGGGCTGTGCTGTCTGCAACCTGTACTCCAATCTCACTCCACATCTTCAGTTGTGTCAATCATCCAAGGCTCTGTTTGTTTGTTTGTTTGTTTGTTTGTTTTTTGGTGAGGAAAAGACATTACCTCTCTGATAGGGCTGTTGTAAATCAAAAGGGTTAATGGGTATGAAAGATCTCTGGCAACTGTGAAGTTCTACAATCATTACAATTCCTCTAAAACAAACCATACATATCAATGGGGGTGTTCCATGACTTAAATCACCGTTTCCCAAAGTGCATTTCATGAACCTTGTTCTGTGAAGTATTTACAGGAGTTAAAGGGTGAAGGGGTAGGAAAAGTGAGGTTCTGTGGTCAAATCAATATAAGGAAAAATGGGATGACAACGTTAAATGAGGGTTCTTTACTGAGGAGGGCCCTGCTTTGACTAGCTGCCATGCACTGTGAGTCTAAAAGGGGAACATATTTTTGCAACATTTCTCAATCCCTTCTGGCCACGGACCTCTGCTGCTTGACAGAGCATCACATGAGCATATTTTGTGAAATGCTGCCCTAAACGAAAGGAATAACGTGCTGTAGGAATCTTGGATGCTGTTAAGGGATTTAGGGGAGATATCCTGGGCAGATAAGAGGTGTTTTCTGCATGTTTTATTTCCAAACCCCATGGGAAATAAGCTGCGGAAGTCATAAATCATAAGCTGTGGAATGCTGAGGGGCAGGGGGTTGGGATTATATCCTGGAGTCAGGACCCCTGGGTTGCAACCTTAGCTCTACCACTAACTCCCTGTGTGACCCTGAGCCATTCTCTGAGGCTCAGTTTGCTCATATGCAAAATGTAGGGCCGGATGGTGGGAGCATCAGGACCACCAGAGGCCAGTCAGAGATGCCTGGATCACTGCCACAACATACTTGCTGAGGGGAAAGAAGAGGAAGAACAAGGCAGCATGCATATTTGTTGTCATAGGAAAACACAGCAGCACTCAGCTCTCAGATAATCTATTCAGGAGCAGGTCATCTGGAATTCAAGGTTCCCTGGTAACAAGGCCCTAGATGGTAGAAACTGAGGTTAGCATATGAGCAGCCTATTCGAGAAGACTCTGATGGGGAGATGCCCTCACCACTAGCTGCCCATTTTACCTCCTAACACTTCAAAAGTGACTTAGACACCACTTACCCTGGGGCTGGGGTCTCTTCCTGTATTACCTCAGTATTTTCATAGGTCCTCCACACACCACACCCACCACCCAAATGTCCACAGCCTATCAGACACTGGAGAGGTCAGTGTCTCATGGCCCCCTAACACTTAGAGCTGCATGAATCTTGGACCCGTGGCAAAAAAGCTGACCTCAATATTCACAGCCATGCTCTCAAAATACCAGATTTATGACATGTGGAAGGCATCTGCAAAGTTTCTCATTTGCATTTCCTGCTCAACTGGTGATAGATTGAAAGCATTAGCTGCAAAGCAAGTAAAACCCAGAGGCTGGAAGGAATTCAAATCCATTTGATTCAACAAGTGCTTTCTGAACATCTGCTAGGCAACTGGTAGCTTCTTTGTGCAGAGCAGAGGGTAAAGGTGGGACTTCCATTTATCAGAGTTATCAAGATCTATTACCTTCCTGACATAGCTATTCTCTTTAATCCTCACTGTGAGGCATTTGGTGACACCATGTGACAGGTAAAGGGGCCAAAGAAGTAAGTAACTTGCCAAATATCACAAATAAATAGGGAATCCAGAATTTGATTCTAATATCTGTCTAATTCTAAAGTCTGAGCTATTTCCACTAAAACCAAGCTGCCTCACCAGTTATGGATGGAATAAGGAATTGTGACCCTCAGGAGGTGATTAGGGTTTGGAGAGATAACACAGGACAAAGAGGGCAGAACGGAAGGAGGTACACAGAACTGAGAATCAGGAACTCTGTGTATTTGTCTGCTTTGATCTCTGAGAAACAAATAAAACTCTACATGCTTATACACCTATATCTGTTTTTTAAGACCAATTAAAAAATACAAAGATTGATCTATGTTCTACTTCACAGAGCCACAGAATTTCAGAATATGATTTTACAAGAGGCCATATAGTTCATCTTATCTAAGTCCATTGTTTCAGAGATAAGAAGAGGAATTCTCAGACACGTTAAATAACTTGTCTAGGGTCATATAGTAAGG
This sequence comes from Mesoplodon densirostris, assembly GCF_025265405.1. Lineage (NCBI taxonomy): Eukaryota > Metazoa > Chordata > Mammalia > Artiodactyla > Ziphiidae > Mesoplodon > Mesoplodon densirostris. Next base: position 50,715,893 of record NC_082662.1, read on the forward strand.
AAACCACAAAAGTTGGCCTGGAACCTGTGTTCCTGCTTCTTAGTCTACTGCACACCCCATTACACTGCTTCTCAGCTTTTAACTGAGCCCAAGAGAGTGAGTATCTCATTCACATTTATCCATTGAAGTCCTTTCATCCATCCACTGTCCATCCAGCCATCCATACTCTATCCACCCATCCATCTATACAACCTCCATCCATCTACCCTCCATCCAGCATTTATCCATCCAACCACCCATCCTTCCATATACCCATCCACCTACCCTCTATCTATCCACCCTACATCCATCTATCTCCCATCCATCTATGCATCACGTCATCCTTCCTTCTAGACAACTCTAGTCAAGCACTTACTCTAAGCCAGGTCCCATATCAGATCTCAAAGAACTCCAAGCTTCCTGCCTGTTCCAGTAGCATGCTTTTACTGTAAGAGTGAATCTGGACCAAAGTTCTATTCCATGGTAGCAGGCTATATATCCAGGTGTCACAAATAAAGAACATATCAGGTGAGAGAGGAAGGTTCTCCAGGGCCTGAACTTGCTATCATTTTTCAGCCTAAATGCCTCCATAGGCATTCTGGTGCTTGAATGGATGGCACATACATGTATCTGAGCCAGGGATTGTGGGAAGGTCTGAAGGTCCGATGGTCTGACATTTGGGAGTTGGTCAAGACCTGTAGCTCTAGCCTAGAGCTGGCCTGAAAAAAAAATTCCTCACAAAAACAATATTATAATTTCATTAAAAAATAATGAATATTGGCAAAATTTTTGCCTGATTATCCATTCGCCAGTATTTGCTGAGAACGAATGATGCATTTCATATGTTTTTCAGTTAACACTCACAGTATGTTTATAAGGTAGATACTAATGTCTCCTCCCCCTTCCCTTTATGGATGCAGAAACTGAGCTCAGAGAGGTATGTACCTTTCCCATAATCACATAGATAGTAAATAGAAGAGTCAAGGTTTTAAGCCAGAATTCTTAGACTTCAAAGCTCATACTAAACTAAGCTGTCTCCAAAACCAGCTTGTGCTCAAAAAAAGAAGGAATAACTCCTTGTTATAGGGTTCAGAGAAAGGCTCACAGAATAGAATTCCAACCAGAAAAGAGGTAGGGTTCTGGAAAGGGCCCAAAAGGGCATCCCCAGGAAGAGAAACAGCTTGAGCAAAGGCACAGAAACAAAGAAGCGTGGGCTGGGTTAAGGAAACAATAGGTGGTGATAGAGCCATGAGCTGGGAGGAAGTAGGTGGGGTCATGTTGTACATGACCTTTACCCTATGAATAATGAGGAGCCCGTGAAGGTTTCTGAGCAGGAAGGTGATACAATAAAATCCATGCTTTTAAGATACTCAATCTAGTCGTGGAACGTATGAAAGCTTGAAGGAAGAAGATCCTCTAAGAGGACAATGTTTAAGAGACTCCTCTAGGAAAGAGGGAAGACATGTAGTTACATGAAAATGTAACTAGGATGGCAATGGCAAGAAAGAGAAAGGAAGAGAAGAATGTAAAGATGTTAAAGTGGTTGAATAAATGGTTGGGTGAGTGGGTGAATGGCCGGCTGGCTGGATGAGTGGTTGGGTGGATGGATGGATGGGTAGATAAAGGGGTGGTTACTTGTGCTTGTGTTCGAATTTCTCTATAGGAATCTATCTCTCTTCCTTTGAGCTTCTCCAGCAGTGTATGTAATTTGGGGCTTTTCCCCTAGTGAGACCTCAGTAACAACCGTACTTATAGACCTGGCAGCCTCCACTTCTTTCTATCTTCTGGGTAGAAAGGCCAGAACATGGAAACCTCTCCATTCATCCACTCTGCACATCATCTTGAGACTCTTCTACCAAACCCTGATTTTGTCATGTCTCCCCCCCCACCCCATTGTCAATGGGATTAAAAAATATGTGATTTGTTCTGTCATTCATGACATATACTAAATACTGTGCTAAGTGTTATGATATAAAGTCTGTGAAAAGCCTAAGCTTTGCTATCAGGCTTAATTTGATTTGATCCTGACCAGACCACTTCTTAGATGTGTGACTCTGGACAAGTGACTTAATTGTATTCAAACATACCTATAAAATGGTCATAACACCAATTTACAGGGGTGTTATGGGAATTAAATGAACTAATACATGAAGTGGCCAGTGCACAGTAGATGCTCAATAAATGGAAACTATATCTTTAAATAAGATCTTCTAATCCCTATAATGGGGCTCTTTTTAACACCTTCCTGTTTTCTCAAGCATCATTGGGTATCCAGGTTGCCTTAAACAGAGACTCCTTCTGCAGTGGCATATTTTTTGCATCTGGAAGATTAGGCCCTCTCATACCACCACCATCACTCTTTATCATAAATCCACAAAGTTAATATCCTTTTTTCATCATTTAACAATGGGCGGCTCCATCCCTCTAACTTTCCAGTTCTTCCTCTATTGAGGCACATTCTCATTGTTTGGTTCAGATACCACATGAGGCTTGATAGGAGAATTACACTCTCTAGCTTTCCCAAGCATTCTACAATGCAATCAAGTGTCACAACTATATGTTTAGCATTGACATCAGAGGGAAGTGTCATATTCAGCAGAGCCTGCAAGAGGCAGTGCTGTGATCGGGTATCTATGTGTTAGCAAAGGACTGGTATTTGCAGCATTTGTCTCCCTCCATCATCTTGAACAATGTCACAATAGTGAAAAGGATGGGAAAAATCCTTAAAAGCGTGGAAAGAGGAAGGTCCCAGGGACCAAGAGAAACTGCTTCTCTTTGTTCATGCTCTTCCCTCTGTCTAGATTTAACCAACTGCCCAAGTCAATACCATTGCCTCCTCTGTCAGCTCCATTTCTGGTCGAGGTGGCCACGGACACTCCCTTCGCACAGTCAGCTGGTCCATAGCAGGGCAAGGGTCATGTTCTCACCCTCTTTATCTTCCCTACCAGCTCCCGCCACACCTCATTTATCCCTCTGCCACTTGGCTGCCCTTTGTCCCTCAGTCAGACAGGGATGAAACAGGAATACGATGCCAGGAACATTAAGCTGGCGTTTCAGAAACAGTTTTCATGGAACAGTGAGCTAAGCATGATTTTTAAAAAGAGGGTTTCCAGATGAACTGTTAATTCCATTTTTAATTCCTTTGAGGTTCCCTGGGGGACGGAGTGATGGTGTTTTTGTTTCTGCAGGAAATGGAGTTTCTTCATCGTTGATCTAGGGGAGATGGGTACCGCCATTAAAACTGCAGTCTCATTCCCTCGTGAGGGCAGAAATTGGAGCTTTTAAATACAAAGGGAGAGAGTTCCTTGGATCTAACCCTTTGTACCCTTTTATTCCCCCGGGTTAGGGAAGGAAAAGAAGAGCAGGTAACCTTAGAGCATCTTTGCTGGACCCCTAACCTGCTATATATCAGAGAAACTTCCTTCTGCACCTTTTCTCACCTGCCTAATTCCTTCTCGGACTCCCGCCTCTTACCACCGTCCGTGATTGCCCCACTGCACAGAAATTGCTCCCTTCTCGCTGCCTTTTCTTTATGCCTCCATCTTAACAACTCTCACAATCTGATTTTATATGAATCCGTCGTCTGTACTTCTCACCAGAAGAAGTGCCATGAGTTCTTTAAGACACTGGTTCTCAAAGTGGCCCTTGGAGCTGTAGCATCAGCATCACCTAGAACTTGTGGCAAATGAAAATTGTTGCCATTCTCCCTTCTCCAATAAACCCCAGCCAGACCTACTGAGTCAGAAACTCCGGGGGTGAGCCCAGCAATCTGAGCTTTAACAAAGCTCCCAGGAGATTCTAAAGCATGCTAAAGTTTGAGGACCACTGCTTTAAGGGTGGCACCAGGTAGAATACCCACCCTGTCCCCACACACAGTAGGCTCTCAGTAAATGTTTTGTTGGATGGAACTGTTTAATGATACAGCCTCTAACATGCTGCTGATTATAATCTATAATGGAAAAGAAGACACGTGAAGAAGGATTCACTCAAGAACAGGGATGAGCTACATACGTGCAACTGGCCAGCTTTCCACCCACTAGTGCATCTTAGACCAACACAAAATGTTTCAAAAGATCATTTCAGATATCGGTGGGTGTTCATTCCAAATCAGTTGATAACTGCTTTGTGTCTGAGACATCCCTGGAATGTTTATTGCCAGGAATTCTTCATTATTAAGGATGGTATTTTGTTGGAGAGTTCTGAAACCTCTGTTTGCACTGAAGCTGTTTCACAATCTTAGAGGATGGTGCCTACAGCATTTGGGAGCCCTGGCAGAGGAAGGAGGCAATAACAGTGCTTATTATTCTATGGATTCAATATAGAGCAGGTCAAAATCCTGTTCCCTGGAACACAAAAACTACCTAGAATAAGAGCCTGAAATAACACAGCTGTCCTATAAGATATTATTTTCCTCCCGTATCATCACTGTAAAGGATTTCACTTTACTTACCTTTCTCAAGAAAGACTCCCAGCAACAAAACAAAAGATAACAGTCCCAAGACCCAGATCCTTTCTACCACAGGATTTTCTTACCCCCAACAGTACCATATACCTCTATATGTATTTTTTTCACACAACCAGATTTTAGTGACACAAATAGAATGACATCTTGCCAAAGCATTTTTTACTGATTTTTCTTCCATGTAATTCCTTCCTTCCATTTAGTTGCATTTTATTTCTTTAAGGAGGGTCACTGCATTTTAATCACAATGTACACTGGCTTGCTAGAGCTATTGATGCAAAAATTCAAAGCTCAATTCATTTAGGTGTGAACTACCGAGTCCAATGAGAGAAGCAAAGGGTAAAATGAAATTACACAGGCTTTTGTCTGATTTCCCATTTCTGTGTATATAAAGGCATGGGATGGCCTTTGATGTTCCCGATTCTGGAACAATAATGCCCTAGAAAGAGTTCATATAATATTAATAGCATGTTATTGAAAGAGATAAATATAAAACCCAATTTAAAAAAACTGACTTGGCAAGTAAAGATTATCAAAAGTCCTTTCTCTCTTATTTCAAAATCAATGCCAAAATAATAACACCTGTACAGTGCTTTGCTATTTACAAAACGCTCTTATATCCATTAAGTCAATTAACCATCATGGTCATTACTAATAGGTAAGATTTATATAGACCTTATGACACACCAGGCATTGTGCCAAGCACCTCACGTGGATCATGTAACTTCATCTTCACAACAATCTTCATATGTGTACTCATTTTACACATACAGAAACTGAGGTTAAGTGACTTAGGTCACACAGCTAGTAAGTGGTAAATCTAAGATATAACCCAAGCCCTCTGATTCTACAAGCATCTGCTAGTATCTACTAGTATTTTATAGTAGTATTCTTCTAGTATCTAGATACTATCCACTAGTATCTAGTATCTATCTAGCAGCATCTTAGAGGAAAGAAATTCCAGCTCAGCTAGCTGAGGTGATATGCCTAGAGTCACACAGCAGTAAGTAGCAGAGCCTGAATGAGGACCCAAGTGTCCCAACTCGCGGTTCTGAGACAGCCCCTGTGACCTCTTCATGCAGTGTACGCAAAGAGGCCCAAGCCAGACAAAGGCCCTTGTTGCCATTCCAGCCTTCCTCCTCGGCAGACAGCGCTCCTTGTGTCTAGCTGAACTTTCCTTCTATAATTAACGCAGGGAAAAAAATGAGGAAAAATTGTGAAGAATGAGAAATAAGAGCTACTGAAAAAGAACATAAACAGAAGCAAAGTAATTGTCAGTGAGGGGATGGGGGCTAGGAGTCGAGCATGAGAATGCAGATGGGAGACGGAGACCTTTTGTACTTGCTCAGTTCAGAAAGGCCACATTGTACTGCAGGACAGAACCAGCCCAAACTAGTTTCACGTGCCAAGGAATGCCATTGCGGACATTCCCTTCACAGTGACTTCTCCTCCTGCAGGAGGATGCAAGAACGACCAGTCTTTTGCATGGCTCCCGTGACTTCCAGACTGTGGGCTTCTGGAGGGCAAGGTCCTGGCTTGAAGCTGCAGCGCCTTTCATAACGCCTAGCACCCTTGAAACTCCCAAAGGGTTTTGTTGACTGGAACTGCAGAGAATCTGGCTACTATTAACAGAGAGACAGGATGCTTCTACTTCTCTGCCTCAGTTATCCATCTGTAAAATGGGGACAATAATAGTACCTCCTTCACGGGACTGTCCTGAAGATTATATATGACATGTATATAAGGCATACAGCACATCGTCTGGCCCCACTGGGTGTTCCATAACTGACAGTCGTTGCTGTTTAAGTTAATATTGGCATCAAATGAAATCAAGTCACTATCCACTAAAATTACTTGGACTATCTAGACCAGTTTCCTCATTTTACAGATGAGGGACTGAGGTCCAGAGAGGGAGAAGGGCTTATCCAAAGTCACTCAGTATTTAACAAGGAGGGGAAATAGAAAACCAAGGCTACCTACTACCTTTTGGTGCAGTGTTTGTTTCTGACGACATGTGCTTCACCGACGTAAGGAGTAGAGTTCAGAGTCAAAGCCAAATAACTTTCATTGAAAACCTACTATGTGCTAGATATTTTCACACCTATTTTCATTAAATATATCTCATTTAATGCTTCAGCATAAGCCTGCAAGAAGCAGGCATTGTTATTAAGTCTAAGGATTGGAGATACTAATTTAAAAGCTACCTAGTTGGGCTTCCCTGGTGGCGCAGTGGTTGAGAGTCCACCTGCCGATGCAGGGGATGCGGGTTCGTGTCCCAGTCTGGGAAGATCCCACATGCCACGGAGTGGCTGGGCCCATGAGCCATGGCCGCTGAGCCTGCGCATCCGGAGCCTGTGCTCCGCAATGGGAGAGGCCACAACAGTGAGAGGCCCGCGTACCGCAAAAAAAAAAAAAAAAAAAAAAAAAAGCTACCTGGTCAACCATAAGTAAGTGTTGGAGCAAAGGATTCCAATCCAGATCTATCGCACTCTGAAGACCATTGATCTTTCACTAAGAAACACTATAACCTGGAAACAGAAAAGCAAAGTCTAAAGTGCTGAAGAAAACCACTATGACTTTTGCTCCCAAGACAAGTAGCGTTCAATGTTTAGGAAGCCAGGGAAGGTAGCATGGAGTCATCCACTCAACAAAATGGCCTTGCCAGCAAGGGTGAGACTCCTGATTCTAGAGCTAAGCTTGTCTGCAGTCTGACCTACCATCTGCAACCCCCCTACCACCATGACTAGTCACACACACCTTAGTCCAGTTGGCAACTACCTATCATCAGGACTACTGCCCATCTCCTCACTGGTCTCCTTTTGCCACTCTCTTACCCCCAAAGCACACAGTCAGCCCTCCATACCTGCAGGTTCCACGTCTGTAGATTCAACCAACCACGGATCAAAAATATTCAAAAAAATTCCAGAAAGTTCCAAAAAGCAAAACTTGAATTTGCTGCATGCTGGCAACTATTTACATAGCATTTACATTGTATTTACAATTATTTACATAGCATTTGCATTGTGTTAGGTATTATAAGTAACCTAGAGATGATTTAAAGTCTATGAAAGGCTGTGTGTAGGTTAGATGCAAACACTATTCCATTTTATATAAGGGATTTGAGCATCCACAGATTTTGGTATCTGCAGGGGTCTTTGAGCCAATTCCCTGAGGATACCAAGGAATGACTCTATTCTCTACATGGCAGACAGAGTGATCATTTCAAAACATACATCAAACGATACTATTTCCCTGCATAACCCTGCCAAGGGCTTCCTGCTCTCTTAGAATCAATTCTGAACTCTTTGTCATGGCCTTCAAGGTCCCACATGATTTGGCCTCTACCTGCCTCTCTGGCTTCATCTGCTACCTCTTTCTCCCTTGCGCTTGACCCATAGACCTCAACCGTCCTTGAGACCTTCAAACGGACCACATGCTCTCCTGTCTCGGGGTGTCAGGAATGCCCCTCCCCACACTTCTTCACTCAGCTACTTCTTGTCATTTAGGTCTCTCCTCAAATGTCCTTCCACAGGAAACAGTTTTTCCCTGACCATCCTTTAACAGTAGTAGCCCCTCGCCAGCTCTCTCCATTACATCACCGCTTTTATTTTCTTCATGGCACTTCTCATTAACTAAAACTATCTTGTCTGTTTGGCTCTGTCTCTGGTCAGCAGATAGCAAGCACCCAGCATTCCAAGTTTTATGAATAAACGGACATAAACAAGAGATTCTAACAGGGGTTGCCTCCAAGAAGGAGGAAGGAACATAGATCTTGATTATCATCACATAATTATGGTGAGGGGACCTGAGGACTGCTACGAACGGAGAGAAGACCGACTTTCTTCCCTCCCCATCTTGCAAATGGGTGGTGATGGGGGGCGGATGCTAATTGGAAGACTGTTTGGGAGAGATACATAGCAGGAAGGAAGCCATCAACTGTCTACCCTTGGCGATAGTTACCCTGACAGCAGCTGCTATGGATACACTTCCTGAATACTAAACTGGGTTCATACAGGGCTTCGAATCCCACATTTGACAAGAGTCGTACTCGGGGCCTGAACCATCAACCTGACGCAGCTCAAGCAGTTCCCCAGGGCAAACAACGCTTGTGGAACCTTAAATTGACAACAGAGTGTTGAAACCAACAGCTGCATGTCTGCATACACACCTTGCTACAGGATTTGTACCAAAGAGAGTTTGCACAAAGCCTGCTTCTCTACTCCCCTCCCCACCTCACCCGCACTGTTATTTTTGCAGACTTTTACTGATAAATATGGGTTTACTCTTGAAATGCCACACTGCAATTTTGAAAGTAAAGTAGCTAATGTAAAGGGTAATAGAAATAGGAACAACTCCTCCGATAGTGGTTCTAAGACAACTGCTCACTGGTGAAGCTTTCAGCCACAAAGAAAGGTTAAATACACTTCAGGGCAAATTTTTATGATGACTCAAAACTAAGGGGAGTGAGCCCATGACTAAGTACCTTCCATTCATTGAAGGCTTTCTATGGACCAGGCATGTTTAAATGCATCATCTCTAAGTCTTATGTGTCTCTGCAAAATAAGTGGTGGTAGCCCTATTTTACAGATAAAGGAAGAGAACTTCAGAGAGGCTAATACATTTCCCTACACTTAATAGCTGGGAAGTTACAGAGCCAAGATTTCAACCCAGCTATGCCTGGCTCCAAGGCCTATGGATTTTCTACTACGATCCCTGTCTTAGTCCTTTTGGGCTGCTATAACAATATCACAGAGTAGCTCATAAACCACAAATTTATTTCTCACAGTACTGGAGGCTGTATGTCCACGGTCAGGGTGCAAGTATGGTTGGGTGAGGGCCCTCTTCAGGGCCTCAGACCCTTTGTCTGAGGGTGTCCTCACATGGTGGAAGAGGCTAGGGAGCTCTCCAGAGCCTCTTTTATAAGGGCACTTATCCTATTCATGAGGGTGGAACCATCTAGACTTGAGCAACTCCCCAAAACCCCAACTACAAATATCACCACTTTTAGGGGGTTAGGATTTCAACATATGAACCTGGGGGGAACACAAAAACTTCAGACCACAGCACCCCCAAAAACTTCTAAGGGTCCAGATCTTACATGCAGAGCCTCTATGATCCTACAAAACCCAAAAGCCATGGTGAAAGTAAAGAATGCAGCAGTTAAGGAAGTGTTTCCTTTGTCTGAGCAAGGCGCCTTTAGAGCGTTTTTCCATCTTCTATTCACAGCCAAGCTTCTCCCCCCAGAGCAGTACTTTATCAAAAATAACTCCATGACAGGCTAAAATAGAAAAAGGAGCACAGAAAAAATGTGGCAAGTTGCCCAAAGGGGTTTCCTCCTGGACCCAAAACTCCAAGGCAGTGAATTTTCTTTCAGGTAAAATACAAATATATGTAAAGTTAAGAAAAAGGGGGAACAGGGAGAGATGGGAGGCCTGCTTTGCTGCACCAAACAGGCCTAGGGTAAGTACTACCAGCTCTTGAATAAGAAGACCACAGTTTTGGCTAAGCATTTCTCTCTAAGTCAGCCCAGAAGTATCAATTATCTTGACAATTTGTACGGAAGAAAAGGAAATTGCCTCCAAGGCCGTCAGAGAAGTGGCTGCCCTGGGTTCCCACACCTGGCCAGGCAGAGGAGCTCATTCCATCATCTGTACAATCCTTCAGTCAGTGGTTCCTGAATGCTTGCCATGCCAAAAGCATCTAGTAGAGTCTGAGGATAAAGATGAAAACAATCTGCAATTCCTTCCCCAGAGAGTTCACTTTAGCCAGGAAGAGAGACTGGCACACATACAGTTAAATATAGCTGGATAAATAGTAAAAGGCGGAATATTGGAGGAAGAGTTAAAAAAAGAAGGAAACAACCAACTCTGTGAGGGGGAAGGGCTTCTTAAGCTGGGTTTTAAATAACAAGTAAGTCTTCATCAGAGATGTGAGAAGCAGGACAATATTCCTGGCAGAGACAACAGGGTACACAAAGGTATGGGAATCAGGAACAGAGTTGATTCCAGGGTGAGAAATTGACTCAAAGTGTGAAAGGGCTAGGGGAGGAGCGAGGAGGTCAGATCCATCAGGCAAACATAGGGTAAAATCAGTACTTTTCTACCCATTTCCATTGCCAACTGAAAAAAAAACCCCAAAACCCACAACCTAAAAGTTAAGAATTATGTTTTATTTGGAAGATAAAACTGAGGACTTTAGCCCGAGACACAGCATCTAGATAACTCCGAGAGGGGGCAAGGGGGAAGCCAGGATACGTAGGAGTTTTTGCAACAAAGATCAGGGGGCCCAAACCTCAAAAGATCACTCTTAATGAAAGAAAACCAGATATTTCAAGTTAAGGAATTTAGCGCTTTTCTATGTATGGGAAGATGCAAGAGTCTGGGCTCATTGAAATCATTTCTTTGATATGCACCTCAGCTATCTGGGGCCAGTATCCAGTGCATTCTTCTCATTCTGAGTCTCCTCGGGGTGTACCATGTGGGAGTGGAGTGGCTGAAGTGTTTGATCGCTTGATGGTGGGCATTCTGCTCCATCCTGAGTGTCTGGGCAGCTGTAGTGGCTGCTGGTGGCAACTTCCTTTGTTTACTGACATGGCAGGCAGCATTCTTAGTCCACCATGTTACCCAGTGATGTGCTTAAGAAGGTACGCGTGTGAAGGGAAATTCTCACAAGCCCACAGAGGAACAAACTACACCCCACGTTCTGCAAGGTGGATGTTCATTATCCCTGGATCCTGTCCATGTACGTGAGGGACTGATTCTTGGGCAGGTATTTGCCTAATGAAATGCTCCAGTCCACCACTGCCTCATCAGAGAGAAAGGTAAGAGAAATGTCACAGTGAGTCTGTCTCCCAAACAAAACCATCCATAATGGGAAAAGGAAGTGGAGTCTGAACAGTGATACCGTCAATTGTTACATCAAGTATGAGACTTCCTCTTGACAGCTCCTGGCTCTTCTAAGCACTACTCATATACCTCGGGTAGTATAGGGAAATCTTTGCTTCTCAGTCTCCACATCTGTAAAATGGGGAGAATGATGCTTATGGCACAGGGTTATCATAACAGGGGTATGTGAATGCTTATTGCCGTGTCTGACTTTTCCTTGTTATTCTTGTTAGCTTCCATTCTCTTCTCCTTGATTAAACCACCATTCATGATAATGGCCATGAAAGATGACATTGTCAATTTCTCCTATTATTCTTTTTTTTAAACAGTGTGGAGATTTTTCCTTCTTTTTTTTAATATTTATCTATTTATTTATTATTTATTTATTTTGGCTGCACCTGGGTCTTAGTTGCGGCATGCGGGATCTTTTAGTTGCGGCATGCGGACTTCTTAGCTGTGGCATGCGGACTCTCAGTTGCGGCATGCAGTCTTCTTAGTTGCAGCGTGCATGCAGGATCTAGTTCCCCAACCAGGGATCGAACCCAGGCCCCCTGCATTGGGAGTGTGGAGTCTTACCCACTGGACCACCAGGGAAGTCCCTCTCCTATTATTCTTAACAAATGATCTGCAACATGTGTGCAGCATGTTGCAGTTTTAAACATCTGTCGGCTGATTTGGTGATCTCAGTAACCTTCAGAGTTAAATAGGAGGAGTTATGTCAATGACACAGATGAGGAAACACGTGACTTTCCCAAATTCACAGTTATCACGTGGCAGAGGGTAACAGGCTTATCCTTTATCTCCAAAGCCCAATTCCTTTAACCGCATGGTATTGCATCTCTGAGTACTCTTCTAGAAAAAACCTAAAACATTAACTTGGCAGCCATTAGCAGCAAAGCTCATCTTACTAAGTGTAATATTAGTAACAATCCCTTATGAATTATGGAAACTTCTCCTACGGCATGGCAAGTATCTTTGCCAAAGCTCGTTGGTTCATCTAGAGATTCAAAAGACAGAGACCAGGCCTTACTTGTGCCTGCTCCCCCTGTCATATCGGGCACGCTCAATACATGTTTGCTAGATGAATGGATGGATTTTGCAGGCAGTTAATGATTTACAAACTATTTCTACATCCTTCATCTTATTTGATTTTTCCAAAAGCTCTGAAACATAAAGGAAAGCTGATATCAGTATCTGCATTTAACACAAGGTGATATACAGGTCACGCCCAGGCTGCTGTTGTTTTCTTTCTTTGAAGAATTCAAATGGACTCATACCCCTCCTGGAGCAGAACCCAGTTGAATCCCACACACAGCTGTTGCCCTGCCCCACAAGACTGCTTAAAAACCAAGACAGACACTGTTTTGTATTATCTCTCATATCTTACAAAATACATCAAATTCTGAAAATCTCTGTGAGAATTAGACCAAAAAAAAAAAAAAAAAAAAAGCTGAAGCTGAACCATTCAACCTGGGATAACTGTTACATTCCTTTTCTTTCCCTTTCTCACCTCCTTTTGGTCTCCATTGTCTATAGCATGGAGCGTTCATCTTCCTCTATAAAAAGAATCCACTTCCTATGAATAGAACTGTCAGGACTGCGGGAGCCTTGCTCTCTGCATTAACCCTTCCTGTTGGGTTTACGGCACACAGCTTTTCCTGAATGGCCTCCACCTTCAGTTTCTCCTCTAGCCCTCTCAGAGCTCTTCCCCAACGGGGAGTCTTGTAATGCCAGTCCCTTACACCAGGTCCATGGGACTTACCCAACAAATGCTGCACACATTGCTTAACCTGGTTCTCAAGGTATCCAGAATCCATATCCTACTTACTTTTGCAGCCCCATCTCCCAAATGTCCTCTCCATATGTTCTGCATTCTACCAGACTAGGAAAGTCAAAGATTCCCTAAACAACTTCCCTGCATTTCCTCACATCATCCCCACCCCATCACCACTACCAAGGATGGAGGCTCCACTCCTAAGACCTTTCCCCATCCTTCCAGGGCTTTCCCTTGAAACCTCCCCTCATTTCCTTCAGCAGTTCATTCAACCAATATTTAGGAAGAAACTCCTTTATGCCCAACAAACCTTATCCTCAAGGAACTTGACATCTACTGAGCAAAACAGACCCAGCTCAGAGAAACCCAACTCAATAAGGGTGCTATAGCAGTGTCATTGCAAAGCAATGGGTCAGCCACTGGAGAGGATGTGGGAGAGTGCATCCCGACCCTCACTGAGATTGCTAGTTAGAAAGTGAGGAGGGGGAAGACACAGCACCAGGCAAAAGTCCTGTGTCATGCAGCCTTTCCTCCTTTCTTCCTTCCCTCCTTTCCTTTCTTTTATCTTTCCTTCCTTTTTCCCTCCCTCCCTCCATTCCTTCCTTTAACAAGCCTGAATGTGTGCTAGGAATAAAGAAATGACTGTTACATGCTTCCTGCCCTTGGGAGTTTAGAATCTAGTAGGAGAGACAGAGATACATAGACAGGGTTCTACCATAGGGTGAGACGCACTGTACCAAGAGCTGGGGGACGAGAGGAGAGTAAGTGGCTCTGCCTAGCAGAGTCCAGGAAAGCTCCAGAAAGGGGTGATATTTGTCAGAGCTCTAAAAGGGAGAAGACATTTACCGAGGAGAGAAGGAAGGAAGGGACGGGAAATGAAGGGAGGAGGAGGGGAAGGAGAGGAAGGGGAAGAGAAAAGAAAGGAAGGGAAGGGAGAAAGAACATTGTATCAGTCAGTCCAGTCTGAGAAAACAACTATCTCAACTACTTTAGCACAGAGACTGTAATTAAAAAAAAAAAAGTGTTAAGTAGTTGCAAAATTCTTAACTAAGTAATGGAGAGATTAACAGGAGCTCTAAGCCATCATGAAGGTAGTTCTAAACAACTTAGAAATTCAGAAGGAGAAGCCCATTGGTGCATGGTGGCATGAAACTCAGTCTCCAAGGAGGGCACTACTCAGATGGGGCTGGTGTCTCTGAGCTCAGAGGAGGGGCCCCATGGGCTGGCCCAGATCTCTGAGGACTAGCACCAGCCAGCTGTTGCTAGTGTCTCCTGAGTCATGACAAAGCTGGGTCTGCAAGTGTTGGGAAAAGTGCAGCCTGGATTCAGCTGTTGCTACAGGAAGGAACTGCAGCTGCCGAGGTGAAGAAGTATCTAGATATTAGGTCAGTGGTTCTAAACCAGTAGCAATTTTGTGCTCTAGGGGACATTTGGCAATATCCAAAAACACTCTTTTTTTAAAAAAAATAAATTTATTTATTTATTTATTTATTTATTTAATTTTTGGCTGTGTTGGGTCTTCGTTTCTGCGCGAGGGCTTTCTCCAGTTGCGGAGAGTGGGGGCCACTCTTCATCACGGTGCGCGGGCCTCTCACTGTCGCGGCCTCTCCCGTTGTGGAGCACAGGCTCTAGACGCGCAGGCTCAGTAGTTGTGGCTCACGGGCCTAGTTCCTCCGCGGCATGTGGGATCTTCCCAGACCAGGGCTTGAACCCGTGTCCCCTGCATTGGCAGGCAGATTCCCAACCACTGCGCCACCAAGGAACCCCAAAGACACTCTTAATTGTCAGAGTTGGGGAGCTGCAATTGGAATTTAGTAGGTAGAGGAATGCTGCTAAACATCCTACAATGCACAAGAAGCCCCCTCCCCCCAGCAAAGAATTATCAAGTCCAAAATGTCAATAGTGTCAAAGCAGAGAAACCTGTTCTAGGTTAACACTGAGAGGGACAGGAAGCAAAGAAGAAGGTGCAAGTCCCAGCTCCCCCCATTCAGCTGTGGTGTCTCCCTTTAGCATCCCCTATTGACAAAGCCTAAAAGGGAGCCAGTGGGCAAAGCAGAAATTTGTCCCAGCCCAGAGTCACAAAGCTGAGTACCAAAGGTTGGGTTTGTAGCTGAGTGCCAGTAAGTTAATAACCGGCACAAACATTTCAAGCCAGTTTCTCAAAACAAGCGAAGTCAAGATAGCAGATCTAGGCATGGCATTTGAGGGCTAGAGTCAGCAGCCATGAGTGCTACAGCAATGCCAAGTACATTGTAGGTACTCAGCACAAATTGGAATTCAGCAAGCATTTATTCAGTGAATGACTTCCAGATGAAAGATTCCTAAGCAGTACTTCCTCCAAACCAATACTCCTGGTGGTTTTTCGAAATTTTTCAACTTGAGAATGAATGCAATGTCTCATGATAGTGAATATTTTTCTGTCCCTGAATTTGGCATTTTGCTTTCTGTCTGTCTGTTATCTTATGAGGAATAGAGTACGTCCTGACATTTAGATCGCAGAATCTGTCAAAAGTGCTAGGATCCTTTTTGTTTCATCACTACTTTTTAAACAAATGAGATCGTGTGACTTTTACTCATCAATAGTATCTTGGAGATTTTTGCATAATATTAATAAAGATTTACTTAGTGCTAGTTATCCCTTACAATATATTTTACCACTCTTATCTCACTTTATCTGGCACCTTCTTTCCCATCTTTTTTAAAAAATGTATTTATTTTAGGCTGTATTGGGTCTTCGTTGCTGTGTGCTGCCTTTCTCTAGTTGCGGGGAATGGGGGCAACTCTTCCTTGCGATACGTGTGCTTCTCATTGTGGTGGCTTCTCTTGTTGCAGAGCATGGGCTCTAGGCATGTGGGCTTCAGTAGTTGTGGCATGAGGGCTCAGTAGTTGTGGCTTGAGGGCTCTAGAGCGCAGGCTCAGTAGTTGTAGCGCATGGGCTTTGTTGCTCCGTGGCATGTGGGATCTTCCCGGACCAGGGATTGAACCCATGCCCCTGAACTGGCAGGGTGGATTCTTAACCACTGCGCCACCAGAGAAGTCCCTCTTCCCCATCTTTAGATGAGAAAACTAAGGCTCAAATGCAGTAAAGTGAAGTAGCACCTTCAGTGGAAGAGTGAAATTAGAACCTGCACAGGTGACAGGAAAGAGGCTTGAATGTTTCTTTGAGATGGTTATATTGCTGTATCCCCTACCCCTTCCCAATCTGGGCATGTTTCAAGTACAGCTAGGTTCTTACTGTATGCTGAACCCTTTACTTTTTCGCCCATGCATTCTACCCCCACGTGCAGAACCAATGGAAACATTCAGGATGTTAGTTTTCCACCAAAGAAACATAATCTAGTGAGAAAGACAGAAAAGTTAACAGATGAGCTCAGAGAGCATGGTGTCACGAAGACAGGGCAGAGAATCAGTCCTGAGCAGTCAAGGAAGCCCTATGTATAAGGTGAGACCTGCAGGAGAGGGAAGAGATAGATGGAGACGGCAGGCTGGAAAGGAAAGGAGCAGCGTGTGCAAAGTACAGAGGAGAGAAAGAACATGATACATTAAGGGTCTGCAAGTTGACTGTGGAAGGAGTTTAGACTGAGAACAAAACAATGTTGCAAGAGGAAACTGAAGCAATAAGTAGGAACCAGAACAACACGGGATTTGTAAGCTATGTGAAGAAATTTGGACTTTATAATGGTACTAGCTAATGATGTGAGCACAGCCATGTGTCTTCTTTGAGTTTCGGTCTCCACTGTGTAAAATGGTAGTAACAGCATCTGCTTTGCCTACCAAACGAGATCTGAGTTGTTCAAATAAAATATACACAGACACATAGACACACACACAGACTCACATGGAGATTGGCTTAGGAAACTGTCATACATTATCACTACAGCATCCCAAGTCAGTTTTAGAAAATAGAAGCAGCAGCCTTCTCTTTCCTTCCATTTCCCTCAACCCCTGTGGAGGAAGAAGTCCACTTTGGAAACGAAATATTCTCCCTAGTCCTTTGGCAAAGCTTTCTCAAGCAATAATCCATAAAGCAATCTTCATTGAAATTGTATTTCAGCCCCCCTCTGCTAAAAATATAAATATGTGTGGTGACTTTAGCCTCAGAATGGCCTTTGTGCCTTCCTGCCCCTGGTGTGTACCTTCCTAAGTGGCTGTCCACGCTGTGAGCGCCAGCCTGTGTGATAACATTATAATTTTGTGTACATTGTGCTCTCAGAGGCCATGCTGAGGCCAGCATGAGGAAATGGCAATTGACAGCAGGCTCAGTCTTCTTTGTGAATATCTGTGGCTTCCTCCTCTCTGGGTTCACTGGGTTCGAGCCACTGGATTTGGGTGGCTGGCCCCAAGAGGCATGGGTGCAGGCACCATCATGCCTCTCGTTTGAGTGCTTTGTAAAAAAAAAAAAAAAAAGAGGCAGCTGCAATTGAAGGGTGCATAGGCACAAAGAATGGCTTGGGTAGGAAGGCAGGCAAGAGACCCAGAACTGAGTTATCTGGACCCCATGAACTCTGAGTTGCCAGAATCCAGAACCAAATCTGCCAGGGCCTTAAAAATCACCAGGGTTGGGCTTCCCTGGTGGCACAGTGGTTGAGAGTCCACCTGCCGATGCAGGGGTCACGGGTTCGTGCCCCGGTCCGGGAAGATCCCACATGCCGTGGAGCAGCTGGGCCCGTGAGCCATGGCCGCTGAGCCTGCGCGTCCGGAGCCTGTGTTCCGCAACGGGAGAGGCCACAACAGTGAGAGGCCCGCGTACCGAAAAAAAAAAAAAAAATCACCAGGGTTAATGGTTTGCATCATCTTTTTACCTACTGCATTACAATAGCGCCTCACGCAAATAACTTTTATACTGCTAACTAACAACTCTGCAAACATTTGAGAAATATTTATTAAATGCCTCTTCTGAGCTAACACTTGTGGGCACTGGGAATTCAGTGATGAACAAGGAACTATTTATCGTGCATGGAACTTATGATGGGTAAGGAATTGACTGTGTGATCAGTGCAAAATGCTGAGCTTACTTGATGAAGACAAGTTGCTAAAGGGCAACAGCCCACAAGGGGTTAAATGAAAAGCCATATTCTGCCGGCCCTAGTGACTGACTAATGCTAGTATTCCAAAAGGTTCCACCGCCATCTCTTTTTGCCTTTACTTATTCTCTTCATTTGCATGGAGAAAGGAAAGCCAAAGCCTCTTACCCATTACCCCATGCACTGAGCCACAGACCCAGACAGAGCTCAGATTTTCTATTTAATTCTCCAGCCTGCAAGGGGCCATTTACCTATTGTCTCTGTCTTAGGCAAACGTAATGGATTAGTTCAGAGCCCAGGGGGAAAAGGCAATGAATACTGTGTTCAGAAGGAAATCTATACAGAGTGGAGATATGAATTCAGAGAATGAATTTATAAAAGAGAAAAGTCTAATGAGTTTATAGGCAATCCCTGTGAGTCCAGGGGTCGGGCCTGTGCTGTCCAGACCCACGACTCTCAGTCCACAGCTTGGATGGTCCCCTGTGCTCCACCAAAGGCTACCCCTAAGCTCACCCTAGACCAGGGCTATCCATCACCGAGGGATAAGGTGAGGCTTAAGGGTGGGAGGACAGGTATTTCGGCTACATCAGGCGGAGAGAAACATCTACTTCAGCTGCGTTTCCTTAGAAATCCCACCAGCTGGGAATGGGAAAGTACCCACACAGTCCAACAGGATGACTCCTGACTCTTTCATCAAAGATCACATCCCAGAAGGAGGAGGAATACATCGTTAGGCAGCTTAAGCCTTCAGGCAAGGTCAGAGAAAGCAGCCTCCTGCAAAGGCCCAAGGAAGAAGCGGGTCTGGCTCCAGAAAGGATGCAGCCACAGGCAGGGAAGCAAGTCAAATCTACACATGCAAGTGTGAGAAGCCCGGATGATTAAGCAAGGGGGAGAAAATATCCTGATGGGATATTCCGATGAAGTGTGAGTTCCCATAGAGACCCCTTTGTGAATAACCAGGAAATAATCACATGACCTTCACCTCAAACCGAGAACAAATCTGGTTGAATCTAATTCTGAAAGCAGCTCAAGCTCTTGCCCTTGCTAGTGAGCTCCAGCTCCGGAACCAGAACTGATTCTCCACCATGTAATAGCTCTGTGACTCGAGGCAAGTTCCTTGACTTCTCTGAGCCTTATCTACGAAAGGAAGAGAACAGTGCCTTCCTCAGGGTAGTGTGAAGAATTAAGGGAGATAATACGGGTAAAACACTTAAGACAGTGTCTGGCTCACTCTAAGAACTCCTGCAAGTCAACAGATAAGGGAGTACAAAGTATTGGGTGTAAGATAGGCTCAAGGATGTATTGTACAACACAGGGAATAGAGCCAATATTTTGTAATATCTGTAAATGGAAAGTAACCTTTCAAAATTGTATAAAAAATTAAAAATAATTTTAAAAGTAAAAAAAAGAATGAACTATGATACATGCACAACATGGAATGAATCCCATAGACATCATGTTGACTGAAAGAAGCCAGAAACAAAGAGAACATACTGTATAATTCCATGTATATGAGGCTCAAAAAGAGGCACAACTAATTGATGCTCAGAATATCATGTCTGGGGGTGCTGGCTGGGAAGGGGCATGAGTGAAATTGCTGGGATTCTGGAAGTGTCCTGTCTATTGATATGATGGTTATATGAGTGTATACATATATAAAAACTCTCCATGCTGTATACTTAATTTTTTTTCTTTTAAGTCCTATTCATTTACCATACCAGTTACAATGCACTGTAAGCACTATACTGTTTTTTTGGTTTTTTTTTTAATTAATTAATTTATTTATTTATTTTTGCTGTGTTGGGTCTTCGTTTCTGTGCTAGGGCTTTCTCTAGTTGTGGCAAGCGGGGGCCACTCTTCATCGCGGTGCGCGGGCCTCTCACTATCGCGGCCTCTCTTGTTGCGGAGCACAGGCTCCAGACGCGCAGGCTCAGTCGTTGTGGCTCACAGGCCTAGTTGCTCCGCGGCATGTGGGATCCTCCCAGCCCAGGGCTCGAACCTGTGTCCCCTGCATTAGCAGGCAGATTCTCAACCACTGCGCCACCAGGGAAGCCCAGCACTATACTGTTTTTATGTCACCCTTCAATTTTTTTTCTCTTTCTTTAAAGAAAATGTGAAGAAGCCTGTAGAGTGCTTAGCGTGATGTCTGGTCCAGAGGAAGTTTTCAGTAAGTGTTATGATCACCTGAAAAAAGTCCAAAGGTAGCATCATCATTACTATTACTACCATCATCAGTAACAGCAACATGACAGAGCCATGTCATCAGTCTTCTCCTGGGTCATCACCACGTGTGACAGCAACTGCAAGGAGTGAGGAAGTTGGGTGGAATTTAGGTATGTGTTGGCTGATGCCTTCTGTAATGTATTGGATCTAGAGGTCGATTATTAAAACCCTGATTCTGTCAAATAGGACTCAGAAGAACTCATCCTGGGAGCTGGGCAAGAAAGGCATGCCTATCCCTAATGCTCAGCTGAGGAACTCAGGGTGGTAAAGACTTGGGTGTTAAGGTCATTTGTCCATGAATACAGCTGGTGAAGCAGAGTCAAGGACAGAAGGAAAGTCTTCACACTCCAAGGTATATCAATCTGTTTGGAGAACTTCTTTCAAGCTATTTAGAGACAAATTCCCCAGTCCTGAAGGGAGAAATAAAAACAGGTTCTGTTTTTGTTTTAAAGTTCTTCTACAGAGAAAGAGACCTTCCAAATATTAATGAAGAAAACTAAGCTTAACTGCCACCTGCATGCTCCATGACATACAGGTAGAAATGAGGGTCTATGGTCTGAGGTAGAGTCAGTGTCCCTGTTCCCACCACCCCAGGCAGGTGCAACAGCAGGAAGGGTCCTAGGAGTGGGAGGGGTGATAGGAGTTATCTGTGATCTCTGAAAAATTTTAGAAGGTAAAGTATTTGGTTCTATTAGCAAGTTTCAGCAGGCTTAAGAGCAGAGCAAGGCAGCTGCCTTGCTCAGTCTGCTCTGGATAAGACAAAAAACATTCTGGGGCCTCCTATCATGTACCCAGCACTATTAAAGGAGCTCAAAATACAGCAGTACTTGAAACAGAGTCAGACCCTGCCTTCATTGGGCTGATGTTCTAATGGGAGAGACAAATAATATACAAGTAATGAAATAAAGAAATAATCCAATGGAGGAGTACACTTAAGTGGAATAACTAAAAATGGAGCAGAATAAGAGTGGAGAGTGATGGTGAGAGCTATGTACATTGGACATTTACAGAAAGCCTCTCCAAAAAGTTGATATTCAAACAGAAATCTTTTATGGAGCTAACTTGGGCTGAGTTACAGTTCATATGGGGAGCAACCAGTTATACGTGTATTGGGCCTCACAAAACAAGATGCCCTCAAATGCTCTGTAACTACATCACTGAAAACCAATCATGCCCTACCACCCAAGCAGAGCATTTGCACCTAAATCCAAATCACTGGGCTCTACAAAAGTTGTATCACTTTGTTATGATATAGGTCCTACAGATTTCAAATATTTTAGGGCATGGTTACCAGACTAAAGGAAGAATGCCCCTCTACAAAAGAGTATATGCTTGGCATGCCCAGGTGCCTAGAATCCCACCAACACCAGCCCAGTGCTTTTTCCATTTTTATGTCACTAACATACGCTGGGAGACTGGGAGACAAATAAACAAGACAGCTCCTGCCTTTGAAAAAAGACATAATTGAATAGATGGACCAGTCCATGCACAACTAACAACAGTACAATATAGGAAGTGCTATAACTATAGTGTATTGACAGTAATGAGCCAATATAGGGTATATCTACAGTCTTAAGTCAAGTAATGTAAATACATAAGGGCCATCCACTGCCCAACTACAAAAGAGGTTAGAATGTAGGCAGGAAGTTGAGATGCAAGCTAGAAATAAGTTTTACCACCAAAAGCATTACCATACTGCTCAATGAATCTCACTTAAAGAATGAAGTCATCTCCCTTTTTCACCTACTTAAGAAACAGGTACTGAATGCCAACCACGTGCTAGGCACTTAATGCACACCGTGATAAACAGACCAAGGTACCTGCCTTAGGGAGCTCAAATCCAGCAGAAGGGAAAGGATTGTAAACAGACATTTACAATGTATAGTCATGAATGTATATGGAGAGAAGCCTGGGAACAGGGATAAGGGGACTTTTTTTCTGGGATTTAGGAATGCTTTGCAGAAGAGAAGACAGGGTCTGGACCTCACATTTTAGGCAAGAGGAAGAACGTTATTCAACATCACAGAACTTCAGAACAGCAAGATGCTTTAGAAAACTGTGGTGTAGCTAGAGTACAGAGTAAATAATGAAGAGTTCCAGATGAGAGGAAATAATAAAAGCTAACATTTACTGAATACCAGACACTGTTCTCAGTGATTATATATGTACGTAAATTCACTTCATCATCTCAGTAATTTTACAAGTAAGTATTATCATCATCCTGTTTCACAGAAGAGAAAACTGAGATGGTTAAGTACCTTGCTCAAGGTCATTCAGCTAGTAAGTAGTAAAACTCAGATATAAACTCTAGAATTAGTACCTTAGTCACTGAATGGTCACTGAGAACCTGGAGGCCAGGTTTAAGACTGCTGACTTCATTATTTGGCCATACGGATCTCCTTAAGGCTCTTAAGCTGGGGCATGACATAGTCAGACTTACTTTTTAGAAAGACTGGACTGACTACAATATGTAGAATGGGATTCGAGGTGTACAGAATCAAAAACATGATGACCAGTTAGGAGGCCTTTCAGTGGTGCAGGGAATTGGGGCTGAGGGTCTGATGGTAGGAGGGGTCAGTGGATACAGGGCACCTGGGTAGGCTATTTAAGGGGAAGAGGTAATGGCACTTGGTGACAGACAGGATGCAGGACATAAGAGAGAAGGTGGTATAAAGGATGATCCTTCAAAGTGCAGATTCAGCCCTTCAAGTAATGAGAAAAGAGGGTAGTCTTACCATGACAAAGAACAGAGTTATAGGAGATTGATGACGTTCTTATCAAGTCTCTGAGCCCAGGTGTGTGAATTCAGAAGGCTGGTCCAAATTACAATCATCCTTAAGCAGGTGTCAACCTCACAACGACGCTGCTTTCTTTCTTCATTCTTCTTTTTTCTCTCTCTCTTTCTTTCTTCCTCTCCCTCTCTTTCTTCCCTCCCTTCCTTCCTCTTTCTTTATTTCTTAGTACAACCATATTGGGTTTCTTTATTGTAAACTAACAAATGCACATGCAGAAAATTCAAACAATATGAAAAATACAAAAAAATAAAAGTTGCCTGAAATCTCACCACCATTAACACCTAGGTGAAGGGCTTTCCAGGCATTCATGATGCACAGCACATACACGGACACACATTCACATACTCACACACGTGGCAACTCTTCTTTTTACTTTGGAGACCTGCTTTTTTCACTTATACTCTCATGGAAATATTTAAAGTCAATGAATCTAGAGTGAAGTCATCTTTTTCAGTGCCGAGGTGGTATTCTATTGTATGTACCATAGTCTATTATGAATTCCAACAACAGCTGAGTGAGGAGATGGGCAAATCCTCTCCCTTCAAAACATCTATAAAGCTGGACAAAACTAACAAAATCAACCATTTAAAGCACTCTGGAAATTGACCAAAAGCATAGAACAATCTGAGAAACATTGATGCTTGAAAATCTGCTGAACATTGGGTCACAAGAGTGAGAATCTGTTGCATTCTTGCCGGAAGCTGCCTCCATTCCCATCACCCATCAGCCTCTGCTGATGTAAAGTTCTAAGAGGGCAAGACAAACCTCAAAGACCAGTAGCTTCCCTGCCAGGGAAAAAGGGGCTCCTTGAATTTGAGGGGTGGGAGACAGCCACTCTCAGGGGTGTTTTCAGTGGAAGTGATGACCCTTGAGGTGGTCAACGGGGACAGTCAAGGCATCACTAGTCTGAGATTGCAGTCATGGGAGAGATAAGCATGTTCCTGGCTGAGGCTGCTCACATGTCCACACACTCCTGGCTGATCTCGAGGCTGAGCACATATACACAAGTCACAGCAGGAAGCACAGCAGAAAGCCAAAGCCAGGGCACCCCAACTTTGAATGTGCTCTTCTCCCCACACACAGTTCCAAGGCAGCCTTCCTGGCTTGAAGTGTTCGAACACAACCTTTGTCTGATCGTTGACTGTGCAAACACAGGGCAACTCTCAGGCTGAAAACAAACAAAAAACCTGAACATAGACCTCAACACTGTACACTGCGAGAGGAGGGAGGCAGAGCTCACAGACTGAGCTCGTGTAGGTTACTAAACAAAGAAGCAAACAAACAGACAAAAACAAATAAGAGCGATAGTAACAATTCAGAATTCAGAGTTACTAAAATATATTAACGAAAATGTCCAGATTTCAACCATGAAATTACGAGACAAGCAAAGCAGCAGGAAAGTAGAACCCAGGCTGGGGGGAGGGGTGTGGGAAGCAGTCAGTAGAAACTGTCTTTGAGTGTCCCAGATGTTGGATTATGCAGAACAATATTTCAAAGCAGCAATTATAAACGGTCCAAGAGCTAATGAATTTCAAAACTTTGCAACACATCTCTAAGCAACGGTGGGTAGAAATAACTAATTATTTCCACTTAATTTCTTCTCTGTTTTGCAAAGTTGACTTGGAAGGGATTGAAATTGGTGGAGAATGTGTGTAAGCAACACAGGAAAGAGAGAAAGGGCAGAAAAACTATTTGAAAAAATACTGGCCCAAATTTCCCATAGTGGTAGAAATCTACAAACTTTGATTGTGGGAAGCTTAACCTACAAGCTTCAAGAAGCTCAATGAACCACAAAGTAAGATAAATACAAAGAGATCTACACCTACACATATCATAGTCAAACTGTTGAATGGCAAAAACAAAGAAAAATCTAAGTAGTAAGAGAAATCAATAATGAGTCCCCTGCATGCTAGACACATATTATATTTCCAATATTTTGTTGTCATAAGCAGTGCTGGAATGAACATTTGTCTGATTATCTCCCAGGGATAAATTCCTTGAGGTGGAATTGTTGAGCCAAAGGATATCCTCATTAAGTAATCTTGCATGCCCTCTGACCCCAGTTAGCCCTCTTATGGGATACTTGCTATTCTCTCTACTTTTAAGTTTCAGATGCATGACGTTCCCTCTTCTTGGAACTCTCCACCACATCCATTCTTCCATAGCTAATTACTTCTAGTAATTCAAGTCTCAGCTTAAATATTTTCCTGGAGAGACCTTCTATGATCATTCAACCAAAAGCAGAGCCCACCACCCCACTCCTATTTCCCTCTCTCACAGAACCCCAATTATTTCCTTTATAGCATTTGCCACATTTTATAATTGAATTCAATTCTGTGACTCCCTGTTTAATGTCTCTCTATACCTATTAAGACAGGGACATTGCTTTCCTGTTCACCACTGTATATTAATACTTAATACAATGCCAGGTACATAATGGAGACAATAAATGTTCACTGAATAAATTTGCTTTGCTAAGGCAAACACATGTTAGAATTTCTAAAAATAAAAATCTCTGCTGTAGCCAGCCTGGCCCCAACCCCATGATCAAAGTCTCCAACTTTGGTTTTATTGGCTTACTTCCTGCCCTTATTTCTTTGACATGTAGCCCCTGTCTCATCTCTCCTAGTTCTCTGCTAATAATTTGACCTGGTACCTGAGTTTTGATAACCTGCTTTGGACCCAGCATATCCTGTCAGATATACTGGCATGCCCTTCCAAAAGAGGATTCACCCTCCAGCAACATACACTGAGCCTCTGCTTAGCAGTGATCTGGGTTTTCGCTGCACCATGTCTTCAGGTCAACTCACAAGGCTCCAGATTGCAAACTACTTTAGTTGAATCATTGGGACTGAAGGGTTGTGTTCCTCATTGGTCCATAGGAGAGGCCATCCTTCCTGCAGTGCAGAAATCAGTACATGTTTGGAAGACTTAAGAGAGAAGATTGTACATTACCACAATTGGTATAAAGGACTGTGGCACATTGCTTGTTAGAGCACAACAGCCCACATGTGCCAGAGTGGACTTATGAATGGACATCAGCACATTTGTGTGTTCATTGTTGATATCTACAAAGGGAACAGCCCCCTAAGAGCTGAGGGCTTCATTTCTGTCACTTGGGGGTTTTGTTTGTTTTTGCTTTTGTTTTTTACTGAAGTACAGTTGATGTACAATGTTATATAAGTTACAGGTGTACAAGACAGTGATTCACAATTTTAAAGGTTATACTCTATTTGTAGGTATTATAAAATATTGGCTATATTCCCTGTGTTGTATAATATATCCTTGTAGTTTACATTATACATAATATATAGTTTGTACTACTTACTCCCCTACCCCTATATTGCCCCTACCCCCTTCCCTTTCTCCACTGGTAACCACTAGTTTGTTCACGATGTGTGTGAGTCTGATTCTTTTTTGTTATATTCACTAGTTTGTTGTATGTTTTAGATTCCACATACAAGTGATATCATACAGCATTTGTCTTTCACCGTCTGACTTATTTCACTTAGCATAATAACCTTCATATTGCTGCAAATGGCAAAATTTCATTCTTTTTTTATGTCTGAGTAACGTTCCATTGTGTATGATATATGTATATATATATCACATCTTCTTTATCCATTCATCTGTTGATGGACACTTAGGTCACTTCCGTATCTTGGCAACTGTAAATAATGCTGCTATGAACATTGGGATGCATGTATCTTTTCGAATTAGTGTTTTTGTTTTGTTTTGTTTTGTTGGTTATACCCAGGAGTGGAATTGCTGGGTCATATGGTAGTTCTAATTTTAGTTTGTTTTTGTTTTTGAGAACCTCCATACTATTTTCCATTCTGTTGTTTGTGTTATAAAGTGAGAATGGGACTCTCTGAAGAGGTATATTACGCATAACAAGGAGAACAATATCATTCTCACTGCTGATGAAGGTGTTAAGAAATTCATACTTGTTCCTCCTGAACAGTGACCATGATGATGATGATGATGATGATGATGATGATGATGATGATGATCTGGGCACTCAGTTTCAAACTGGGTGAGTTTCTGAAAAGCGCTTCCTATGACTCCAGTAGCCACTCAGCTGTTGACTTAACAGAGCTCAGTTAAAAAAGTTAAGAGCTCCTTTTCTAAACTCCAAATCTCATATCCAAGTTTAAAGTTTTACAACATATATCCAAGCAACAGTAGAGATGATCAGTTTAATTATTTCCACTTAAGTTTTTCTCCATTTTGTATAGTTGGCTTGGAAGATATTGAAATCAGCAGTTAATATGTGTCAGTAAAAAATATATCAAACTAGCTGACAGTATTTCCTCAAAAACATCTCCCTAATCTGAGGTAGAGGTGAGCACATCCATTCAGAACAGGCATTTAGTGCAAAGGCTTTTCGAATCAGCCCTGATGTTTTCAAAGGCCTTCCGAGTTTTATAGTTTTTAATAGTCTCCTTTTTTTTGAATCATTATTAAAATGCAGCATGATGGGAAAACTGAAGTGATTCTCATGTACACATTATAATTGACATTGTGAAATTCTACCAGTGACATCACCTGTTAGGGACAACAAGGGTGTGGCTTCAGCCTTGAGCCTGGATGCTACTCCTGACCCTCTGATGTCATAGGAAAAGAAAAAGGAAGGAGCCTCAATAATAATCTAGCTCACCCTTTACTAAATGCAGCAATCCCCTCCACTACATCCTCACTGGCTCCTTAACCTTCTCCTTGAACACCTGTGATGGATGCAGGAAGACTACCTCAGAATAGTGGTTAGATCTGGGGTCATGTCCAGTTGATAGATGTATTTTTTTAGTTAATATTTTTTCATTGTTAGTAATATTAAAAAATTAAGAGATTCTGCACAAAAACCTGGTTGCCTGACTTCTTTTAAGGAATTATAATTCTGGACTCTCTGGGCCCCATTCCCACATGAAAATAACACAGTGGGGCTGAGGAACAGACGCTCCCTTTGAAAGGAACACAGACCCTCTAGTTTATCACAGTCCCTACCACTCCCTAATGTCAACTGGACCACATTAATCACCACACTCACACTGTTGTTTTTCTTATGGTAAAGAAAAACATGTTTCCCCTGACCTCTCTGGCAGATGAAAGACAGCTTGAAAGAGCTCTGATTTCTTACATCAAGATCACTCTCTTCAGCGAGACCCCAAACTCTGTTGAGGAAACCTGAAGGGCTCCCTTCCCATCAACCACCTCTCTCAACCAGTTTGCCATGCAATTCCTGCAAATCTCTCCAATTCTCTGTGCATCAGTTTATCAATCTGCAGAAAGGGGCACTCTTCATGATCCTCACTGCCTCTACCTGACAAGAAGGCTACAGAAGCCATTTGATAAAATTTGTAAAAGGGCAATGAACTTCCTGGAGGCAAGTACATACGGACACATGTTAACATGCTGAGTGTTATTAGAGTTGCCTATCTACCTCTAAGTGACACTCATAGAAGTAGTGCACAACCCATGGTCAGCTAATGCTAAGCAGTATTTCAAGCCCAGACTCTAAGACAGACCTATAAACTGACTAAATCCTGCAGAGAAAATCCCAGTGTTGTGGGGAAGAGGAGTAAAGCAAGAGGTACTCTGTTATAATCACTGATGCTAAAGACAGGGAACGAGCAGACAAGAGGTGATAAACCCGGAAAACAATGTCGTTATCATTCATTGAGGGCTTACTAAATGCTACATATCTTATATGCATGATTTAATTTAATTCTTAAAAAAACCTCTATAGCTATTATTATTTTCAGTTTACAAATTGGGAGCCTGAGCCCCAGAGACATTAAGTAATGTTTCCAAAGACACACAGCTAGTAAATAAGTGAAAAGGCCATGTTCAATTTAAGGGCCTGAATTCCTCACTGCAATGCAGTTTTGCTTCTCTATACATAAGGGGTAAGTGAAGAAGTTGCATTTATTAAGTAAATATTATGTGCCAGGCTAGGTGGTTTTTTGTCTGTTCACTTTCTTCAAAAAAAAAAAAAAAAAGCTCTGAGGTATAATTTAGATACTATAAAATTCACAGGTTCTAAGTGTACAGTTCCAAGATTTTTAGTATATTTCCGAAATGCCACAATCTAGTTTTAGAACATTCCCATCACCCTGAAATGTTGCCTTGTGTCTGTATGTAGTCAATTCCTCTTCCTACACTCTGCTCCAGGCAACAACTAATCTACTTTCTTCCTCCATAGATTTTCTTACCTGTAGTTCTTATAAATAGAATTATATAATATGTGATCTTTTACATCGGGCTATTTTACTGAGCATATTTTTGAGGTTCATCCATGTTTTACCATCTCATTGCTTTTTACTCCGTCATATGGATATATGTCATTTTGTATGTCCTTCTACCAGTTCATGAACATTTGAACTGATTTTTTTTTTTGGTTTTATAAATAATGCTACTGTGAGAACTACCAAATAAGTCTTTTGGGTACATGTGTTTTCATACGAGTGAAATTCCACCAATGAGTGGAATTCTGGGTTGCATGGTAAGTTCCTGTTTAACATTTTAAGAAACTGCCAAATTGTTTTCCAAAGTGGCTACACCATTTTACATTTTCCCTGGCAATATATGAAACAATATTTACTCCAGTTTTTCCACATCCTCACCAACACTTGTTATTATTTGACTTTCTGATTATAGCCATTCTGTTCCAGGTGGAGTAGTATCTCATTTTGGTTTTAATTTGCATTTCTCTAATGACTAATGATGTTGAGAATCTTTTCATGTACTTATTAACCATCTACATATTTTCTTTGATGAAGTATCTATTCAAAACTTTGGCCCATTTTTGAAGTTGTTTGTCTTGTGCTAGGTTTTACACATCACCTTTCTCACTACTTCACTGGGACAAGTTAATTTTTTTTTGTAATAAATTTATTTATTTATTTATTTATTTATTTATTTATGGCTGCATTGGGTCTTTGTTGTGGCAAGCGGGGGCTACTCTTCGTTGCAGTGCGTGGGCTTCTTGTTGCAGTAGCTTCTCTTGCTGCAGAGCACGGGCTCTAGGCGTGCGGGCTTCAGTAATTGTGGCATGCGAGCTCAGCAGTTGTGGCACACAGGCTTAGTTGCTCCACGGCATGTGGGATCTTCCCGGACCAGGGCTCAAACCCATGTCCCCTGAATTGGCAGGCGGATTCTTAACCACTGCGCCCAGGACCAGGGAAGTCCAGGGACAAGTTACTGTTATCCTCACGTTTACAGATGAAGAAACTGAGTCAGAGAGAGGTAAATAATTTGCCCAAGGTCATTCATTCAGCTAATAATGGCAGCAGTTCTTCTGGCTCCAAAGTCTCAGGTCCTTTCCCTATTAAAGTTAAAATCTGGTGGTCAGTAGCTGATAACAGCTCAAAGACATGTCTATATGATCTACACTTAAAAAAAATACAACCAAAAAGAGAAAAAAGAAAAAAAGAAAAGAAAAGAAAGAAACTAACAAGAAAGGCTATAATTTTTTAAATAGAAATACCAAATTTTGCAAGGATATGGAGTACCTGGACTTTTTATATATATTTTAGTGGGAGGATAAGCTTGTCATCCATTTCGGAATCTGTTCAATAGCATTTAATAAATTTATACAAACATCTACCCTTTGATTCAGTAATTCTATTCCTAATTATTCATCCAAGAGAAATAAAAATATTTGTTCACAAAAGAGTTATAGAAAAATGTTCAAAAAAAGAATGGATTAACAAATCATGATATATTTGTATAATGAAATATTAACCAACAATAAAAAATAAATAAATTACTGACTCACACACACACACACACACACACACACACACACACAAAACCCCAACAATGAAGACTTAAAAACTGGAAATCCAAAAAACAAAGAAATCCAGATTTCTGGCTTCTTGTGAAATGAGAGCACATATAATAGCACTGGGCCCATATTCCTCAGCAAATCCTTCTGTAAGAGCTGAGTAGCAGTTGTCAGCTCCAGACACACCAGGGAGCCACATATAGCCCAACCTCCACTTTATTCACCTATATCCCTGGTCCTGCAGGTGTTCAAGTTTGCAGCCATCGCCCTGCACTGGGCTATGCTCTGAGCCACCATAGGAAACTCTTCATACAGGTAAAGAAAACCCAACTCTATTAGAATATACATACTTAAAAACTGGATAAAGTAGTCTGTGGCAAAAAGAATATCTGTAATTTAGGATGGCATTCGCTGTAGAGCAAAGTTCCCCTGGGGCTGTTGTATTAAAAGAAAAAAAAAAAGGCTTCAAGCCCATCTCTCCCTATCCAATATGTAAAACAATACTGTAAAATTGGAGCTGTTCCAAATAAAAGAAGGTGGGTGTGAGTTGTTATTAATCCTATTTTACAGAAGAAGAAACTGGGGCTCAGAGAAGTTCAGTAATTAGCCCAGAGTGAAACAGCTGGTGGGAAAATAGCCCAGTTAGAACTCAACCGCAAGTCCTTAGGAACTGAGTTAAGGGCTCTCTCTGCAACAGAGCTACCCACTAAGTGTCCTCACTTAGAATAAATCTGCCTTCTTAACTTCTGTGTTTCCAGTGTCAAGCATAATATCTGACACACAGAAGATGCTCTATAAATATCTGTAAAGTGAATAAAGTGCTCCAAAAATATATGTGATTAAAAAATATTACATTTTAATTTGATAACCGGCGTGGAGTTTCAGGTGAGAGAAAAACAAATAAAGTAAGTTCCATATAGCTGTCTTAATGTAGTTGATTATTCAAGTGATATTGGAGGGAAAAAGATCATACATTTACTGAGCTCTTTCTATGTACAGGTACTGTACTTGTTGTTATTATATTTGAGGGAATGTCATACAGTGCCTGATCCACACCAGATTTAGAAAGCTACTGGGGAAGGAAACAGATTTATTAAGTACCCAGCTGCCTTACTTATTCTATTACCTTTAAGCCCCACAACAACCTTATAACCTGTACATAAGCAATCTCATCTCATATACAAAAATAACCTGCTCAAGGTCACCCATACTTGGTGACATCCACTTCTTTGCACTGCCCCATGAAAGGCTTGAAAATTTACATTTGTGACCCAAGAATTAAACAAGAACAGAGGAAAACAACCCTTGAACTGTTACAAGCCAGTTTAAGAGTCACTGCAGAAATGCCATGAATTAAAAGGAGAGTGACTCTCTGAGCCTCAATTTCCTCATTCATAAAATGGGTCATTAATGTGCCCCCCCTCCCAGTGGGGTTGTGAAGATCAGCTCCTTAAGTGGATATGGAGGGGTTTTGAGACAGAAACTATAAGATGCTTTGTTCCAACCCTTGCATGTGGCCTCTGTCCTCTCTTTGCTTTTCAAAACTGTTCTTCCCAATATCACCAGTGACTTCCTACAAATCAAGTAGTAACATTTTCACAGTCTTTTTCAACCGTGTTCCCCCTGCAAACTTTTGAAAATGTTTGATCCCAGAATCTACTCCCTCTCCTTTTCTCTGAGACAAACACTGTCTCCATATCCCTGTCTTTGTCTATCTCTTTCTGTCTCTCTCTCATGTACACACACACACACACACACACACACACATACACACACACACACACACTGTTATGGGCTGAGCTGTGTCCACCCCCAAAATTCATACACTGAAGTCCTAACTTCTAGTACCTGAGAGCATGACCTTATTCAGAAATAGGGTCTTTACAGATACAATCAAGGTAAAATGAGGTCTTTAGGATGGGCTCTAATCCAATATGACTGCCGTCCTTATAAAACGGGGAAATTTATACACAGGGATAGACATGCACACAGAAAATATGTCATATAAATTTTGGAGTTATGCTGCTACAAGCCAAGAAAGTACCATAACCTAAGAGAGAAACCTGGAACAGACCCTTCCCTAGTACTTTCAGAGGGAATAAAGCCCTGCCATCACCTTGATCTCAGACTTCTAGATTCCAGAATTGTGAAACAATAAATTTCTTGTTGTTTAAGCCAGTCAGTTTGTGGCACTTGGTTACGGCAGCTCTAGCAAACGACTACACACACACACACACACACACACACACACACACACACACACACACACACACCATCCATCACCTCTCTTCTGACCATTCCTTCCCTAATTCCTTTCCTCTCTCTAATATCTTTATGTACCTCTTCCCCAAGGATATGCCTTGAATCTTTCATTTCTCTCCGTACTTTCTCTACTCTATGTCTGGTTGTTCTGATCCAATATCATGACTTCAGTGGTCCCATCTATATGGACACCACATTTATTTCTCCTGTTTGACATTTTCATTTCTAACAAGTGTTATCAGAGAGCCTAAAAGCACCTTCCAACAGGTACCTGAGTCAGTTCTAGCACATTTCATCTGTAGTCATGAAATAATAATTTCCCCCCTTGGTTAATGTGGAACCCTTACAGGCAGTAGTGTCATAATATCTGGGTTATGAAAATAATCAGACCCAAGTTCTAAACCTAGTTCCCTTTCCTCAACTATAAAATAGAAATTAAAAATAACATCACTTTAAAAAATAATTATGTTTTTAAAGTTTAAAATAACAATTAGGCCTCCCTGGTGGCGCAGTGGTTAAGAGTCCGCCTGCTGATGCAGGGGATACGGGTTCGTGCCCCGGTCTGGGAGGATCCCATGTGCCGCGGAGCGGCTGGGCCCGTGAGCCATGGCCGCTGGGCCTGCGCATCCGGAGCCTGTGCTCCGCAACGGGAGAGGCCACAACAGTGAGAGGCCCACATACCACAAAAAGGAAAAAAAAAAAGATCTTAAAATAACAATTAAAAATTGTTATAAAGAGTGACTGAACAGAGGAAACTTACACAGCCTCTTAGATAGCCTCATCCACCAGAGGGCAGACAGCAGAAGCAAGAAGAACTACAATCCTGCAGCCTGTGGAACAAAAACCACATTCACAGAAAGATAGACAAGATGAAAAGGCAGAGGGCTACGTACCAGACGAAGAAACAAGATAAAATCCCAGAAAAAAGAATTCAAAATAATGATAGTGAAAATGATCCAGGACCTCAGAAAAAGAAGGGAGGCAAAGATTGAGAACATGCAAGAAATGTTTAACAAAGACCTAGAAGAATTAAAGAAAAAACAAACAGAGGTGAACAATACAATAACTGAAATGAAAACTAAACTAGAAGGAATCAATAGCAGAATAACTGAGGCAGAAGAACAGATAAGTGACCTGGAAGACAGAATGGTGGAATTCACTGCTGCAGAACAGAATAAAGAAAAAAGAATGAAAAGAAATGAAGACAGCCTAAGAGACCTCTGGGACAATATTAAAGGCAAAAACATTCACATTATAGGGGTCCCAGAAGGAGAAGAGAGAGAGAAAGGACCTGAGAAAATATTTGAAGAGATTATAGTCGAAAACTTCCCTAACATGGGAAAGGAAATATCTACCAAAGCCCAGGAAGCGCAGTGAGTCCCATACAGGATAAACCCAAGGCAAAACACGCTGAGACACACAGTAATCAAATTGGCAAAAATTAAAGACAAAGAAAAATTATTGAAAGCAGCAAGGGAAAAACGACAAATAACATACAAGGGAGCTCCCATAAGGTTAAGAGCTCATTTCTCAGCAGAAACTCTACAAGCCAGAAGGGAGTGGAGATTCGATGGAGAAATCAAAAGCTTTACAGACAAGCAAAAGCTAAAAGAATTCAGTACCACCAAACCAGGTCTACAACAAATGCTAAAGGAACTTCTCTAAGTTGGAAACACAAGGGAAGAAAAGGACCTACAGAAAAAAAAAAAAACCAGAACAATAAAGAAAATGGTCATAGGAACATACATATCGATAATTACCTTAAATGTGAATGGATTAAATGCTCCAACCAAAAGACACAGGCTTGCTGAATGAATACAAAAACAAGACCCATATATATGCTGTCTACAAGAGACCCACTTCAGACCTAGGGACACATACAGACTGAAAGTAAGGGGATGGAAAAAGATATTCCATGCAAATGGAAATCAAAAGAAAGCTGGAATAGCAATACAGATATCAGATAAAATAGACTTTAAAATAAAGAATGTTACTAGAGACAAGGAAGGACACTACATAATGATCAAGGGATCAATCCACAAAGAAGTTATAACAAATATAAATATATATGCACCCAACATAGGGGCACCTCAATACATAAGGCAAATGCTAACAGCTATAAAAGAGGAAATCGACAGTAACACAGTAATAGTGGGGGACTTTAACACCTCACTTACACCAATGGACAGATCTTCCAAAACGAAAATAAATAAGGAAACAGAAGCTTTAAATGACACAATAGACCAGATAGATTTAATTGATATTTATAGGACATTCCATCCAAAAACAGCAGATTACACTTTCTTCTTAAGTGCACATGGAAGATTCTCCATCTTGGGTCACAAATCAAGCCTCAGTAAATTTAAGAAAACTGAAATCATATCAAGCATTTTTTCTGACCCCAACGCTTTGAGATTAGAAATAAATTACAGGGAAAAAAATGTAAAAAGCAAAAACACGTGGAGGCTAAACAATACATTACTAAATAACCAAGAGATCACTGAAGAAATCAAAGAGGGAATCAAAAAGTACCTAGAGACAAATGACAATGAAAACACAACGATCCAATACCTATGGGATGAAGCAAAAGCAGTTCTAAGAGGGAAGTTTATAGCTATACAAGCCTACCTCATGAAACAAGAAAAATCTCAAATAAACAATCTAACCTTACACCTAAAGGAACTAGAGAAAGAAGAGCAAACAAAACCCAAAGTTAGCAGAAGGAAAGAAATCATAAAGATCAGAGCAGGAATAAATGAAATAGAAACAAAGAAAACAATAGCAAAGATCAATAAAACTAAAAGCTGGTTCTTTGAGAAGATAATCAAAGTGATAAACCATTAGCCAGACTCAACAAGAAAAAGAGGGAGAGGACTCAAATCAATAAAATTAGAAACGAAAAAGGAGAAGTTACAACAGACACCATAGAAATACAAAGCATCCTAAGAGACTACTACAAGCAACTCTATGCCAATAAATTGGACAACCTGGAAGAAATGGACAAATTCTTAGAAAGATATAATCTTCCAAGACTGAATGAGGAAGAAATAGAAAATATGAACAGACCAATCACAAGTAATGAAATTTAAACTGTGATTAAAAATCTTCCAACAAACAAAAGTCCAGGACCAGATGGCTTTACAGGTGAATTCTATCAAACATTTAGAGAAGAGCTAACACCCATCCTTCTCAAACTCTTCCAAAAAATTGCAGAGGAAGGAACACTCCCAAACTCATTCTATGAGGCCACCATCACCCTGATACCAAATCCAGACAAAGATACTACAGAAAAAGAAAATTACAGACCAATATCACTGATGAATATAGCTGCAAAAATCCTCAACTAAATACTAGCAAACAGAATCCAAAAACACATTAAAAGGATCATACACCATGATCAAGTGGATTTATCCCAGAGATGCAAGGATTCTTCAATATAGGAAATCAATCAATATGATACACAATATTAGCAAATTGAAGGATAAAAACCATATGATTGGGACTTCCCTGGTGGCGCAGTGGTTGAGAGTCCGCCTGCCGATGCAGGGGACACGGGTTCGTGCCCTGGTCCGGGAAGATCCCACATGCCGCGGAGCAGCTGGGCCCGTGAGCCATGGCTGCTGAGCCTGCACATCCGGAGCCTGTGCTCTGCAATGGGAGAGGCCACAGCAGTGAGAGGCTCGTGTACCACAAAAAACAAAAAACAAAAAACATATGATCATCTCAATAGATGCAGAGAAAGCTTTTGACAAAATTCAACACCCATTTATGATAAAAACTCTCCAGAAAGTAGGCATAGAGAGAACCTACCTCAACATAATAAAGGCCAAAAATGACAAACCCAGAGCAAACATCATTCTCAATGGTGACAAATTGAAAGCATTTCCTCTAAGATCAGGAACAAGACAAGCATGTCCACTCTCAACAAGCATGTCCACTCTCACCATTATTATTCAACATAGTTTTGGAAGTCCTAGCCATGGCAATCAGAGAAGAAAAAGAAATAAAAGGAACACAAATTGGAAAAGAAGAAGTAAAACTGTCACTGTTTGCAGATGACACGATACTATACATACAGAATCCTAAAAATGCCACCAAAAAACTACTAGAGCTAATCAATGAATTTGGTAAAGTTGCAGGATACAAAATTAATGCACAGAAATCTGTTGCATTCCTATACACTAGTGATGAAAAATCTGAAAGAGAAATTAAGGAAACACTCCCACTTACCGTTGCAACAAAAAGAATAAAATACCTAGGAATAAACCTACTGAGGGAGACAAAAGACCTGTATGCAGAAAACTATAAGACACTGATGAAAGAAATTAAAGATGATACCAACAGATGGAGAGATATACCTTGTTCTTGTATTGGAAGAATCAATATTGTGAAAATGACTATACTACCCAAAGCAATATACAGATTCAATGCAATCCCTATCAAATTACCAATGGCATTTTTTACGGAACTAGAACAAAAAAATCTTAAAATATGTATGGAGACACAAAAGACCCAGAATAGCCAAAGCAGCCTTGAGGGAAAAAAATGGAGGGGGAGGAATCAGACTCTCTGACTTCAGACAATACTACAAAGCTACAGTAATCAAGAGAATATGGTACTGGCACAAAAACAGAAACATAGCAATGGAAGAGGATAGAAAGCCCAGAGATAAACCCATGCACCTATGGTCAACTAATCAATGACAAAGGAGGCAAGGATATACAATGGAGAAAAGACAGTCTCTTCAATAAGTGGTGATGGGAAAACTGGACAGGTACATGTAAAAGAATGAAATTAAAACAGTCCTTAACACCGTACACAAAAATAAACTCAAAGTGGATTCGAGACCTAAATTTAAGACCAGACACTATAAAACTCTTAGAGGAAAACACAGGAGGAACACTCTTTGACATAAATCACAGCAACATCTTTTTTGATCCACCTCCTAGAGTAATGGAAATAAAAAGAAAAATAAACAAATGGGACCTAGTGAAAGTTAAAAGCAAAGGAAACCATAAACAAAACGAAAAGACAACCCTCAGAATAGGAGAAAATATTTGCCAACGAATCAACAGACAAAGGATTAATCTCCAAAATATATAAACAGCTCATGCAGCTCAATATTAAAGAAAAAAACAACCCAATCCAAAAATGGGCAGAAGACCTAAATAGACATTTCTCCAAAGAAGACATATAAATGGCCAAAAAGCACATGAAAAGCTGCTCAACATCACTAATTTTTAGAAAAATGCAAATCAAAACTACAGTGAGGTATCACCTCACACCAGTTAGAATGGGCATCATCAGAAAATCTACAAACAACAAATGCTGGAGAGGGTGTGGAGAAAAGGGAACCCTCTTCAACTGTTGGTGGGAATGTAAACTGATACAGCCACTGTGGAGAACAGCGTGGAGGTTCCTTAAAAAACTAAAAATAGCCCCCACGGATACACCAGAAATACAGCTACACGGGGAACAACTCCTACAGAACACCTACTGAACGCTGGCAGAAGACCCCAGACCTCCCAAAAGGCAAGAAACTCCCCACATACCTGGGTAGGGCAAAGCGGAGAGATTCCCGCACAGAGGAGCGGTTCCGAGCGGCACTCACCAGCCCGAGAGGATTGTCTGCTCCCCCGCCGGGGCGGGTGGCGCTGGAGCTGAGACTCGGGCTTCGGTCAGAGCGCAGGGAGAGGACTGGGGCTGGCGGCGAGAACTCAGCCTGAAGGGGGCTAATGTGCCACAGCTAGCCGGGAGGGAATCCGGGAAAACCCTGGAGCTGCCGAAGGGGCAGGAGACTTTTTCTTCCCTCTTCGTTTCCTGGTGCGCGAGGAGAGGGGATTAAGAGCGCCGCGTAAAGGAGCTCCAGAGAAGGGCGCGAGTCGCGGCTGAAAGCGCGGAGCCCAGAGACGGGCGTGGGACGCTGGGGCTGCTGCTGCCGCCGCCAAGAAGCCTGTGTGCGAGCGCAGGTCACTGTCCACACCGCCCTTCCGGGAGCCTGTGCAGCCTGCCACTGCCGGGGTCCCGGGATCCAGGGGCGGCTTCCCTGGGAGAACGCACGGCGCGCCTCGGGCTGGTGCAATGCCACGCCGACCTCTGCCGCTGCAGGCTCGCCCCGCACTCCGTGCCCCTCCCTCCCGCCCGGCCTGAGTGAGCCAGAGTCCCCGAAGAGGCTGCTCCTTTAACCCTGTCCTGTCTGAGCGAAGAACAGATGCCCTCCGGCGACCTACACGCAGAGGCGGGGCCAAATCCAAAGCTGAGACCCAGGAGCTGTGAGAACAAAGAAGAGAAAGGGAAACCTCTCCCAGCAGCCTCAGAAGCAGCGGATTAAAGCTCCACAATCAACTTGATGTACCCTGCATCTGTGGAATACATGAATAGACAACAAATCATCCCAAATTGAGGAGCCAGGAGTCAGTGCTGTGCCTCTGAGGTGGGAGAGCCAACTTCAGGACACTGGTCCACAAGAGACCTCCCAGCTCCACACAATATCAAACTCAACAGCAGCACCCAGCTTCACTCAACGACCAGCAAGCTATAGTGCTGGACACCCTATGCCAAACAACTAGCAAGACAGGAACACAACGCCACCCATTAGCAGAGAGGTGGCCTAAAATCATAAAAAGTCCGCAGACACCCCAAAACACACCACCAGACGTGGACCTGCCCACCAGAAAGACAAGATCCAGCCTCATCCACCAGAACACAGGCAGTAGTCCCCGCCACCAAGAAGCCTACACAACCCACTAAACCAACCTTAGCCACTGGGGACAGACACCAAAAACAACGGGAACTACGAACCTGCAGCCTGCAAAAAGGAGACCCCAAATACAGTAACATAAGCAAAATGAGAAGACAGAAAAACACACAGCAGGAGAAGGAGCAAGATAAAAACCCACCAGACCTAACAAATGAAGAGGTAATAGGCAGTCTACCTGAAAAAGAATTCAGAATAATGATGGTAAAGATGATCCAAAACCTTGGAAATAGAATAGACAAAATGCAAGAAACAGTTAATAAGGACCTAGAAGAACTAAAGATGAATCAAGCATCGATTAAAAACACAATAAATGAAATAAAAAATACTCTAGATGGGATCAATAGCAGAATAACTGAGGCAGAAGAACGGATAAGTGAGGTGGAAGATAAAATAATGGAAATAACTGCTGCAGAGCAAAATAAAGAAAAAAGAATGAAAAGAACAGAGGACAGTCTCAGAGACCTCTGGGACAACATTAAACGCACCAACATTCGAATTATAGGGGTTCCAGAAGAAGAAGAGAAAAAGAAAGGGACTGAGAAAATATTTGAAGAGATTATAGTTGAAAACTTCCCCAATATGGGAAAGGAAATAGTTAACCAAGTCCAGGAGGCACAGAGAGTCCCATACAGAATAAATCCAAGGAGAAATACACCAAGACACATATTAATCAAACTGTCAAAAATTAAACAGAAAGAAATCATATTAAAAGCAGCAAGGGAAAAACAACAAATAACACACAAGGGAATCCCCATCAGGTTAACAGCTGATCTCTCAGCAGAAACTCTACAAGCCAGAAGGGAGTGGCAGGACATAATTAAAGTGATGAAGGAGAAAAACCTGCAACCAAGATTACTCTACCCAGCAAGGATCTCATTCAGATTTGATGGAGAAATTAAAACCTTTACAGACAAGCAAAAGCTGAGAGAGTTCAGCACCACCAAACCAGCTTTACAACAAATGCTAAAGGAACTTCTCTAGGCAAGAAACACAACAGAAGGAAAAGAACTACAATAACGAACCCAAAACAATTAAGGAAATGGGAATAGGAACATACATATCAATAATTACCTTAAATGTAAATGGACTAAATGCTCCCACCAAAAGACACAGAGTGGCTGAATGGATACAAAAACAAGACCCATATATATGCTGTCTACAAGAGACCCACTTCAGACCCAAAGACACATACAGATTGAAAGTAAGGGGATGGAAAAACATATTCCATGCAAATGGAAATCAAAAGAAAGCTGGAGTAGCAATTCTTATATCAGACAAAATAGACTTTAAAATAAAGACTATTAGAAGAGACAAAGAAGGACACTACATAATGATCAAGGGATCGATCCAAGAAGAAGATATAACAATTGTAAATATTTATGCACCCAACATAGGAGCACCTAAATACATAAGGCAAATACTAACAGCCATAAAAGGGGAAATCGACAGTAACACAATCATAGTAGGGGACTTTAACACCCCACTTTCACCAATGGACAGATCGTCCGAAATGAAAATAAATAAGGAAACACAAGCTTTAAATGATACATTAAACAAGATGGACTTAATTGATATTTATAGGACATTCCATCCAAAAACAACAGAATACACATTTTTCTCAAGTGCTCATGGAACATTCTCCAGGATAGATCATAACTTGGGTCACAAATCAAGCCTTGGTAAATTTAAGAAAATTGAAATTGTATCAAGTATCTTTTCCGACCACAATGCTATGAGACTAGATATCAATTACAGGAAAAGAGCTGTAAAACATACAAACACATGGAGGCTAAACAATACACTACTTAATAACGAAGTGATCACTGAAGAAATCAAAGAGGAAATTAAAAAATACCTAGAAACAAATGACAATGGAGACACGATGACCCAAAACCTATGGGATGCAGCAAAAGCAGTTCTAAGAGGGAAGTTTATGGCAATACAATCCCACCTTAAGAAACAGGAAACATCTCGAATAAACAACCTAACCTTGCACCTAAAGCAATTAGAGAAAGAAGAACAAAAACATCCCAAAGTTAGCAGAAGGAAAGAAATCATAAAAATCAGATCAGAAATAAATGAAAAAGAAATAAAGGAAACGATAGCAAAGATCAATAAAACTAAAAGCTGGTTCTTTGAGAAGATAAACAAAATTGATAAACCATTAGCCAGACTCATCAAGAAAAAAAGGGAGAAGACTCAAATCAATAGAATTAGAAATGAAAAAGGAGAAGTAACAACTGACACTGCAGAAATACAAAAGATCATGAGAGATTACTATAAGCAACTCTATGCCAATAAAATGGACAACCTGGAAGAAATGGACAAATTCTTAGAAATGCACAACCTGCC
The DNA here is from genome assembly GCF_025265405.1 of Mesoplodon densirostris. NCBI lineage: Eukaryota > Metazoa > Chordata > Mammalia > Artiodactyla > Ziphiidae > Mesoplodon > Mesoplodon densirostris. The sequence continues at coordinate 50,758,194 of NC_082662.1, forward strand.
AAGGCTGAATCAGGAAGAAATAGAAAATATGAATAGACCAATTACAAGCACTGAAATTGAAACTGTGATCAAAAATCTTCCAACAAACAAAAGCCCAGGACCAGATGGCTTCACAGGCGAATTCTATAAAGCATTTAGAGAAGAGGTAACACCTATCCTTCTCAAACTCTTCCAAAATATAGCAGAGGGAGGAACACTCCCAAACTCATTCTACGAGGCCACCATCACCTTGATACCAAAACCAGACAAGGATGTCACAAAGAAAGAAAACTACAGGCCAATATCACTGATGAACATAGATGCAAAAATCCTCAACAAAATACTAGCAAACAGAATCCAACAGCACATTAAAAGGATCATACACCATGATCAAGTGGGGTTTATTCCAGGAATGCAAGGATTCTTCAATATACGCAAATCAATCAACGTGATACACCATATTAACAAACTGAAGGAGAAAAACCATATGATCATCTCAATAGATGCAGAGAAAGCTTTTGACAAAATTCAACACCCATTTATGATAAAAACCCTGCAGAAAGTAGGCATAGAGGGAACTTTCCTCAACATAATAAAGGCCATATATGACAAAGCCACAGCCAGCATCGTCCTCAATGGTGAAAAATTGAAACCATTTCCACTAAGATCAGGAACAAGACAAGGTTGCCCACTCTCACCACTCTTATTCAACATAGTTTTGGAAGTTTTAGCCACAGCAATCAGAGAAGAAAAGGAAATAAAAGGAATCCAAATGGGAAAAGAAGAAGTAAAGCTGTCACTGTTTGCAGATGACATGATACTATACATAGAGAATCCTAAAGATGCTACCAGAAAACTACTAGAGCTAATCAATGAATTTGGTAAAGTTGCAGGATACAAAATTAATGCACAGAAATCTCTGGCATTCCTATATACTAATGATGAAAAATCTGAAAGTGAAATCAAGGAAACACTCCCATTTACCATTGCAACAAAAAGAATAAAATATCTAGGAATAAACCTACCTAAGGAGACAAAAGACCTGTATGCAGAAAATTATAAGACACTGATGAAAGAAATTAAAGATGATACAAATAGATGGAGAGATGTACCATGTTCTTGGATTGGAAGAATCAACATTGTGAAAATGACTGTACTACCCAAAGCAATCTACAGATTCAATGCAATCCCTATCAAACTACCAATGGCATTTTTCACAGAACTAGAACAAAAAATTTCACAATTTGTATGGAAACACAAAAGACCCCGAATAGCCAAAGCAATCTTGAGAACGAAAAATGGAGCTGGAGGAATCAGGCTCCCTGACTTCAGACTATACTACAAAGCTACAGTAATCAAGACAGTATGGTACTGGCACAAAAACAGAAAGATAGATCAATGGAACAGGATAGAAAGCCCAGAGATAAACCCATGGACATATGGTCACCTTATCTTTGATAAAGGAGGCAGGAATGTACAGTGGAGAAAGGACAGTCTCTTCAATAAGTGGTGCTGGGAAAACTGGACAGGGACATGTAAAAGTATGAGATTAGATCACTCCCTAACACCATACACAAAAATAAGCTCAAAATCGATTAAAGACCTAAATGTAAGGCCAGACACTATCAAACTCCTAGAGGAAAACATAGGCAGAACACTCTATGACATAAATCACAGCAAGATCCTTTTTGACCCACCTCCTAGAGAAATGGAAATAAAGACAAAAATAAACACATGGGACCTAATGAAACTTCAAAGCTTTTGCACAGCAAAGGAAACCATAAACAAGACCAAAAGACAACCCTCAGAATGGGAGAAAATATTTGCAAATGAAGCAACTGACAAAGGATTAATCTCCAAAATTTATAAGCAGCTCATGCAGCTCAATAGCAAAAAAACAAACAACCCAATCCAAAAATGGGCAGAAGACCTAAATAGACATTTCTCCAAAGAAGATATACAGACTGCCAACAAACACATGAAAGGATGCTCAACATCTTTACTCATTAGAGAAATGCAAATCAAAACTACAATGAGATATCATCTCACACCAGTCAGAATGGCCATCATCAAAAAATCTAGAAACAATAAATGCTGGAGATGGTGTGGAAAAAAGGGAACACTCTTGCACTGCTGGCGGGAATGTGAATTGGTACAGCCACTATGGAGAACGGTATGGAGGTTCCTTAAAAAACTACAAATAGAACTACCATATGACCCAGCAATCCCACTACTGGGCATATACCCTGAGAAAACCATAATTCAAAAAGAGACATGTACCAAAATGTTCATAGCAGCCCTATTTACAATAGCCCGGAGATGGAAACAACCTAAGTGTCCATCATCGGATGAATGGGTAAAGAAGATGTGGCACATATATACAATGGAATATTACTCAGCCATAAAAAGAAATGAAATTGAGCTATTTGTAATGAGGTGGATGGACCTAGAGTCTGTCACAGAGTGAAGTAAGTCAGAAAGAGAAAGACAAATACTGTATGCTGACACATATATATGGAATTTAAGAAAAAAAAATGTCATCAAGAACCTAGGAGTAAGACAGGAATAAAGACACAGACCTACTAGAGCATGGACTTGAGGATATGGGGAGGGGGAAGGGTAAGCTGTGACAAAGTGAAAGAGCGGCATGGACATATATACACTACCAAACGTAAGGTAGATAGCTAGTGGGAAGCAGCCGCATAGCACAGGGAGATCAGCTCGGTTCTTTGTGACTGCCTGGAGGGGTGGGATAGGGTGGGTGGGAGGGAGACGCAAAAGTGAGGGGATATGGGAACATATGTATATGTATAACTGATTAAATTTGTAAAATAAAAATTAAAAAAAAAAACTAAAAATAGAATTACCACATGATCCAGCAATCCCATTACTCGGCACATACCCAGAGAAAACCATAATTCAAAAAGACACATGCACCCCAATGTTCATTGCAGCACTATTTACAATAGGCAGGTCATGGAAGCAACCTAAATGCCCATCAACAGATGAATGGATAAAGAAGATGTGGTACATAGATACAATGGAATATTACTCAGCCATAAAAAAGAATGAAATTGGGTCATTTGTTGAGACGTGCATGGATCTAGAGACTGTCATATAGAGTGAAGTTAGAAAGAGAAAAACCAATATCGTATATTAACACATGTATGTGGAACCTAGAAAAATGGTACAGATGAACCGTTCTGCAGGGCAGAATTTGAGACACAGATGTAGAGAACAAACATATGGACACCAAGGGGGGAAAGCCATGGGGGGGTGGGAATGATGGTGTGATCAATTGGGCGATTGGGATTGACATGTATACACTGATGTGTATAAAATTGATGAGTAAAAGAATGCGCTGTATAAATAAATAAATAAAATAAAATTCAAAAATTGAAAAAAAAAGAGTGACTGAACAAATGAGTGCCATGGGCTCAGCATGGTGTCAGGTTTATAGTAAGCATAGTAAATGACAGCTATATTAATAGTAGAAGCTTTCTTATGTATTACAATCAGAGGTCAGCAAACTTTTCTATAAAGGGACACATAGTAAATATTTTAGCATTTTCAGGACATATATAGTAATTGTCGTATTTTCTTCTTTGCTGTTAGTCTGTGTTATCGTCAGGGTTCTCCAGGGAAAAAGAACAAATATTTATTATAAGGAATTGGCACATGTGATTTTGGAGACTGAGAAATCCCAAGATTTATAGTTGGCAAGCTGGAGACACAGGGAGAGCCAATGATGCAGTTTTAAGTCCAAGTCTGAAGGTCTGAGAACAAGGAAAACTGATGGTATGAGTTCCAGTGTGAGTCTCAGTCTGAAGGCAGGAGAAGACCTATGTCCCAGCTTGAAAACAGTCAGGTAGAGAGAAAGAATTCTCTTTACTCAACCTTTTTTGTTCTATTCAGGCCTTCAACAGATTGGGTGCGGCCCACCCACGTAGGGAAAGACAATCTGCTTTACTCAGCCTATTGATTTAAATGTTAAACTCATCTAAAAACATCTTCAAAGAAACCCCCAGAGAATAAAGTTTAACCAAATATCTGGACACCCCTTGACCCCATCAAGTTGGCACATAAAATTAACCATCACATTTTGTTTGTTTGTTTTACAGCCATCTAAAAATTGTAAAAAACATTCTTATCTGGTGGTCTACATACAAACAGCATGCAGGCCAAAGTTAACCCTTGCCACAATCTGGTCTGGAACCTCCAATTCAATGTTGAATAGAAGCTGTGAGACCAGACTTCCTGTCTTGTTATTGATCATAGGAGGAGGAAACTTTCAGTTTTTTCACCATTAAGTGTCATGTTAGTTATATGTTTTTCTTAGATATGGTTTGCAGTTAGAAGTTTCCTCTGCTCCTAGTCTATTGAGAGGTTTTGTCTTGAATGTTGCATTTTGTCAAACACTTCTTCGTCTTCTACTGAGACGATCATATGATTTTCATACTTTATTAATATGGTATATTATATTAGTTTTGGCAGGTTAAACTAAGCTTGCATTCCTGTAATAAATTTCACTTGGTTGTGGCACATAATCTTTTTTTATATGTTTGTGAATTCAACTTCCTAACATTTTCTTGAGGATGTGTGCAGCTATATTCATGAGGAATATTGATCTGCAGTTTCACTTTCTTGTGATACCTTGTTTGGCTTTGATATCAGGTTAATACTGGTCTCATAGAATAAGCTGGAAAGTGGTCCCTCCTCTTCTATATTTTGGAAGAATTTGCAAAGGATTAATGTTAGTTCTTTAAAAGTTTGTTAGAATCCTCCAGTAAAGCCATCTGGGCCTAGGCTTTTCTTTGTGGGAAGATTTCAAATTACTAATTCAGTTTCTCTACTTGTTATAAGTCTATTCATATTTTCAAACTCTTTTTTAGTTGGTTTTGTTAATTTGTCTCTTTCTATGAATTTGTCCATTTCATCTAAGTTGTCTTACTTGTTGGCATGAAGTTTTTCATAGAATGACCTTATAAATATTTTAATTTCTGTAAGGTCATTAATAATTGCTACAGACTGAATGTGCCACCTAAAATTCATATGTTGAAATCTAACCTCCAATGTGATGGTATTTGGAGGTGGGTGGGGCCTTTGAGAGGTGATTAGGTTATGAAGGTGGAATCTTCATGGATGGAATCTGTACCCTTACAAAAGAGATCCCAGAGAGTTCCCTAACCTCTTCTGCCATGTGAGGACCCAGCTAGAAGATGGAATGAGGAAGCAGGCTCTCACCAGACACTGAATCTGCTGGCACTTGATCTTGGGCTTCCCAGCATCTAGCACTGTAAGGAATAAATTTCTGTTATTTATAAGCCACCCAATTTATGGCATTTTGTTACAGCAACTGAACTAAGTACTACAGAAATGCTACCTTGGTTGATTTTGGTCCTTTGTGTTTTCTCTCCTTTTTTCTTAATCAGTCTAGCAAAAGGTTTGTAAATTTTGTCAATATTTTCATTAAATTTTTGGTTTTGTTGATTTTCTCTATTTCTTTCTGTTTTCTGTTTCATTGTTTTCCACTATAATTTTCTATTGCCAGCCTTTTGCTTGCTTTGGTTTGGTCTATTCTTCTTCTTCCTGTTTTTTAAAGTGGAAACTTAGGTAATTGATTTGAGATCTTTCTGTTTTTCTAACATAAGCATTGAAAGCTATAAGTTTTCCTCCAAGAACTGCCTTAGCTGCACCCTGTAAATTTTGGTAGGTTTTGTTTTCATTTTCATTCAATATAAAATATTTTCTAATTTACTCTGTGATTTATTATTTGACTCACAGTTTATTTATAATTGTATTGCCTAATTTCCAAATAATTTGTTAATTGCCCAAATTTCTTTCAGTTGTTAATTTTTTTTTTTGCGGTATGCGGGCCTCTCACTGTTGTGGCCTCCCCCGTTGCGGAGCACAGGCTCCGGACGTGCAGGCTCCAGACGCGCAGGCTCGGCGGCCATGGCTCACGGGCCCAGCCGCTCCGCGGCATATGGGATCCTCCCAGACCGGGGCACGAACCCGTATCCCCTGCATCGGCAGGCGGACTCTCAACCACTTGTGCCACCAGGGAGGCCCTCAGTTGTTAATTTTTAACTTGATGCTGTTGTGGTTGGAGAATGTACTTTGCATGATTTCAATTCTTTTAAATTTATTAAGATTTGTTTTATGGACCAGCATACGTCTATCCTGGAGAATGTTGTATATGTGCTTGAAAAGAATATGAATTCTGCCATTGTCGGGTGGAGTGTTCTATAATTGCCAATTAGGTCAAATTGGTTGATAGCATTGTTCAAGTCATCTATATACTTGCTGATTTTCTGTCTAGTTGTCAAATATTGAGAGCAGAATATTGAAGTTTTCAACTGTTATTATTGAATTGCTTATTTCTCTTTTTAATTATTTTCATTTTTTTCCTTTTGTATTTTGGGACTCTGTTGTCAGCTTTACAATTGTTATAGTGTCCTGATGAATTGTTCCTCTTTGTCCCCAGTAACACATTTTGTCATAAAATCTATTTTGTTTGATATTAGTAGAGTGGCTCCAGCTCTCTTTTGGTTATCTGCATGGTATATCTTTTTCCATCCTTTTACTTTCAACCTATTTGACTCTTTGAATCTAAAAAGGGTATCTTATAGATAGCATATAGTTGGATGTTTTTATTATCTAGTCTGACGATCTGCTTTTGACAGGAGTGCTATTCACATTTCATATGAGTACTGTTTACAATTAATGTGATGTTTACATTTAATGTAATTATTAATATGGTTAGATGTACATCTGTATATTGAAACTTGTTTTCTATATGTCTCATGACTTTTGTGCTCCTCCTATCCTAACTTCTTTGGTGTAAAATAGATATTTTCTAGTGTACCATTTTAGTTCCTTGTTGGATTTTTTTCACTCTGTTCTTTGAGCTATTTTCTTAGTGGTTTTTCCTGGGATTTCAATATGCATCCTAATCTATCAGAATATACTTCAGAATAATACTAACTTAATTCCAATAAAATATAGAATCTTTGTTCCAATAGCTCTCTATTTACTTTCTTTTCCTTTGTTCTATTATAGTCATATATATTACATTATTACAGGTTATAAGCCCCAAAATACAGTTTTATAATTATTGTTTGATGCAATTGTCTTTTCAGTCAAGAGAAAATACATACATATTTACTATATTTTGTATTTACCTATGTAATTAATTACAAGAGCTCTCTATTTATTCATGTGAATTCAAACTATCATCTCATGTCATTTCCTTCCAGCCCCAAAACTTTCTTTACTAATTCTTATAAGGCAGATCTGCTGGCAACAAATTCTCTCTGCCTTTTTTATCTGAGACTATCTTTCACATTTGTTTGTGAAAAATAGTTTTGCTGGATATAGAATTTTTGGTTGATAGGTTTTTGTCTTTCAGCATTTTTAATATGTCATCATACTGTCTTCTGACCTCTATTGTTTCTGGTGAGAAGTTTGCTATTAATCTTTTTGTGGTTCTTCTGTATGCAATGAGTTGTTTTACTTTTGCTGCTCTTAGGAATGTCTCTTTGTGTTTGGTTTTCAATCATTTGACTATCATGTGTCTAGACATAGATTTCTTTGTGCTTATCTTACTCATAGTTAACTGATGTTCTTGGAAGTACAGGTTAAATTTTTAATTAAATTTGGGATGTTTTGGGCAATTAATTATTCAAATATTTTTTCTTCCCCTTTTTCTCTCTCATCTTCTGAAACTCCCATTAAACATATGTTGACATGCTTCATTGTAATCCACAGGTCCTGAGACACTGTTCATATTTCTTCATTCTTTTTTCTTTCTGTTCTTCAAATTGGATAAATGCTATTTATATATATTAAAGTTCACCAATTCCTTCTTCTGACATCTTGAATTTGCTCTTGAGCATTTTCCATTTCAATTATTGAACTTTTCAACTCCAGAATTTCCATTTGGTTCTTTTTTATAATTTCTATATCTTTATTCTCTACTTAATTAGTCATTGTCGGCATATTTTCCTTATTTTTTAAAACATGATTTCTTTTAAATCTAACATATTTGCGATAGCTGCTTTGAAGTGATTTTCTAATAAGTCCAAATCTGACCACCTCAGAGACAGTTTCTATTGATTATTTTTTCCTGTACATGGGTCATACTTTACTGTATCGTTGCATGCTACATTTTTTGTTGAAAAAATAGACATTTAAGGTAATATATTGAAGGAATTCTGGATTCTGATTCCCCTCAGAGGTTGTCTTTGTTTTCAAGGTTTTTGTTGTTGTTTATTTGCTTACTGACTTTGCTGGACTAATTCTATATAATATGTCTCCCCCAAATTGTGCAACTGCTAATGTTTATACTCAGTTTTTTTTCTTTTATTCATTTTTATTTTAACCCTGGCTTCCTAGGGTTTGCCCTAGCTTAGCAGTCAGTCAATGACTGATCATAAGTAGTACTTAAGCACCTCAATTTAGTAAGATATCTGCCCTTTTCTAATGGACCTATCTGTAGGTTGAAGAATATACTGAAATTTCAAGCACTTTAAACTGAGCAGGTTTACTTTCTGATGGGCTTTCTTGCATCTCCTCTACGAGTTCACTAGGTCTCGTATTCAGACAGATGAGTAGTTAGCGAGGGCACTCTCTGGTGCCTCCTGAGGATGTATGCAGCCTTGCACATATGTGTAGCCTTCCAGACCAACAGGGATACGTGGCAGCTTATCAAGGTACAGTATAGCTATCTCATTCTCTGGATCTCTTCGTTAAATTTCTGATATAATCTGTTGACATGTTTCTTGTCCCAATATTTGCAAGTATTTGCAAGTTGGCTTTCTAAGTGTTTGCCACTGAGATTGCTATTGTTTTTAACAAAGCCTCTGGGAATACACACTGCTCCAAATCAACCTACTCTCCTCTAGCAGCAGAGCTGCTAGCTTTCAGTTTGCCCTGACATTATAGAACTACCCTATATGTTTTATATGGCTCTTCTTTGCTCTTATGGGAGTAGGGGAAACCTGTCCTGGTCCAGTACTGCCTGAGATTATAGAGGGAAAGTCTTTCTTATTCTTTAATCTGATATTAAGAAATCCACTTGCCTACAGATATAAACCACATTCACCAACATCAGTTTTATTAGAAATAAAGAATTTTAAAAAACATAACATGTTCTTTTTCTACATAAACTAATCTCAGAATCAATTAGATTAAATATCATGTGGAGGAGCATTCCTAATAATTGGGACTAGAACACCAGGCCCCTGAATTCTGGATCAACTAAACACTCTACATCCTATTCAAGTCTCTCATTTTGAATGATAATAACAACAAACAAAGTGGAAAAATGAGGGCTTCCTAGTCTCCAAGTCCACTACCTAAATACACGGAAAAGCTACTTGGTATAAACCCCTTGAAACAGAGTAACATCAGCTAAAAACAATGCTCTATCCTTTAATTCAATTTCACGCTCATCCCAGTTGGCTGGAGCATGAATTCTAAGAAATGAATGGTTGTTCACAGCAGGTGCTGAGGTGAGCTCATGTTCTGGGGAAGGCCATGCTTTCTCTGGCTAGCAGATGTTTTGCTAGCTGACATTTAGAAATGAGTCAAAGTTGTCTTCTGTTATTATGCATAATGGATCTCAAAGAATACATGAAAAGCCTTTTACCCTAATTCAGAATGCATTTTGCCTCTCTGAAGGCTACACTGGTTGAGTTCTTAAATACACAGGCATGGGGCCACATAGAAGAGATTAATACGACTGAGTCTGTGTCTATGGGAACAGTCAAAGACATTGGTCATGTTTAGCATGAAGAAGAGCAGACTGCACCCAAATCAGCCTGTTAAACTAAGGAATGGGAAAGGCTCCTTATTGACTTCTTAGCTGGATAAATGCTCTTATCCCATACTCTGAGAAAAAGTCAGTTATCTTTTCTATTCCCTGGTTAAACTATAGGAGAAACCACTGCTGCTTTGATGAGAATTACTACCTAATTAGCATATTCCACTCCTGGTCCAACTCATCAATACCAAAGCTAACCCACCCTACAGATCTGAAAAATGAGAGGGAACCATAAGAAGAGAAGGATGGGTAAAATGCCATGGGTGTATAGTCTCGTTATCTGTAGGAATCTGTGGTTTTCAGTTTTGTGCTGAGGAAACATACATAAATGGTACCCCAAGCAGTATTTTCCTGGCATATCTCTAGGGCCTGTAGCAAATACATGCTGGGCAAGCATCCTGCTGCCATAGCATGTGGCCATCACCCAGATTGAATCCTTCTAGCCTGAAGCCTTACTGACAGCTGGGGAGCCTGGAATGCTTTTCTAATTGGACACCAGGCCTGGCTATAAGGTTTTGTTTCATGCTGGGTCCTGAGGCCTGCCATAGCTTTTTAGAAGAATTTGAATCTCTGATGTATGATTTTCCTCTGCCAATACTTCTGGCAAAGTGACTTCATGCTGGAACTTCAGCAGTCTCCTAGAAGCTCAGACCAAGTCAGCTACACCCCTCACTTTCCCAGCCAGCAGTACTAACTGCACCTAGATTGGGCCACCCTCCAATAGATGGGGAAGGCTGTTGCATTACGGAAAGAACAGAGCTCTCGATATGTGAAGACTTGTATTTGGATGCTGCTGCCTTTCAAAATCTATATGACTTTGGGCAAGTCATTGACTTTCTCTGAACCTCAGGTTGTTCATCTGTGAAGTATGAATAGAGTCACTGACCCCAGAGTTTGTGTGGCAGAGACTGTGGTGTACTTCACTCAGCAGTCATTTAACCCCCTTCTAGCTTGCATTTTGTTCTACAAGCAAAACTACATTTCCTGCACTCTCTTCCAGCAAGGTCACAGTCATGTAACGTAATTTCCTCCATTTATACACAGCCACCCAAGACGTCTATACGGACAAAGAGCCACATGAGGAAGCGGCCACACAGGGCAAGAAAATCTTCTGGCAATTCAAGTGGCAGAGACGTCTGCTTCTTCTGGAGCAGCCAGGGTAGAATTTCTGATTTCAGGTCTGAGTGACAAAGAAGTCAAAGGGCAGGTTCCAAGGGCAACAGATTTTCTACCAGAATGAGACCACAGAGTGGCTTTTCCTGGCCATAGTGCTTTGCCAGTGTAACATCCAAGCCTTGTTATCTGCCTGTTTTTGAGCTATTGTGAGCTATATAATATTCTTTAATCAATCCTCTTCTGCTTAATTCAATTGGAGTGGATTCTGTTATCGGCAACCAAGAAGGCTAGAGATAGCAGTTGTGAGGAGAATTAAAGGAGTAAATAGAAACTAAAATATCTTGTAAACTCCAGGAGTTAGACAAATGGCAGAAACTTACAACCTTCTGCTTTCTTTTTAAAGATGAACACATTGCAGAAAATCAAGAGAAGAGAGTTGTGATTTAATTCTCAAAACAATCCTGTGAGTAGGCATTTCTATCAGTTCTCTATTTCTGTGAGAATGTTAAACAACAGACCACCCTAAAACTCAGTAAATTATTTAGTTCAAGAGTCATGTAGGTGGTTCTGGTTTAGCCTGGATATCCTCATATGTTTGAGAGTTAACTGGCTTTTTGATAATCTAGGCTGGCTCTGGCCGGAGCAATTTAGCTGACTTTCCGTGTCTCCATGTCTCTCTCATCTTCCAACTGGCTAGTCCAAGCATGTTTTCATGACCATGGCAGATGAGCAAGGGCACAAGTGGAAACACACTAACATTACTTAAGCCTCTGCTTGTATCACATTTGCAAACATCCCATGTCATACAGGTCAGAGTGAGAGAGCACTGCAGAGTTACATGGCAAAAGGTGTGGATACAGAAAGAAAGGGTGAAGAATTGGGGTCAATGTTGCAATCTGCTGTAGCATACACATCTTAAGCTTATAGATTTTTAAAGAAGCTCAAAGAGATTGGATAAATTGTCTTGCCTCCCAAACATAGTACATGGCGGTGATAAAGATAAACCCACTTTAATCTGACTCCCAACACCCGGAAACATTCTGCTATACCTATACAAATGTATGTGTGTGTAGATAACTATATTTTATATATTTATACATTTATGAAATATATACTAGCATATATATGCCTATATACACACATATCTCTATATGTGTAAATATACACATACATATACATACACCTATATTATTGTGTATGTATGTGCATCTGTGTGTGTGTATATATATATATATATATATATACACACACACATATATATCTGTGTGTATTAGACATACAGATCAAGGGCTCATAGGCCAAATCCAGCTGTTTTTAAATGACCTGTGAGATAAGAATTTTTTTTATTTCTGAAGTTTGTAAAGTCAAACAAACAAACAAAAAGAATATGCAACAGAGACCATATATAGCTGGCCTGAAAGCCCTAAAATACTTATTATATGACTTCTTACAGAAAATGTTTGTTAGAGAATGGACTCAGTGTATGACTTGTTGATCCAGAGGTTCCACTTTGGATCAATATGTAGAACTTACAAGAAACTTTCTATTAACAATTCTTTGTAAACACAAGGGGCTGAGTCTCCACGTACTGAGTTTCTCAACACTTTAAACATTCAAGTGGAAAGTGAATATTCATCAGAAATAGCACATTTCTATTTGGAATAAGAGCAAAACCAGATAACCCCAAAGGCCTGTCTAGTGCTAAGATCCCATAAGTCTACATCATGAAGCTAGGATTTGATGCATAAGGGGTGATCACTGGAAGATTCAGTTACCCAAATATAGAACAACCTCTCTAGTGGAAATGTCACAGGCCAAAAATAAACAATCAGCCAGGTATCTTAACAACTTGGAATTTATTAAATTATACCATAACATGTTAAACATTGAAGGTGGTGGTCATGTATACCTGTTACCCTCAAAGGCTAGGAAAGGTGTTAACTCATTTGTTTTTCCCTGTGTACATGTGTATGACCAAAACTGCAGGTAGCTGAGCCTTCAGTAAATGGAACTTTGCTTGTATACCTGAATTTCATGGGTCTTGAATGTTCCACAAGGGATCCAAGCACAGCAAAAGTATTTATACACTAGGACCACTAATCAGGGTTTAATTAACCTTATAATTAGAAGGATAAACAGAAGTACAATTCCCAAATTGCCATTGCTTTTTTTTTTTACAGGTCTATGGTGCGCTATTTTATTTGCCTTTGCACCGCCCAGTATTTTAGCACAAAATTAATCATTAAAATTTGTTAAATATTGAATGAATTGCTTGCTTTCTACAAAATTCAGCTTTATCATATTTGCTTAATTACAATGTCCAAGTGTATCAACTATAAGCAGAGTCAGCTCTGTGGGTGTTACTGAAAGAGAGGAAAAGGATGTTTTTATCCCCAGTCATACTGTAGTTGTGCAGTTTTGTCCAGTGCAAAATACTGGTGCAGATTCACATAGATTGTTGTCATTTAAGTATTAGTTTTTCCCTGAGGTTTATTTAGTTTTATCTTCAGGAAAGTGGGTTGTCCTGCCCTTCATTTTACAAGTGAAGAAATTGACACGCAGAGGAGTTAAATGGTTTGCCCTAGGTCACTCGGTCTAGGACAAGGTTTCTCAAAGTATGGTCCCCAGATCACCCTGATCAATATCATTTAGGGTTTGTATCAGACACCTTGTATGCACCCCTGGAAATGCACTTGGCTTTGCCTCTCTCTGGGGCGTTCAACCACCTGTTTGACCCCAGCCATCCAGGTAACCACCTGCTCTCCCAGGTCCCTACTGACTTCCCATGAGTGTAATATGACAACACCTGGGTTATGTCAATGGCCTGTGTCTTCAGCTCTCATCTTTACTGCCATTTCTGAGGCATAAGACGTTGCAGGATCCACTTGGCACCAGGCATTTTCCATCCAGAAGTGCAGAGGAGTTCACGCTCCATGAGCAAGCCTCTAACCCATGGGAAGGGGAGATAGTGGATTAAGTCTTCTGCCTTCCTTCCCCTGATCTGACCATCCTGAGATACAGTGGTTCCATAGGCTATTGGGAGACAGTCTTGTGAGAAATTAGTTTCATTTGTCATGAAACTGTAGCCAGTTCAATCACATACTGTGCACTGGTATTACTCCCTTCCTTCCTCACTCCCTTTTGCCCTCCTGGTACTTCTCTGGGAGTCTAGTTCCCAATAAAGTGGTAGGGTATAAGTTTTTGCCTTGGCTTTGCCCTCTGGGATCCAGGCCAGCAATGACTGAGTTGGGGTACCTGGGACTGGGGCATTTTTAAAGCTCCCCACATGATTTTCAGGCACCTACAATCAGAGAACCACTGGATCTACAATGTGAACCTAGTGCAAAGAACTCTAACTTCAGTGATCTTTCCATCCTGATTTATGCTGGATAAAAGAAAGGCAACCTCATTGTTTTTATGCTGGGCCAAGGAGAGAGAGAAACCTCTGACGGATCGCACCACATCCACTCCATGCTTCAAGGGGCTGCTGAGCGGTTCCTGACACCTGACTATACCTTCTCCCACGCAGTGCATCAACTCACCAGCCCATCTAGGCATTCAGTCCAGTTCATCGCACCTGCTCTGATTGGTGATGTCAGTTAGGCTCCACTCTTTCATTTCTTGACTCACAGTCAGCCAGACACACTTCTGGGTATGATTCCACTGTCCCCACCCCCTCTCTCCCTTCTCTCTCTCTCCCCTCTCTTCCTTCCTTCCTCTCTCCCTCCCTCCTTTCCTTCCTTCTTTCCCTCTCTTCTTTCTTTCTTTCTCTCTCTTTGCCTCTCTCTCCCTTTTCTCTCTCCCCTCCCTCCCTCTCTTCCTTCCTTCCCTTTCTTCCTTCTTTCTCTTTCTTCCTTTCTTTCTCTCTTTCCTGCTCTCTCTCTCTCCCTTCTCTCTCTCCCCCCCAGTTCCTGCCTTCCTTCCTTCACAAACCACTCCAACCCTAAAGACCCTGATTACCACCCATTGCCTCTTTGTTGGGAAAATATCATGTTAAAATAAATAAATAAATAAAGCATAGCACTTCTTGCCCCACAAGTGGTCAGGGGACAGCGGTCTCTGGTGCTTTATTATAGCTATTTTCACCTTCAGTGTCATATCTCTGAAGCTGGATTAAAAGGGACACTGCTGGCAAACATCTTTGGAAATGCTATAAATAGCAAATCAGCAAGATCGGGGAACAAAAGAGAAGCGCAGCCAGTGTAATTAGTTCACTTACTGAGCAAGTTGGCTATTCTGAGGCTGAGGACTGTGTTCTAGCCGATGAGACTGTGGGATGGAAGGCAAGGAAAACAGACTTCCCGCCCAGGCTGGGAGAAGGGCACACGTGTGACATCCATGCCTCACTGGGCTCTCAGAGCCCCCATCCCAGGGTATACACAGTAGCCTACAGAAGTATGGGGAGGCAAGAGTGAAGAACTGAGAGGTGTGACACATGGGAAGGAAATCAAGGAGCCTGAGGCTGGAAAGCAAACAGAAATACAGGACACAGGGAGGATGGTGCAGCACCCAGGTCATCAGAGGAAGGAACTGAGAAACATTCTTGTCCAGTGTTTTCCAAATAGCAATGATCACAATAACGTGAGCTAATGTTCACTGAGCACTTACTACGATTATAAGCACATTTAATCCTCCCCAAAACCCCCTTAAGGTAAGTACTGTCATCATCTCCATTTTACAGAAGAAGAAACTGAGGTGCAGAGAGATTAGGTACTTTGTCCAAGGTGACACCTTTAACAGCAAACTTGATAAAGCAATGGAATGCTTTTCCTTTTATTCACTCAGAACTCCATTAATGAAAACAGATGAAAGCAGAATGATGGAAGAAAGGATCCTGTATCACAGAATCCCAGCATTTGGAATTCTAGAAAACCATTGCTTGAGTACAAGCGGAGGACCAGAGAGGGGAACACAAAGTGGCCAGTTAATAGCGAAGCAGGAGACCACAGGTCTTTGGAGCCCACCACACTGCTCCTTCCAGCACTGTATTTCACAGTTGAAGGGCTGCTCGTGAAAATCTCATCTCCCCTTTGAACCACCACTGGACTGAGAACTTGGTTTTCAGCATCTATGACAGCTTCTGCTTCCTGACTCATTTTTGAGGTCCTTGAGAGCAGAGTCTGTGCCTGTTTCATCTTTGCAGCTCCCCACAGACTTAGCACAGACTAGTATACAGCTGTAGCTCAGTGAATGAAACAAATCAATGAATGTTTTGAAGGACAGAGGAATACATGAATGAGTATGTGAGCACCTTTTAACCTGTTATAAAAAGAAACTAACACTGTGGAGAACACAAAGTATTTCCATGCCTCACATGATCTTTAATTTTCAATACCAACTGAGAAGGACTTCAGGTACCTGAAGGAAAGTTTATTTTCCAAGAATACACATCTAAGAAGTAAAGGAGCCAAGATGGTGCTTAGGTCTTCCAACTCTTAAAAATCAACAGCTAAGGACAAATGAGATACTTAGAGTAGCCAAGCTCACAGAAACAGAAACTAGAATAGTGGTTGCCAGAAGCTGGGGTGGGGAAATGGGGAGCCGTTGTTTAATGGGTACAGAGTTTGTTTTGCAAACTGAAAAGAGCTCTGTGGATGGATAGTGGTGACAGAAGCAACAATAATGTGAATGAACCTAATGTCATTGAACCGTATGCTTAAAAATGGTTATGATGGTAAATTTTGTGTTATTTGTATTTTACCACAATTAAAATTTTCTTTAAAAAATCAGCAGCTAACATTTAGAATGCATTTGCTATGTGCCAGCACCATTTTTCAACACATTATATTCTTTATTCCCCACAACAACCCTAGGAGGTTACTACTCTAATTATCTCTACTTACAAATGAGAAAACTGAGTTACAAAGAGGTGAGGTATCTCGGCCAAAGTCACGGATAGTAACCCAAGAGCCAAACCCAAGGTGTCTACTTCCTGTCATGACAATAAATGAACAAAGGGAAGACAGTCTGATGAGGAATTTGCTGAAGGAGGAGAAGTTGCACCTTAGGCAAATGTACCTATCTCTCTCTAAATCTGTTTCGTGTTACCTACCTCACCATCTTTGTCACACTGGGGAATCTGGAAAATATGTGTTTTATTTCAATTCACTTCTCAGACTGAAAGAGAGCAATCAGTTTGGGAAGCACGTACACTCAAAGAGCAGTGACTCTGTATTCAGATAGGACCCGAGTTCAAATCCTGACTCCAGCACTGTTGCCTGTGTGATATTTGACATTTCATGTGACCTCTCTGAACCTATAAAGAGAGATTATAATGTCTTTGTGAACATAGATATTATCAACACTAAATGAGCTAATACGTGTAAAAGCAATAGCCTCCCCCCACCCCACCCCCGCCTAGCTCAACAAATATTAGTGCTCGTTCTCATAAAAAAATATTGAGGAATAAAAATATCTTGTCCTCAATTCTTAACACTTATCTAGTACACTCTTCAGCCTCTGGGTATGAAGATGCTCTTACAGTTCTGGGAAGACTAATATTTGTACTATTTTTCAAGATTTACATAGTAAGATTACTCAGTAAGTCAAAATACGGTCATCTGAAAGAAAATATTTTACTTCTAACCTAAATCCACTCTAATATTGATAGCTGACTGACCCTCCCTGTGCTGAAAGGCCATTTGTAGGTTCTGCGTATCTTCTTCCTGCAGGCTTTCATTCTTCCAAGGTGAATAATTCCAACTCCATTCACCCATCTCAACTTCCTACAGCATCACTTTAAGCCATGGTGTTGGTGCAGAGTCCTAAGGGTCTGATTGGGGCTTAACGGAATCAGAAGATTATATTGAACCCAAATAGTGGCCTGATAATTGTCCAAACATAGCCTACAATGCTATTCAACCTGTGGTCCATACTAGTCCCAAGATTTTTTTCTGCTTTTGTTGGTCTCAATCATTCCTCTGATATAGTAATAAACTCCATTCTCAGTAAATAAGAAGAAATGATTTTGTTGTTTCTGTGTCTTTGTCTATCATTTAGCTATGAATACACTAAATATAAGACATCAGGGAGAATAAAATTAGGAATTACATTTGAATCCTGTTCTCAAGGAGACTATATTATAGTAGAAGAAAAAGACAAGGGCACAGATAGCTGTAGGAAAGTTACAAGGGCCACAGGAGAGAGAGATCATGAACTTCTTACCTTACTAGCTACTATATGGTAAGTGCTTAAAGCATGGTGGCTCCTGTATTTGTGAAGCCCATAAAATTAAAACAATAAAAGATACTTTTGGCTGGGGGGATGAAAATCAAGAAAAGCTCCAGAGGAAAGAGAACTGACTTGAGGATGAGCAGAATTTGCTATCAGAGATAGAGGAATGCAGTTCCAAGGATTGGCACAGTGAGTGCAAAGACATAGAGGTACAGAGACAAAGGGACATAGAGAAAAGAGTCCTTTAAAGGAACAGAGTCTGGAGAAAATAACAGAAAGAAGGAAAAGTAGAGGAAAAGAGAAGAAGGCAGTTGGGACAAACACAGGACAAAGAACACACCTGCTATTTCACCAAGAGTTCTATGGGGAGATTTTATTTTTCTCCCTAAAATATAAAGAAGTAATTTTCGTGGAACAATGGCATGATTCATTCATTCATTTATTCTAAGCATATGATTTTCTAAGCATATGATTCGCTGCTTGAATATATCAAAAGCAAATTGGAAGATATAGTGTCCGCCTTTGTCACTTAGAATCTATAACATGAGACAGATATGGAACAACAAAAATAATATAAGACCTAACATTTATTGAGTGTTTATTATGTTCTAAGTACAATGATCC